>NC_091019.1:57565448-57871137 GCF_041296385.1 Aphelocoma coerulescens
GCTGGTAGAGATAACATGAAAGCCTTTACAAGCTATTTTTCCTGGCTTGGGGGATTGAAACAATAATGGAAGGGTTGACTGTGACCTGAATTGCATGCCCAGTTTGGAGAAGGGAGGAAAACAAGACTGTGGGAACATGAGAAGCTGCTCTTTAAGGCTTGTAAAATATAACTGTGATGCTCAAAAGAGTCAGACCCCTCATGCCAGGGTGCTAGCCAGGCTTTCCCAAACACAGAACTCAAGACAGTCTAAATCAGTCTTGCTGCTGACATCCCTGAAAGCCTTTCAGTCAGTGTCCTGATCTGAATGAGCAGCTCTCTGGATTCAGGCTGGACAGACATAGGGACACACAAGGCAGGTACTCTCTCCCTGACTGCTGAGACTGTGCTTTTAATACATATTCTTGTGTCTGTTTCTGGATGGCCTGTGAGTTTCTTCTCTGCCTCTCAACACTTGTCACTCAGCCTCAAACACTACCCAGACAAAACCATGCAACCCAGAACAGCTGAATTCCTGAGCAGCCTCCCCTATATGAAGCATATGTTTACTGCATCTTAAAGATCCCTTAAATGGAAAAGCAGAATCGAAACCTACCATAGATCATGAGATTTAACACAGTCCTAAACCAGCACTTGTGGAACTACTGCATTTGTTTTGTGCTGTAGTCTCAGCAAAATGCACCTACCACAGGCCATATGGCACCCATTCTGCATTCTGTACCCCCAGCAACAGCATTATTTCTCCCAGTTTTATTGCAGTGACATACAATGCTGATGAGCTCAAAACTTTCCTGAATAGGACTCAGAAATTCTTGGCAGTGTATTGCATGACAGTGCTATTTGCAGCTTGGCACTTCTCCCTGATTTATTGTTTCACACTAGTCGTCAACTTTAAACCCCATCTCTCCTTTATTGGCTTCAGGTCAGAGACTGATGCCTTGATTCACTTTGAGAAGCACCCAAATCTGCAAATATTCCCACTGATGTTCAAGGATCTCCCATTCAGTTTGCAGGGCAGGTGGTTATGAAACTATCATGAAATATAACCATGTTAAAAAAATTCCAGTATGTAATTTTCACAGTCACCTCTCAGAGCAGAGCTGTATTGCACACATACCAGCCCTTCCTGCTTATTAAATCTGACTGTTGTCTTAACCTGCAAATTTTGGTAACTAATATTTCAATACCCCAACCTAGTCATTTAAAAATACAAGACATTACAGATAATTAAAGTCTTAAAATCAAATGCTTGCTGGTGCTCACGTCCTAGCCTCCCATCATAAGCTGTTTTTAAGCCAGTTGTCTAACTCAATGCTTTTCTGCATTATCATACCACAGCCAGTAGTCAATTAATCTTTAACTTTTCTCTTTATGAAGTGCTTTTAAAAATCTTGGCACAAAATGTCTTCTCTATTTTCTCTTACTATCATCCCACTAACAGCTCTGAAACATTGCAGTGAATTAGTTACGCAAGACTTCTTATCATTTCACATCATCTGTCTCATCTTTGCAAATAAGGCACTGAAGCACTGATTTACCAAGACCTGTCTCAAATAGATTACTGCATCCTTCAAAAATAACAGTATTTTCTTCCTAATACATGTTTATGTTGGGTTTTCCCCACCCCCATTCTATTTGAATGCATTTTCTTTTGGGAATATTGTCTCACTGACAGGATTGGTTCAAGTATTTTTGAACTCCGCAAGTTCTACACTGACTTGCCTTTTATTGCCTCTGATGCCTTTCACCATTTTTTGCTAGGCTGGATGGCAAGTTCAATCAGCTCAGCAATCCCAACATGAAAAAAATCAACAGATTCTGCAGGTTCTGTAATCATTTCCCTCAGCAGAGCTGCTGAAAGGCTGAGGAACACCAGCCTTCCTTCGTCCTGGCAGCATATCATTGCTTAAGCACACTTTGTAGGTACTTCAACTGCTGGGACATATGGTGCAAAATATGAGCCAGCAAATCAGTTCCAACTCTCATGGTCTTTAAGGCCACAAGATACCTCGTTCAGCAGTCTGGGCTGCAGCAAGCACATCGCCACATTCTGTGGCATCCTCCTTTTTCCTGACTTATGTGCACTTCAGTAGAAGGAAAACAGTAGCAGCAGATTGATTGCAATATAGTTCCCACCTTTCAACACAGAAGGCTTTATTTTAAATTTACATTTACCCTTTATCTTATACCTTGCTTGTACTTGTCATGTCACAGGTAGGAAAAGGAAAGAAATGCAACCCCAGATAACCTAGCTAACAAATGTCATGGGCTAATTTTTACTGCAAGAGTTTTTCCACTTTGAAATGACTCAGCAGTAGCTGCCATAAAATCTTTGCGTATTTTAATATATTTTTTTAATAATAGTGGAATAAATAACAAGTTATTAATGCTCAGGAAAAAAATATAAACCAAACCCAGGAGATTTTCTTCAGCTTGCTAGTAAACCTGGCAGTTTGCTGTTCCAACAAAAGCAATATATCTAGGAAAGCAGCAAGTACAATTTATTCAAGTTTGACCTGATGTGAGCATCCAAGGACGAAGAGTGATCTGAGCTGCAAGGCTTAAGCAACTTATTTCTTGCTTTTAGAAGACTACAAAGTGGATGGAGTACTCTGAAATGGCTTTTACAGGTAGGACACAGCCAGGCCTGCCCAGCAGCTGCCCGTAGCACTCATGAGCTTAACCTTTGCTTTGGTGCAAGCCCTCCCACTTAGTTCCCTCAAAGCTGGCCAGGCTCCACTGTACCTGGTAAATTGTCAATCCCCTTCTCTCCAGGCCTCTGGCACTGCATGCCACAGCAGAGTGCTGGCAGCCAGCAGTTTTGGTGTGCGAGGCTGCCACACTGTGCCAGCATGCAGGGGTGTGCTGCAGCCCACTGCTCACCTGGCCCAGCCACCAGAGCCTCTCCTGGCTCCCTGTGGGCTGTGGTGGCTGAAGGAGCCTTCTGGTCCTGCTTTGGAGAAGCCTCTGAGCACAAGCAGGAGATGCCAGCCCAGCCTCTGTTCCTCATTGCTGGCTGTCACTTTGCCACACTGCAGCAGCAGGTTTGGTGCTGCAGGAATCCCCTGAGCACTGGAGAGCTCAGGGCCATGCCCTCTGTGGTGCAGACCAGTGCATCCTCCCTCCCTAGCCCATGCTTTCTACACAGGCGTCTTTTACTTCAGCTTGAGGAGAGCAGCAAAGGAAACCAAAGCTTAAAACAAGCCCCTGGAAGGGAGAGAGTGTGGATTGAGGTCTCTGTAACACAGTGACCACTGCAGCCAGCAAAGGCAATGCTCACAGCTCTACTCCTTCCTAGGAGACAGTACCAAGAGCTGGCATGGTCACATGAGCTCATGACTCCACTCCAGTGGAGATCCTTGAGGGATCCTGCTGGGATAACCCAGCAGGCACTACAGGCCATTTTTTCCAGTCGGAGGAAAGATGGGCAGGTGTGGAGAAAGGAGATGGGATGATCCAAGTCACCTCATGGCCACCTCACCTTGCGACGACTTGTGCCTGTGCACACGAAGGGATGACAGCCAGTGCCTGTAGAAATGGAGGAGGCAGGACAGCTGTGCCTGATGGGGCCTGGGCTTAAGACCAGCAGCCTCAGCCTCCTGAGACTCTCTCTGCTTGACTGGGGCTCAGTCAGAGCAGAAATCCTATTTGGGTTGCCAGATGTGCCCCCTACTTCTCCTCTCTGGGCATGGAGAGGTCCTGCAATACGTGCATGTGTATTTGTGTGTGACATGGACAAGCCAGATTCCTGGAAATATTTCAAACATGAATCCAAGCAGTGAAAATGGCTTTTACAGGCAGGACATTTGGAAGCAGACATAAAAACATTTTTTTTTTTAATTAAAAAAAATATACAGAAATACATAGAAAATACCTAGTCAAGAAAGATACAGAGGGGAGTAGTTTCCAATTAAATACCACTTAAATTGTGATGGTTACTTTAATCACAAAAGGGTGATTTGGTCTTACACTGCAACAGTCATAGTGTCAGAGCACAGGAGGGATGCTGGGAGTGAGGACTTACGTGCAGCTGAGTCACGGTAGTGAGAAAGACAGAGAAAAATAGAAAGGTGGGCTAGATCCTCAGGCTGTGGTTGAACAGTGCCAGACCTCCAGCAGCAAGACTTCCTCCTGCTACTCGCTCCTGTGTGAGCTGGGTGCATGGTGCTGTCTCTGCACTCCTGCTAGTATGGGTATTTGTAGCTCCTCCAACCGTTTTATGGTAAGACCAGGCAGGGACAGGAGTGGAGGGGACAGAAACAGCTGTCGTGTCTCAGGGCCATGTAGGAAGCAAAGAGGGGCAGAGAGGACCTGAAAAAGCACCACTGCTGGGGCAACGTGTCCTTCATTCTCAGGCTTGGTGGGACGGATTCATAGAGAGGTGAGGTGTTGGAAAATATCTGAGTTTTCTGCCCCTGGGAGACAGAGAACAATCTGGGATTAAACTGAAATAGTTCCTTCGTAGCAATTGGAGTGACAATTAGTGACAATGGCAGGCAGCTGCTGTACTGTGACCGTGGGTTATTAAGCTAATCATAATTGTCTCCCTGTTACCTTGTGCTCCTCCCTGTCTGTATGGGGCATCCATCTGTTGTCGCTCATTCTGTAATTAAACCGGAAGCTCTTTGGGGCAGGGACCATCTTTTCATTATGGCTTGCATGAGGGGGTCCCAATCAGAGCCTCTAGCTGCTACTCCAGCACAAATAAAGTGGCAATAAATAAGGGAAAATACTCCACTTCGATTTGAATACCAGTTACAGCTTAGAAAGAATTATTGTTAATGAGATGTGGTTTGTGAGAGAGAAATGTGCTTCATCAGAGGAGAGGCATGTGCTTTGCTGCTGGCCAAGGCTCAAGGGTCACAGTGAGACCAACCATCCTGTGACAGCAGTGTGGCAGCTCTAGCACCTGGTGGGAAGGCACAAAGGCTTTGCTTCCAGCCGTTGGTGGAGGAGGCACCAGGGAATTTGCCACAGGTTGTGTATCCCTTGGGTCAGGGAGGATCCGACCGGCTGGGGGAACCCAGGAGCTGTGACCCTCCATGCCCCTCTCTCACAGCCTTGCTCCCTGGAGCTGTACCCCATGCCAGCTGCTGGCTGCTCCTGGGGCATGTGCCAATGGTGTCCTGTGTGCTGATGTGTGTGAGTGCACACAGACACCTGTGGGCAGGACAGGGTGGGGAGGGTGTGGCGTGGGGCATCCTGCAGCTGGGGAAGTGTAGGGCACGGTGCCGAGCTGGGGAAGCTGCTGCTGCTCCGGCTTAGGACAGTGTTTGGGCAGTGGCTGGATCCTCTGCTCCGCTGAGGACACCAGAGTCAGGACAGGACACCAGGAGCTTTAGTGTCAGGTCAAAACAGAGGAAAAAAGCCCATCCAAGCAAGGCACGCAGTGCAACCCCTCGGTCCAGGCAGATCACCACTCACATCTCTTTCTGAAGGATCCTTTCTAGGCCCCTACAGAAGTGTATTCACTGCTGCGTTACCAATCTGCTGCAGAGGCAGAAAACAAAAGCTCACGCTGCTAGTTCATCCTTCACTGGGCATCTAGCTTCAGATGTGTCGGTGCTCTTACTTCATTTGGAGCTCCGGAAAGCTGGGAATGCACACTTTATTGAACACCCTGCGGGGCCAGGACCCATCTCTTCCCCCGGCACCACGTGGAAGTGCAGCAGGACGCGGTCCCACGCGTGGCGGCCGCAGCAGCCCACGCCGGGCATGCACCATTCCCGGCGCTGCCGGCAGCCCCTGTGGCATCCCCTCGGAACACAGGAGCTGCCTTTGTGATCGCTCCCGCTCCCTGCAAAACAGCTGAAAAAACCCCTCTGCTGCCGTGAGAGAATACTGCCAACGCGCCCCTAGAGCGCGGCGCATGCAATGAATATTAATACTCGAGGCTTGGTGGAAAAAATAACCCGAGTGCCCTCTAGTGACACGGCACCGGAGCCGTGCCGGGCTGCTGGGCACGGGGTCTGCCGGAGCGGCGTGCTGGGAGCCCGGAGGGGCCTCGAGGGGTGATCTGGGGGAAAGACCTTTGCAAGTGTGAGGATTTGTAAAAATAACCCGTGGCCTTATTATTGTAGCCTGCTGGAAACCCTGTTTGTGGCAGCCGTGAAGCCTCGGGTATGAGCGTACGGGCACGCTGACCATGTACAAAGCCCACTGGTAAGGTACAGGCACAGTCCATGACCTGGCTTTTCCCAATCCTGTTACCCAGATTCTCTGGTTCTTCAGCTTTTTCCTGCCTTGAATTCATAAACTACCCTGTGACACAATACTTTCCATGGAAACCAGTGATAAAGTCACAGACAAATGTTCCTCGCAGTTCTGTCATCAGCTGACCTTTCAAGGAAATGAGGTAAACGAGGGGATGGTGACATCTGACCTCAGCCCTCTCCCCTTGCCCCCACACCAGCAGGGCTCCGGGCCAAAGCCCACTGCCCTGTGCCAGGCTTCTCTCCCCTCCCTCTCTCCCTTCAGCCCTGCACACAGCCAGGGTGAAGAAATCTCTGTTCCTCCAGCTCTCCCCTGCCTGGGGACTGTACCTGTCCCAGGCAACTCCGTGTTTTTTATTGTGGCTTTGGTGTGTCTCTCCATCCACATTTGTGCAACTGCCACAGGCTCGGGTGGGCGCCTACCTGTTCCTTGGCTTCCTGGTGAAAATCCATTTACTGGATAAGTGAAGTGAGGAAACACTCAGCTGAGGAAGTTGCTGGTGTCCTCAGCAGGCAGGCCTTCACTCCACGTGCCAGCTGGACCGGCACTGCCATTGCTAGGAAGAGGGAGTCAGTTCAAATGGGCAGCCCGATTGCCAGTATATCTTCCTAATCCAATGTGGCTGCTTGGAATAGAAAGAAGCTCTCATGCAATAATGCAAATTATCATTGTAAGTCAAATAACAGTAATAAATAGCTAGGGTGATAATGCTGATTGTAATGATTGTGTTTATTGTAGCAAAGCAAGACAAGAACAAAATGCCACTGAGCTGATCCCATAAGCTGTCCTTGGCCCAAGCAGGCTGCAATCCCGACACAGCCCTGCACAGTGACAGGAGGTGGGGGGTGTTCACATCAACCACACATGGGCCATTGGGAAGGTTTGCAGGTTGTGACCTGTTCAGTCAGAGATACTGGACTGTCTAGTGCCTCCAAATATTCTGATGATTTTGTTTTAAAAGCAAGCTCAAAATAACTGAGAGCTGAGTGGATTATTACTTGGCTTTAGACTGCTGAAGGATGAGGCTTTTAATATGCATGGCCAGTTTGCAGAGCTTTTCTCTTCCATTGCTCTTTTGCAAAGCATTTAAAGATATTGACTTAGAACTATAAAGCAAACTCTCAAACATTAATTCCAGACAAAAAGCCTTTTTTTGTCCCTGGGAACTCTGATTGGGAAGATATAGCTAGTAGCTGCACTTGATTTATAAAGGAGCATCCTTGCAGTTCTGACCCCTTGAATGTTGCAGATGTCTTGTGACTATGATTTTTCAAACCCTGACTACCTGTGAGAAGCCAGGGCATGACTGCCATGACTGCTGGGCTGGATGTTATTGGGAAGGAGGACCCCAGGGTGGGTCTCCTGGTGGTCAGGAGTGGGGGCCTGTCTCTTCCCAGCCGTGGGGACTGCACAGCAGCGCTTTCCCCCCTTCAGCTGATGCTGTCTGCAGCCTGCATTGCACTGCAGAGGAACACGCAATCACTCCTGCATGTCTCAGTCCATAAACCAGCTCATAAATCACCCTGGCAGCAGCAGCCCAGGGAGGGGACAGGAGCTTCTGATAGTATTTCTCCATCATTTCCAGCCAGAACCCTCTTTCCAAAGTGTCGTTTTCCCCACCCTTAAATCCAAATTTAGTTCTGAAGATCCTGCTTGCTGCAGCAGAAGACCATAACCATGCCCTCTAACCATGATGGGGATGTTAACCACAGCCCTGCGTTGTAGCTGCAGCAGCAGCAACTGTGTTGGCAGGGCTTCTGGCTGCTCCCTGCCTGTCAGAGGCTATGTCCTTCCAAGGTGTCTCTTCCCCTGTAACAGTTAGCAAATAAGATGAATTAACTGAGCAATAAGATGCCACATTGCGGCCTGTGACTGGACTTCTCCAGTCTGACTAACAGCAAACGCTCCTCTAAGTCAGCAGCCCTGAGTCCCTGGGGAGTGTCAGAGCTTCCAGCACTCAGGTTTGCTGCAGACCAAGTCACGGTGCCACTCCTGGTTTTGTGTGAGCTGACGTGTGAGCACAAGCCTGGGTGTGGGGATGAGCAGAGCATCCAGCTCGCAGCCACCGACTCCCCTAAGTAGCTCGGCATTTATAGATTTAATGGTTCAGCTTTGCAGCATGCCACATGTAGGCCGAAACAGTTCACTTTCTCCACCTTCCCCTTGCAAATTATAAATAAGAAGTAAGTATAAAAAGGAAGGAAAGGTAATTTTTGTGTTGCATCATAAGATTGGCATAACACCAAGGTCATGCCATTTTCCCTCTCAGCTCAGAAGCCTTCCTACAACCAGACCCCAGGCTCTGTCTTGAAGTCATTCACGCTGCCTTGTCCCCTCTTGGCCACTTTGCTTCCCCTAGGTAGGCAATATTGATGGCTGATTTGTGGTCTTCTGCTGCTTGTGGTTACACTTTTGTTTTCCCCGCTCAGCAGCTACTCGGAATCCCCCTCCCAAATCTGCCTGTTGACTGCAGAGGTCTCTCTTAAGTCATCTCCAAAATTTTCTAACAGAGGTTTTGTGGTGAATGAGGACAAATGGAGAGGAGTTTAACCATGGGCAGCAAAGGGGCTGGTTTTGCTGCTGCCCTCTGCTTTGTTGCATCTTTCAGTCCCCCATCCCATCCTTTGGCATGAAGACCCTGGGGTGGGAGGGGACTGTCTCTCAGAGGGTGTTTGCACAGCACCTCACCCCCATGACTCACCAAGGAGCCCCCCAAGGTGCAGTGAGGGTGGCATGCACACCCAGTAAGTTCAGAGGTGCCACCAAGGGGGTCTCAGTGCACAGTCATAGATGAAGTCCTGCAGCTGCAGGGCAAGGAAAGCATATGCTTGTGTCTCCCCTAAGTACAGCTGGTTTCCTCTCCAGGGCACAGGCTAGAGAGGACTTTGTTCAGCCATTTTATGTAATATTAAGTTGAAAACTAAATAGAAAAAACCTAAAAGTTAGCTGTCTTTGAACCAGGGTCAGCGCTAGAGCTGTGAATAAAAGTCAGTGCTTTACCCTGTCTAGGGCTCCAGGTACCTGGTGGGGAATGAGTAAACTTTCTGCCCAAGTGAGAAGTGAATGAACTTCATTTACTTGCCTTCACCTTTGATGTGGAGAATCAAAATCTTTGCCCCTTCCTGTGCTGATGGAAACAGCACAAAGCTGGGCAAGGCTTCCTCAGGACTCTTATGGTCCTGTGATGTCCCCTTCTTCCCCTGCTGTCTGCCTCTTCGTCTGCTGATCAAAAACCTGAATTCATAGAAACTGATTCTGGGGTAAGAACTATGTCTTCACTCATTTCTATTATACATCAAGAGAATATCTGCTCATCTGGAACAAAAATAAATCCAACAGCAAAGGAATCAAAAGGCAAAACTCAGCCTAGGCACCAGCCTTTCTCCAGCTGGGAGACCAACACCCAGCCCCTCATGGCTGCTCCTGAGCAGTAAATAATTCTTGCTGAAGACAAAGGAGATGGAGAGTGTCAGACAGAGAACACATACTGCTTCATTTAGCAGCACATCCCCAACTTTAACTGCACTGAGCGGCCGTGCCACTGGCCAGCATTTATCCCTCTGATACAAAAATGTGTTGGGAAGTGGCTTGCAGACTGCCAGGATGGAGGTGGCAGCGACATGAGTGGGTGCTCTCTCTGGAAAACAATGGCAAACAAATGTCACACACCTTCCCCTATGTCTGAGCCACACAGGGCTCTGTGATGGAGGATGGTCAGCATCAGCAACAAGGGCAAGGAAAGGGGTTTGGCTGCTGCTGGTCTTGCAAGGGGATGTGCCTCAGGGCATTTGTTCCATCAAGGGTCAAATCCAGTGTCTGCAGACTGCAGTGGGAATCTGGCAGCTGGACTCCATGGGAGCCAAGCCGATGCTTTAATGTAGTAGCCTGGCCCCCTGATGTGGCCAGCTCTGTGCTGGACCCCATGCCATCAGCACTGAGAGCACGTCTCAACACACGTGGCACTGGCAGCAGGAGCAGAGTCTTCTTCCCCCCCTCATGATGGCATCTCATGAGAGATGGGAGGCATCCCATCTCTGCTTCAAGTGGAAAGGGTTTGCACACAGCAGTGGCTGGGCAGTGGGCAGTGGCTGGTGCTGTGCTGCCTGGGGTCAGCTGTCCTCTGTGGTGCCTTCACCTGCTTTGGAAGGATCTGTTGGAGAAAAGGCCTAGCACCAAGGGACCATGAAAGAAAGCTGAATCTTTCTGTTCACCTCTCTTACCTCCTGCACTTCTTTGATTGTTCATTGGGGTGGTTGGAAAGGCATGCTGCCCTCAGTCCAGTACCTTGTATTGTCTCCTTTTTTACAGTGAGGTTGGTGAAACACTTGAACTGGTTGCCCAGAGAGGTGGTAGATGCCCCATCCCTGGAAACATTCAAGGTCGGGTTGGACAGGGCTCTCTGAGCAACTGGACCTAGTTGAAATGTCCCTGATCATTTCATCCATAAAGGATGGCCTTTAACAGTCCCTTCCTACCCAAAATACTGCATGATCCCAGGACGGCTCACGTGCAGCTGATGTTGCTGAGACCTGGATGACCAGACCAAAGGGACACAAAACTTTATTCTCCCTGTCAGCTGTGAACTACCTTGCTATCTACTAGTGAAGTTCCATCTTGATGGGGAAACCCTCCAGTCTGAATGATACCATTTCAAAATAGTTTTGCTTTGTTTTCCAAAGCCTTCAGACATTTCTAACACACATAATCCTTGCAAAATTTTCCGAGAAAGTGACATGTAAACAGCGATTCTCACAGAGAAAGAACATGTGCTTTCCACTTCGCTTACACCCTTTGTACCGTGAGGCAGAGGAGCTCTTGGATCAATTGGCAGGGTGTGCTCCTCCTTGCTAAATGCTCCAGTAAGCCCAAAGAAACCCAACCAGTGAGAAGGGAAAGGCAGACACATCACCAAACGGTATAATTCTCCATAAATTTTCAGTACCTAGTGACTTATGTCTCTGAATAAAGCACATCAAGCATATTGGATGGCTCAGTGGCTGTTCTACACCAAAACGTTTTCTAGCTCCTTTGTCACATTCTGTCACTAAATCTCATGGAGTATCTCACAGGAAAATGAGGTAGAATTGAAATAAATTGGCCTGGAGGCAGCTGCAGGCTTGTGGGTGTTTAATGTGTAAAAGACTAGAAAGCATCACTTCAGTTCCAAGATACTCATTTGCAAAGGATTATTTCACAAGTGCTGTATGCTCTCTTATTATTTGTGTTGTTATCAGGCCTTAGATTCAAATTTTATCAGGCCTTAGATTTCAGTTTTACAAAAATAGGACCTCTTTGAATTTGACACCTTATCACAAGAGATTAAGAAATTGTCCTGCAGTGGGCAGCTTATGTTTGAAATACAGAGAACAGATGAAAGGGGAAAAGACAGGCATGGGAAGGTTCAGTTACCTGCCTGAGTTCATGCAGCAAAGCATCAGACCCTAGATCACAGCCCTGCAGCTGCAGGCACATCTTGGTAATACCAGCACAGCTTTGGGTGTCATGGCTTGTCACTCTTTGTGTCTCAGAATGAGTTATGGCTGGAGTGAGGGATACAGCTGGGACTGAAACATGAAAACATGAGGGGAAAGAATAATAGAGGGGACTGAAGGACAATGAGCACATCTGCAGGTGTTTTGGCTTCACAGGGATGAAAGGAAGAGGTCAGCTGACAGCAGCAGACAGCAGTGCTGACAGTGCCCTGGCAGAGAACAGTTTGGAAGGTATCTAGAGAGGAGCAAGAGAGGGGAAAAGGGCTGTCAAGCAGGTGTAGGGTCATGGCTGGTGAAAAGGGAGGTGAAAGCTGGGGTGAAGTGGGTGAAGAAGGGGAAGAGGAGCTTGCAGACAGGCTGGGAACAAGGAGGAAGGGAACAGCTCTCTGGAAGTTCTGCAAGCTGAAGACTTAGATGAAGATTTAAACCAGGTTGCAGGGTAGATGGAGGACCCCACAAGGACAAGCAGGCTCAATCCCATGGGACAGAGGGTAGCAGCAGTGAAAGGAATTGCAGCAACACATCCAGCAATACAGCTACTGCAAGACTTCAGCTTGAGGAAATGCAGGAAAGGGCAGAGAAGCGACAACTATGAACGATCTTTTTGCTTGGGAGAAAGCACATCTGTCCCTAAAATTGGTGCTAAGGCATGAAGGCAGGAGCATTAAATGAGAAACCCCTCTTGCTGGGGACGTGAACACAGCTGTGAAACCAACACACTCTGGAAAACTCAAACTAGTGCCTTTTGCCTGGCAGCCAGGTGCCGCAGCCCGAACTCCAGCTGTGTATCCCATCCACCCGGGGCTGCAGGACGACCGGCAGGGCCGCGGGCTCCCGGGCCGGGGAATCCCCGAGGCAGGGCCTGCGAGGTGCCCGAGTTGTGCTGCTTGGGAAGGTCCACGAGAGGGAGCCAGGAGAAAAGGAACGGCGTCTCCTCCGCCGCGGAGCCCCGTGTCCCGCCGGCGTGCGCGGGGAGGATGCGCGGGGGCGCCGCGGGGTACCCGGACCCTCGCACCCCGCGCCAGGCACGACGTGCGCACCTGGCGTTGGCTCCCGAAGGGTTAACAGCTCATTTACACACGTGAAGACCCGCCGGAGAGATTCTGTAGGTAACCTTTGCTGTCAAAGGCTAAACCTGACATAAGGGGTACGGGTGGACGCCTCTGGTGCTCGCCCCTCTTCCTCCTGCTGCTCTGCTTCAGGTGTTAGGAGAAGTGGGCTTTTGCCATCGCAAAGTGGTGTCATCTCAGCCCTGTCGCCATGGCCCCGCTCCCGGTGCAGGGGCCAAAGGGCTGGGGATGGTCCCGTCAGCCGCCCTAAAGCCAGCATCTTCCCTGACACCGTGGAGGGAGGATGACGAGGAGAGGGCGAGAAAACTCAGCGTTGATGGTGTTGATGAAAGCTGCTTTCTCAGCACCCACTGAAGTCTTCACGTTATCACTTCACTGGGGAATAAACGGGGCTTGGACTTGTGCAGGGATGATCCTTTGAGCTCTAAGCTCCCGAGGAAGGTGAGCACATGCTTGTGTTAAGCCTCAGTTTAAGCACTTTTCTGAGTCTAGTTACAGAGCTGGGCACCTTGCGGGGGGGATCTGGACCCAGAGGAGGCACATCCACTTATTTGGGGATCTGTGCTTGTATTGCTGAAGTCTGTGGGAAGAGGTGGTGTTGGCCCAGGGAGTAGGGAGGTCAGCAGTGCTTGTGAACCTCCCCGTGAGAGCTCTGAAACACCTCCTGTGCCGCAGCTAGGAAGCAGCAGCTCAGCTGACCAGAGTGAGGGAAACTCTTGAGGCTGCACTGATAAACTGACACATAGAAATTGGTATTTTAAAAGGTGGCTACAAAGATAAAATGCAGCCCCTATTGAAAAGCAAATTAGTAGCAGGCTCTCTCTAGCAAGTGTTGAGGAAAAGTGTACAGGGCCTGTGTTATTACTCTCCCAAAGCTTCCTACCACACTGAAAGAGGCACAGTCAGGGCTGAATAAATAATACATCACAATTTTCAAGTCCCAGAGAGGTGACTTGGAGGCAGTTCAAAAGTTCAATGAATTATCAGTTCCCCTTGGGTTCATTATTTCTTTTGCAAAGGATGCTATCAATCTCTATAACTCACAAGCTACCAAAAATAATAATAAGTAAAAGATCATTATATTGAAATATGTGTTGTAAAGCAGCATAGCAATTTGGAAGTTTTATTCAGTCCAGAAGGGGCAATAGCTGCTGCCTAGAGATGGGCTGGACACCAATTACTGCTCTCACTCATTACTTCATGGACAGAGACTGGGAAAACACCTGCAGTGCATGAATAATTCTCCTTGAGTTAATATGCTTTCAGTGCTGATTAACTCTATTTATGCCTCATCTATAGTGATGCGAGCAATGTGATTCATTCCTTTATTTCTGTAGCTCTCTGATAAACTGCATTTATTTGCCACCTCTGACCTCCTCATGTACATGCTGCCCATTAATCCTTCTCAGCCCGGGCTGCTACTGCCATCCCAGGCCGTTCAGTAGCCATCAAACAGCTGCTCCTCATTTTCTTTCTTTCATTTAAAAGCACCTGCTCTGCTAAAAAAATGTGGGTCCAGGGAGAAAAGAGATGGGAAATTTCACTATGATGATGGAGGAGGAGTGGGGTATATTTTGTGCGCATGATATTTGGTTCTGTAGGCTCTTTGTCCCATAGGGAAACCTTAAGGTATTTCTGAAGAAATAATGATCAAATGTGATCTGTTTGGGGTATTCAGCCCTGAGTGACTGACAGCTGCAAGGTAAGGCACCCTGGCCATGCTCCATTAAGCAAGGCATGACCAGCTTGAAATCAAATGTTGCCATTGGTGTCACTGAGGACTAGCCTGTGTCATGGGATTTTTCTTTTCCACTTTTATTTTTTGGGTTTATTTTAATTTTTATTTCCCTAGCTTCTGCTCTGAGTCAGGGCTACAGGGTTCATGACCTAGGGCTTACTCTTGAAACACATTATAGCCAAACACTGTCTCCTGAGGCTGGCAGGATGAAGTCTGGAAAGAGACCTTGAGGTATGATATGTTCTTGCTTGTCCCCCGTCACTACCCAAAACCAGCAGTAAAACTTGTCTTGCGTTGGGATGTAAGGTAAAAATATCTGACTGCTTGCAAGAAGTAGAGATGTTCTTTTGCTCTGTTGGAAGTGGAGATGCACTGCCCAGTGGAAATGCTGGCTGGTAGAATCCCTAATTCACAATGGCAGCACAGACCCCTGTCTGAGAGAAAACTGGGGAAGCTTGACTTCTGTTTCATCATTTAACCATCCGTGCCACGAATAATTTTTCCTTTACATAGAATATCTTATTTTTCACATATCCTTCCATGCCATCCTAGATCCCACACTTGGGACCTGCAGCATTTCCCATAACCTAGGCAGAAAGAAGTTTGGCCTATCTGTTAAGCCTTGCCCATGTTCTCCCTACAGCACAAACGTGCTTTCCTGGTGTGGGACAGGCTGGATTCCCTGGAGGAGCTGAAATACCTCTTCTAATACCTGATTCCCACCACTGGGCTATGAGTCTTTTTCCTCTGACTTTCTGGGGGCAGGTTTCTCATTTGCATTTTCCTTTGATCATTGTTTTAAAATCTTGAGAGATTCAGCTGCCTGCTCTGTTTATCTTGCTACCCTTTTTTCTCATTCAAGGTCTCCAAACACCTTCTCTAAGAATGAGATAAAAGCTTGCACTCAGACCCTGGCTGTTTTGTCTAATTCCCCAGTCTGCCTGGATTTCCTCACTGGCCTCGACAGGCTTAAATGTCATTGTACTTTTGTGTAGATGCTTCAAGATAGCTTACTGTCCTCCTTCTCCCTGCATTTCAAACCACACTTTTATTTCCAGTGTGTCCAAGGTCTTCCTTTTTCTCAGTAGCGATCTGTGCTCAGCAGGCCACTCTGCTCTCATGGCACTCCAGAGCTAGGTCAACCTGCCCAAGCCTTCAGTGAAGAATTTGTTGCAAGTGGCCTCCTGCCACTGATGCTTGTGGTTCAGGTGTTGTCTCTGCTGGTGCTTTTTGTTATCATCTGGTACCCATCGAATTATAACCAGACAGTGTGGGGGAGTTTGAGGACAAAAGGGTCAAAGCTGGCAAGGGTGGGTTAAATCCACCAGTTAAACCAGTTCATGGTGGCTGAGACTGGGACCTGCCACTTACTCCTGCCCTGAGCAGCTCAGTGCCTTCTGCTAGTGTCAAACAGCCCCAAGTCAAACGAGGACACATTGCATCTGGAGATATTCTCTGCCTCCAGAAGATCAGCAGGATATCAAAGGCTTAAGTAAAAAAGAGGAAGGCCCTTAAAACAACCTTTTATAGCCCCACTGTTGTGTTTTGGCATGGCAGAGTGATGTTTCGGGCAGAGGTGAGGTCAGATAACTGCTGGCAGAACATTGGGTGGCCAGGTCAGACTTCATCAAAAAACACTGAGATCTGGACTTGGGAAAAATACTGTAATTTGAAAAAATTCATATAATTTGCTTTTCCCAGGCTTGCTGTTGAAGGAAAGTAATCAGTACTGAGAGATGGTTAAATGTGAGAGGCGGCACGACGGTCCACAGATGGATGGACATTGGAGTCAGGCTGTACGGGGATTAATTGCTGTGAGCCCAGAAAATAACCGTAAAGGGATAACACAGCTGCTGCTGGAAAAAGCAAACCTCTTGGCTTCTTGCACCACCTCATGCACAGCGTTCCCCTCCCCTCCATCTCTCCCTGCTCCCTGTGTGCAGCCATAAGGCACGTCCTGGAGCTGTGCTTAATGGAAAAGTGATTTGTCTCATAACTGCAGCTTTACACAGTGTGCTACTTGTGGGCGTTACAAATTGCTAAGCAGATTTAAAGTGTTCTTTGAGTTGCAAACTGCAGTATTTCTCCACGTAGTGATTATTATTCATTTTTTCCAAGACACTGTGGGCCTGATCCTGCAATCTGCACTCCTATTAAAGTCGGTGCTGTGGGAGTACTGCCGGCATACAGACGGCAGGAGTAAGACCCAATTAATTTAGCCGCAGGGAAGAGTAGGGCAGCAAACAACCCTTTTTCCTTTCTTGTTTTCATTTTTCTTTTTTTTTTTTTTTTTTTTCTTTTATTTTTCTTTTTCCCCTGTGCTTGTATGTGAATTTTCTTGTTCTGTGGCCACTTCCAGAGAAGTGTGTCTGGGTGCAGGCTGCTGGCCAGTGCTGCCCAGGTGTGCTCACCAGCTTCCCGACTCTCTAGGAACATGTTCCCTTCCACTCTGCCTCCTTCTTTCTGTCTTTCTCTTGGGTCAGATGACCAGAAAGTCTTTCTCAATGGAAATGCCATCCAAACTGAGCTGTGTGCATGGTGGGAAGGGGCACAAACAGATAATTAAAATGCTATGCCTGGAAAAGATGGAGGCCTAAAAATGTGCTGCGTATGTATGCCTTTAGCCCTGACCCACACCACCAACCCTGAAGGGGCTGGTCCCCACCAAAAGCAACCTTGCATGGGATGCTGCAGACAGAATTTATGGGTCTGTTCCCATCCAGCATCAGGGTCTGTTCATGGGCAATCTGGAAAAAACCTCTGACCCTCATTCACCCTCTTCTCCTGGGGAAGACAGCTCAGCGCTCTCCTGAAGGAGAAGGCAGCTCTCCTTCAGTGACTGGCCTGCTGTGCTCTCCCTGCCTAGGGGTCGTGGCACCAAGGTGGTGAGCTCCTGCTGCACTGCAAGGAACATAAAACCCAGGATGGCTGCCCTGGTGGCCCAGCCCGTGGGCTGTCCCACTGGCCCTTGTGTCACTTACCTCCATCCTGGGAAGAGACTTGGCATCAGGCTCAGTTAAAGACCATTGAGGCAGCAGCAAGCCTCATGTTGTGAGGTGTTCATGGAAATGTGTGTTGCTAAGCAAAGAGGATATTGTTCTTTGTATCAACACGAGTGTTCTCAGCTTGTGAGATTGTACGCCTCGAGGAGAGTTGTAACAGCTGAGCCTTGGAGCCACAAATATAAGGTCTTGAAGCCAAGGATGAGCTGGAGCCATCCCAACAGGAGGAGGGTGTTTGTGTGACTGTGACACTGGGACACTTGGTGCCCTCAGCAAGGGCTCCTCAAGTCCTGCTGGGCTTTGGATGAGACCTATAACCATGCAAGGAAATCTCTGCTCCCTTGCCCCAGATCCCAGCAGCACAGGGTGGTGCCCAGGTGAGAGAAAACATCTCCCCCTTGCTTCTTTATGAAAGTTTTCTGAGATTTTTTCCTGGTCTCACAGAAAGCCATGACAAATCTCCTGTCCTCTCCCAGGGAGGCGGTGCCAGCCAGGAACACCTTAGGGAGTGAAAAACACTGTTAAAAATGTAAGAAAAAGCAAGTGGAGAAAGATCATGATTAGTTGCTTTTCTGCCCTGTGCATGTATAATAATGAACCTTGGGAGCGAGGCCATGTTAGTCTTAATTACAGCTCTTTAAATATTTATTTAGCTTAATCTGCTCACCTTGTTTGTTGGCCCAGTCCAGCATATCTGTAGGGCTGCCCTTTCCAACTTACCACAATTAATATATTTCACAAGCCCCTGGGTAGCTATTACTTTGCTTTATCTGAGAGGGGGAAAACAGATTACACCAGAAGGGTAAACCCCAAGTAATAAGGATACAGTGTTAAATAAAAGCAAGAGGTACAGATGTGTTGTTTTGCCTGCATAACAGGTTCGTTACAATCTCCTCTCTCAACATCATATATACAGATTTTTAACAAATGCAAAACCTGCAGATTTCAGGAAAATTAGGCATCGGACATGCCCTGAAGAATCAACTGAGACAACCACACTTAATTTCCAGTGTGACCTCCATCAAATTGTAAATGATACCTTCAGCAGTAACAGAGTAGTACATTAACCCCCTCTTTCACCTCTCAATGCTTCACTACAACAGGTCTATTTAGATGGAATAGGAATGGCTGGGAGATAGATTAGATGCTCATGGCTGTGACGTGGGATCAGTTGTGTAACCAATCCCTTCTTTAGCCCTTTTCTTATAGTCTTTTTTCAAATACCTTTCTTTCAACAGATGTAGGGATCCCAGGCTGATTTCCAAAGAACCACTTGAAAACTAGAGGAGTGAAAATCCAAACTAATGTTAGTTTATATCCTCCAGCCTTGGATCACTCCCACTCCCTATTCTGTACACTGACCATCTAGGGGATAAATCCATGTAGTAACTGTCCCACAAAAAGTCTGTGAGAAAGCAGGAAAATTATGGACCATCTGTAACACCACTACTGAAATGACCACCAATATGTACAGAAGAGCTGGGCACCCCTCAGGATTCTGACAATTTGAAGAGCCTCTAATGTAGCATACTTCATCCTGAGCACCCTTAAGAGCCCGTTATGCAAGCAAAACAACACATCTGTACCTCCTGTTGCTTCCACAAAACCTTCATTAAGGAGATTTACACCAGCGGGACCAACTTAGTTTGCACAAAAAGTGCCTGATGTACTCAAGCTGCTCACTTCCATACCATATTTGCTGGCTAGTCTAGGTCTAAAATAAAGAAAGAAATCAAAACAGGGACCATTCTCTGTCTCTGAAGCCAAGTGGCACAGAGTAGCCATTTCCAGTCCATAGTACATCTGATTCTGGGTCTCACCTGAACCCCTGTGCTGTCCCTATGGCCTTAATACAGTACTCTTAGAATTATCTTCTTATTTAGTTTTTTTCACTCACTTCTAAGTGTCTGAAATAGTATTGCAGTTAAGTAGGGTGATATTTTATTTCTGTGAAAACAGGTCTATGGAAAAAGAATGGCACTGTGTGGGAAGGATAGTACTGAAACTGGTACAGTCTATCCCTCCCTACCTCTTATTTGGGAACAGTCCTCAATGCATACTGCCCTCCATGCCATGTCAGGGCACCAGCTGGCACCAGGCCAGGGAGGAAGACAATGATTAAAGAGTATGAATGATGGCCAGCACCTGGGGCATTTTGTTTGCTCATGCTAAAAGATCCATAAGAAACCTCCATTAATAGGTGCTGGTTGACTTCCCAGTGAAGCCATTTGGTGTCTAGGGCTCCTGAAGGCTAATTTCAAACTGTGCTTCGCTGGAAACTTTCCAGCAAAGTTATAGGGCAACAGCTGCTTTCTTCAGGACTTGAATATCTCATATAGAATGAGTTAGGTTTGGCCAAGGCTTTGGGGTGCCTTCCTCTGGATCCTTAACATCCCTGAGCTGGGGGTACTGCAAACTGGGGAATCAGAGAGATGTATTTGGAAAGTCTTTTCCTGCACTGAGAAGCCTTGAGGTTAAGGATCTGGCCCCAATTTCCTGAAACTCAGAGGAGGGGGAGGCAAGAAAAATGTTCCTTTTAGTGAACCAGAATTCCTGATCTTCAGCCAGCTCTGGTCCTAACATTGCCATTTATGCTTGTTTCCAAACGTTAGCCAAGTGATTGCTCCTTATCAGGACTGACCTCCTTGGTACCATGTGAGCACACCACAGCTCCAGCGACACCTTGACTAGGTGCCAGCTCTCTGGGGCTGTCATTTCCCAGTGCTTGAGGAGCAGCATGTTGGTTTAGCAGCACTGCACAGCTGCCCTGTGCTCAGGGGCCTGCCGAGGCTGCCTCCCCAGAGCTGCACATTCTGTCTCCACCTGGAGAAGCACCACCAGGACAAGGAGAGACAAAGAAGGGGTGGCTCTCTTGGAGCCAGTGCAGTGCTGCAGGAAGGCAAGACCACTCAGGCAGGCAGGCAGTGGTCCCACTCTTGATTCAGATTATGAGGGGCTGGACTATATTTCTGCAGGTAACTTCCCTGGCATTATCAGTGTGCTGAACAGATTATGCTCCCAGACAGGACAGTGGAGAGACAGACTCTTTTCCCAGAACCATCATGTTGCCAGGGAGGAACAAGACAAAAATTAACCTCTAGCATCTTGGTTTTTTTCACCTTAGAAGTGCCCCAGGGTCTGCCAAAGTGGACATTGGCAGAGGAAGCCAGTGATGGGCAGAGACCTACCAGATTTGAGCAATGCACTCAAATGCCTTGAGCTTCATCAAACAGAGACAGCCTCCAGTAGCAGGTAAGTATAAATACATGTAAACTATAAAATATATATTAAAATATTAAGATAATATATAAAAACTCTGTTCTCCAGGTATTGACTCTTTATTTGTTTCACATTCAACCCTCTTTCCTCCCATGCAGAGAATCCCAAAATCATTAAGATCTTACAGGAAAAGACCTGTAAGATTATCAAGTCCTACCATTAACCCATCACTGCTGTGTTTACTACTAAGCCATGTCTCCAAGTACCACATCCCATGTTTTTTGAACACTTCCAGGGATGTTGACTCTACCACTTTGCTGGGCAGCCTGTTCCAATGCTTGACCACCCTTTCAGTGAAAAAATGTTTCCTAATATCCAATCTAAACCTCTTCCTCATGCAATTTAAGGCCGTTTCCTCTTGTCCTGTCACTTGCTACCTGGAAGAAGACACCAAATGCATTGCACAACTCAAAATGAAGTCACCCAAGACTTAGAGGTTTTCTGCCTCCCACCACCACCCTGCAGTTGTTATCCATCCCATTCCCATGTTGCTAGCAGTTTGCTCAGCTCTGTACACCTGCAGCAGCTCACACAATGCAGGGTTCAGTGACCAACAACACATTGATTAAATAACTAAGCCCACTGCGAACCCAGTATGTGTATAACAGTAATACATCCTGGGCAGAAAAACTCTCTAGGAAAGATTCTCCAACTCATTATTTCACTCAGCTGATCAAGAAGATGAGCTGTCAGCACTGAGTTCCTGCAGCCGAGCTCTCAAGGCTGACCAAGGTGCAGGGCGATTTTAGGGTGCTTAGAAAGACCCCTGGGAAACTCAGTTAATTTGCAGTGCACTTGTGCTACCCTGTAGGTCCTGTATAAGGGAAATCAAAGCCCAGATGGCACAGCACACTCCTGCAAGGCAAAGATACTCCCTCTGGGAGAGAGCTGGCTCCTGGTGTAGTCCTGGAGTGACCATTGCATCTTCAGACAAGACCTGTTTGGGTCTTGGGTGTTTGGAACAAGGTGATGTACCAGCTACCCAGTGCTGCCCCATGCCCTGTAACATCTGTCCTGGAGGCGCGGGCAGCACTGAGCCTTTGCCACAGCAGTCTGTCCTTGAGGAAGCAGAGGGAGCATTGCCTCCTCCTGAAGGGAACTGAGGAGTGGGAAGAAAGGAGGTGAATGGCATTCCTGAAACGTGGGAAAAGAAATGTTTTATCATGGTTGCCATGGAAACTGGGAATGGACAATAAGCACTTAGATGTTTTATCATGTCCCTTAGCACTTGTAGCACAGAACCTGTGTGAAGAGAAGCATTATCCTGCACAGGGAGGCTGACAGGTACCTGAATGGGAAAAAAATCATGACAGATTCTGTGCCAGGGCATCCCAGCTAAGTGCATCTCAGCAGAGGGGCTGCAGAGACAGCAGGGAGATGGCACTTCCTGAGGTGCTCCCAAAGAATGGGAATGAGGTGCCCTGGAAGGATGGGCAGTGCAGAGCCAAACACCTGGGGAGACAGGATTTGGCATGGAGAATCCCATGGAACTCATGGGTACGTGCCATCCTGGGGCTCTCAGTACTGCCAGCCCCACTTTGGCACCTTTCTGTGACCCTGTATGTCCTTAGTCCAACCAGGCATCTCACTCGCAGCTGTTCTGTTTGTGTGCTTCCTCACTGCAGTCTTGGAGGTTTTATTCAACACATCATGTATTACTTCCATCACTCAAATTCATATTGGTGCATTTGACTGGAAAAGGTCACGTAGATCCAGCTCAACCCCTAAATGACAGATCATGCCCACACACTATCAATACTCCAAAGAGCAAGACATTTCCTTGGTTACAATGCATTCACAGGCCAAAAATCACTCTCTGTCCTCAGCACACCAAACATCCAGTATGTTGTGGTCATGATTATTTTGGTCATTTTGCTTTCCTCATCTGCCTAAAACATTAAATTTCTTCCTCCTGCTCCCACTCACATTCCTCCTCCAATATTTCCTTCAGGAAATCTTCTTATGGATGTGCAAAAAAACCTGCAGGCACTTATCACATGAAACACATCATGATGAGAAACACCCACCCTTCTCATGAAGTACCACCTCCCTCCTATCCATCTTCCTGAAGTACATGCCAGTGATCATCTGCAACCACTCTGCACAAAGCTAAATAATTCTTCCTTCATACTGAAACCACCAACAAAGAGCCTCCTTGGCCAGAGAAACAGAGCATACACTGAATCCAGGTGCCCAGAACAAGGAGAGGAACCATAATGTTCATATCTCTAGAAGCAAAGAGTCCCACTCCATTCCAGCACCAAGACCTGGTTTTTTGCAACAACACAGTATCGCAAACCTTTCCACTTCCTATTACTCTCAGTGAATATTTTATAGTGATCAGTCAGCCTCTGAAAACCCACAGAAAATAGCTGGTCCTGCTGGAAAAGACCAGGTATGTGTCTGTCATTTACAACCATTAAAACCAGCTCCAACTCTTGCACATTTCCAAGCTTTTGACATGACAGAGCAGAAACCTCCCCATTTCAAATCCCTGTGGCATTTGCTGTAGCTGCTCTCCCAAGCCCAGCTGGTGAGCTCCTGATCAGCAGCAAGATGCCAGAGGTAATGGTGACATGGCTGCCCACTTAGATGGGCACATTCATGCTCTTCTCTTGCAGCTCTGGGCTCTGCTCACAGATCTAATTGGTCTTTGTCATCCGAAAGCTTTGCCAGTGGCAGTGACCATCCAGTTCTGAACCACTACCTGTTCCCACCAGTTGTTGCTGCCTAGGTGAGCCCTGAAACAAAAATTTCAGCAAGTAAAACTGCTTCATGCAACTTCTCCACAAAATTTTGTCTCATCTTCCTATGGTATCCTTTCCTACAGCTCTATCACCTCAGTATCCAGTGTCTTTGGAAACCTCAGATGTAAATTCTTCTGCCTGCCCAACTACAAATGCATGTGCATAATTCCGTCCATATTAATGAATCTCATAATCATAGCACTTAGCAGCATGTCCTCCATCTGCCAAATAGTAATTTGAAAATGGTGCCAGGAACATTAATGGGTGTCAGGAAAGGATGTGAATCACGGGAGTTTGGCGGTTTAATACACTTACGCCTCCAGACCAGTATTCCTGTAGTTTTGGAAAGGCCTCCTACAAATTACTGCCAGTAAATTTGTAGAGTACAGAATAGAGGAAGGGACCTCTGAACCTCAGGATATCTCCCAAGTACTGAGAAAATAGCATATGCACAAGGATTGTCAAAAGAATCACCTTAGACTATGACAAATAAGCAGGGTGCACCAGGGAGTTTGATGTAGAGTGTACAGTGTACATATTTATGTACTGAAAAATACCATCCCTGCATGGACATGGCCAAAGCTCTAAAAAGTCAGTGTCTTTTCTATAGATGGCCCAAAGACATCCTTAAAAATCTAGACATGTATGTGAGTACCAGAGGGGCAGAAAACTGCAACCTGTCTTCCCGACTGATAGCTGGGATTAAATCCATGAAATAGTTGTTTTTCCCCATGGAGCTATATGACTATATTGTGACAGGTATATTATTTGAATCTACTTTTTCATTGTGGGGAGAAACATAGTTTGATTGAATTTCTGTGAGAGTAAGGCCTCTCTTTGGCTCTGTTAAAATGCATTCTGCTGCACAGCAAACACGATTTGAAGCAAAGGTCCGTAGAGAATTAATATTCTAGATAAATGCTTGGATTTTGCCTGACACAGCACCAGGATGAATGGGCTGTTGTTAGGTCGAATTCTTTTCTTGTTACCAAGCAGGTCTCCCGGTAGCACTTGCAAAGATAAGGAGATCAGATCTCCAAATTCAGCGTGAAAGCTGATCACTAAATCATGATGGAAATTTTTCTCTTGCTTTCAAGGTATCAGGTAGTAGCCATTACGACAGGCTACTGTGTCATTTTGGAGACACATAAAATACCCTATTTTCTTCACCCTTAATACCAAGATTGTTGCTATCCCATTAATATGCCTTTTTTATCTTTTCTCTTTCACTTGATACGTAATGCTACACTTTGTTTTGCTGGGTACTTTGCTGTGTAACCTACATCCCAAGGAGAACACAAGTGACTGTGGGTCATATTTGTTTGGTAGCAGGTCTGGCTGCAGATCGTCATTCCAGTTGTCCACACAGGATATGTAGTTGATTGGCATATAACCATCTCTGCCTTGTAAATCTGAGGTCTCCTTTATCACAGTGCTTCACAGCAGAGATAAGTGTGTCCTGCAAACACATTTCTGTGCATCTGAATCTTTTTATGGATTTGCTTTGACTGTGTTCCTTCCCTTTTTTTTTTTGTGTTTGCTTTCCACAGTTATCCTAGGGAACACATTTTCTGGAAGGAATACTCACCAAGTGTGAATTTAGCGTGAAAACACATTTCAGACTCATAATAACAGCCACTTACATCACAAAATAATTCCAGAAAGTTACACTCACCCACTCGGGAACAGAAACACATCACATCATCAGAATATCAACATCTCCCAAAGAACTGGCCACAAATGAGACACAAAGCACAGATTATTCCAATAAATTATTTAGCAAATAAATCTGAGCAATAGGTCCATACATAAATATTGTGATCTCTTCTCAGATAATCTACAAAGATAAATGATTTAGCTATGTGTCAGATGAATTATTCAGCCAAATACTTGGAAAATAAGTGAGATGCAAACATTTGTTCTTAAAGAAATCCTTTTAATCAACTAATCTTGTCAGCTTCTGACATAGGAAAAATGGAAAGAGAATGAAGCAGAACAGTTTCTTCCAGAGGAGCATTGATTATATGTCAGCAACATCCTTGTTTTAAATCTGGAGGAGAAGTCTTTGAATGCTAGTAACTTTCTTAAACCTTTCTTCGAGTTTGTAAAATCATACATAGCATCAAGACACTACATCTCAAAACTTCTGCAGAGATGCTCAAGGTCACAGTCAACACGTTTCTCAGAGAGATTCAAGAAATTAGCAAAAAAGGCATCTCATGCAGCTCTATTTGTTTCCTCTGTTGGATCACAAAATGTATTTCCCTCTTCTTGCACCTTCCCTGAGTTATATCACAGCACCCCACTAAGGAAAATATGAATACACCTAATGACTCCCTCTTTCAAAACCACATTGAAATGCTTCTCCAAGAGAAGCAGCCTGCATCCCCCTTGAGCAATGAAGACTGCCATCTGGTAGGTTTGTTCTTTATAGTCATTTAGAGGATATTAAATCTTCTTTTGTATGCAGAGAATTAGGTGGTGGAGGGACTTGGCATTCTATTGAAGGAAAAAAATGGAGAAAAAACAGTTCATAAAGGCATTGTGTCCAGAGAAGAATATTAGAGAGGCATTAAGTGGAAAGACAAAAGGCAAGCTAGCATCAGCTCCTTTGAAAGCTGTAAATCATTCCAGCTCCTCGGGTGGTTGGTTAAGTTCATTGTTACTTGGGTAATTATTATCCTTCGTTAGAACCTAAGTTTCTAAACATATTTTGAGACAAAAATCATCCAAAATGAGCTGCCAGAAATACCTAATGGTGTCAAGGGGGAGTCATGGAAAAAATATGTTCAAACCCGCAACTTTTCATTTACATAGCTAAATTACTTATCTTTGGAAATTGAGGCTTTTTCAAGCTGTTGTCTTTGGTCCCTGATTAAGTGTTGAAGGTAGCAGGCTCCTTAAGGGAGACAGAGTCTCCAGACAAGGTTTTTGGCATACCTTGGGGACTTTCACTGACCCTTTAACCTGGAGCTTAATGGAGCAGGCTAATGCTTCCAGATCTGTTGTTTCAGCAGATGCCAGGAGCATTGGCCTGGGTGGAGGGCTCCTTCTGTGAAGTGGAGGCTGTTAGCAGATGCTTCCAGCTGGAGGGATCAGGTAAATCCCAACAGAGAGTGAAGAGCTAGCAAATCTATGGGCATGCTAAAAATTCGGGAGATTTGTGCAAGGTCTGATTATCTCAGGCAAATGCATTACAGTGGTTGATGGCATGGGATTGATTGATTGATTGATTGATTGACTGATTGCAAAGACATAGCCGCCTCCAAAACAGGGTTCACAACTCTAGAAGGCTTAAGCAGGGCCATAAACCTAAGTAATGTTAAAGTTAATTTTATTTTAATCCTGATAGTTGTTGATACTTTAAGCATTCTGCTAGTACAGGAGGATACAAGAAAAATTAAAGAACACTGAGCTAGACAGTGTCACCACAAAATGCAGAATAGCCCTGAAATTGAAACCCACTGTAGCACCTGCACTGGGGATGTGCCCAGTGCCACACAGAGCAGCCCTGAGTTAAGTTTTCTTAGTAGTAGCAATCAGGAGTTGCATTTTGTGCCATCCTGTAGTCTCACATTGCAAACTCATCCAGACTTGCAGGACACAGCTGGCCCAGCCTCCTGCCTGGGACTATACAGTCACCTCAGGGCTCATGTAGGTCATAAACTCTCTAAAATGGGAATTCAGCTGCTCTTGAATCATGGCAAAAATACAAAAAGAAATACTACACACTCTTGCAAAATGCTGACCAAGCACAGGGCAGCACCTACACCACAAAGTAGATCCATGTAAGCCAGCTGGAACAACCAGATGTAAATCGGAGGAGCCCTCTGGCTCACATTGCTACCTGTAGGAAAAAACAACCCTGTAATGAGCAGCAGCAGCAAATTTCCAAACCCCTCCGCTACTCCTGATTCGCAGTCGGTTTCCTACCAGACTCATGTGTCAGCAGGTCATAAAAAGTTTCAAGTCTCCTTTTCTTTTTCTGGCGTTCTGGAAGAAGTTGTACTAACAATGAGCCACTGCTTGACAGCTCTGAATCCCAAGCTGTTGGGATACAGTGTGACTTCCAACATATTGCTTCCAGCCCCCACCACCCACGGGGAATGGCCTGGCAAGGGGAGAAGCACAGCCTGTTAGGAGGAGCCTTCCACAAAGAGATCCCTTATTCCCTGCACTCATCACAAGGGCAGCACCCACATCAGGCGATGCAAAGAAGCCAGTTCAGCTTCTGGCAGGTCAGGAGGTCAGAGGAATGGTGGTAACTTCACACATTTTGTGTGCTGCGTGGCTCAAATTAAGGATGCAGAATGAAAGATACCACAACCAAGAAAGGGTGTAGGTTTTTTCACCTTGAACTGCAGCTACCAACCATGCAGGAAAGCTAACCCTGGGGGGCTGGAGGAGAAAGAAAAAAATTAAACACCACCAGCTGCCATCATTTGATCTGGCTTTGCTCCAAGGTCTGTTGGAGCTGAGATTGATTAGGATATATAGCATCCTGGAAACAGTCAGTACCTTCAGCTGAATATAAAGCCATTTTAATTGTCTTGGCACCACCATGGCAACCATACCCCTGACCACAGCCTCCAGGAGAGGAGATGGGCTGTTGGAGCACAGTCTGGTGCCTATAGGCCACGTCTGATGATGATGCAGTGATTCAGACAGATAAAACCTTGCTGCAGCACCAGAAGGGACCAAATTCAGAGAAGGAAATTAAGCCAAAACTGTAAAACATAGTAGCTCATTATGATAGTCAACATTTAGCATAAGAATTTAAATGGACATTTGGTTTTGTAGGGGGAGGAGGCCTCCTGTTACAGCAGATCTTATCCCACCAACAGCCCCTGCAGTGCTGCACACCCATATTGGGGTAGGCAGGGCCACATTTCCTGCACAGCAGCAAGGAATGAAGATGTGTGGCCTCGAAAGTGTATCAGGGAGTGAAGCTTGAGGATGGGGAAAGCATGTAAAGTAGGAGCTCTACAGCCAAGGAACAGCATGTGTTTTAATAAAAAGTAACTCTTCTCCTCCCAGTAAGGTTTTGCTGTTTAATATCAGCATGCTTTGTGTGATTCTTTATTATTTCTCCAGCCTGAAGCCCAAAGAGCCCTGGCACCTGAAGCCTCTGCGATTCCCATTCTTGGTGCAGGTTAATACACCTCACCTCCCCTGCTTCAAACAGAACCACAGCGTGACCAGGTTTTCTGACCCAAACGCCCTTGTATCAGGTGAGAATTGATTCCTTTAGCTGCTGCCTGATTTGTGTGAGAGCTGAGCCTGTCATTGGCCAGCTTGTTTACGCCTGTTTAGACTGAGGAGCTGTGCTGCCTGGGTTTTCCTGCAGGATATGGAGGCATAAAACCGTATGTACTATGAGGTGCTTCACAAAACCAGCTTTTAAAATAATCAGATATCTGCAAATGAATTGGAAACTCTTTTCCCTGTCTCTGCAAGGGCATTACTCAGTCGAATGCATCCAGAAAACTGAAGGACTGAGAATTTTCAATCAGGACTGGAGTGATTAATTGTCTCGCAGCACTCACGTGGTGACTTGCACAGCGAACAAAAAGGTGTGACGTCTCACAATTCACAACAAGAGGTGTGTCCAGGAGGAACAGCGAGCCACAAAGGGGGGAGAGGTGGGAGAAGAAAGCTCAAATTTACAACATTAAATTCACAAGGTTAATAATGCCTTAGCAACATGCATATTCATCTGACTCCTTCACTTCAGCTGAGCCAGCTGTCCCTGCTTCTGATGTTTCCCTCCAACGGAGGCAAAAGGATTTGGTTCCTTTTAATCTATAGCAAAAAAGGTTTATGGCAAGAGATGCATTTTGTATAGATGCTATGTAGGTGGGCAGTTGCCTCTGCTCAGCTGATGCACTGACTTGTGAAGGCATGTGGAAACAGCAGGACACGCCATGAAGAAGCAAGGTGAGAGCTGCATCTCTTGCACACAGCTCTATGGGCAGATACGGAGAATGGACACACCTGTGTGCAAGTGCTGCTGCAGACGTCCCGCTCTGGAAATTGCATGTCCAACCTGGGTGTCTTTGGCCATAATAACAAGTCAGATTTTGGCTGAGGCTAAAGACAGGGGCACCTCTTATGCAACAGTGCTGGTACATGGGGGCTTGCACAGATCCTTTTCCCAAGATTTCAGAGATGGCACGTGCATGGGGTGCCACCCTTGGCCTCAGCACTGGCACTTCTCACCAAGCATCTTGGCCATGGGCTTTCATCTGGATTTGGTGTGCAGGATGAGTGTCCTTCCCACACCAGTCTTATCTGGATCTGAAAATGCAACCCCCTTCTCTTGGAGCCAATAATTATTTCCATGAGATTCATTTAACAAAGGCACCTATCCAATACTTGTGGTCTCCTGGCATAATTAATCATGAAATTAAATTCAGTCTGTGTAGTGTTCAGATCAGTTACACAGGAGTAACATTGGTTTACTGGCATTTACCCTGTTCATCATCAAGAGAGCCTTTGCCATGCAGCCTATTTTTAGAAACTGCAGTGGGCTTCACAAACTACCAGTATGGGACTTCCAGGAGCCCACACAGAGGACATCCCACCCATATCCTCTACTTTCCCAACTGGGGTCTGATGAACTTGCCCATGGAACAAAGCAAATTCCTCACTCGAGACCTCAAGGGTTGGAAACACAACTCCAAAGTTCTCTTAGAGAGCACCAGGCAGACGTTAGTTGCTTCTGAATGTTTTCTCTAGCTGCCACAGACACATGGTAAGCCCCACAACACTCTGCAGGTCACCGTGGGGGCTGACAGAAGACAGAATGTCCCACAGTGCCCACTGGGCTGGGTGCAGCCTCTGTGTGCCTCTGAGACCTATCTACCACCCAGGACTAAACAGATCCTGTGGTGGAGACAGAAGCTTGCTCTTCTCTTCCTTGGGGCCACGAAACCAAAATAAATTGCTGTTTCCACAAAGCTCAAAATAGCTTTAAACCATTGTTTTCCCTGACAGTAGTCACTGCCTGTCTCTGCTCTCCACCTTGCCTTTTGCAGCTCCTGGTGAAGTAGCCTGGGAAAATGCACAGGCAGGAACTTGCTCATGGAGAGTAGAAGTGAAAAGAGGGGGAAAAGTCCCTTGGAGGAATTGCACTCTCCCCACCGACCTCCCTGCAAGATTCTGGTGCCCTTAAATACAGGTGGCAGAAGCAGTAGCAGCAGTTTCTCTGTTTGACACAAAGTGGAACAGCTTATCCAGCCCCATGTCCAGATGCTGCCCTGTCCCACCCAGCACCTGCACTGCACAAGAGGTACTTCCCCTATAGGATACCTCCCTGATAGGGTACACATGCACCCTAATATCTCCCTGGGCTGCTGGTCCCAGGGACACCTTCTTCTTAAAGATTTCCTGCAAACCCGATGTTGATGCCATGATGATTTTTTGCCTTTTCTTTTATACCCCTTTTATACCTTTTTACAACTTCCATATTCTTAGTGCTTTTTGCCTATATTCTTGGACTTGTTTGTCAAGCTAAGAGACTAAACATTTGAGAAGCTTCGTAGTTAGAGATCAAAATGCCCCCAGACCCCAAGGTCCTCTCCAGAACACATTTTGTAAACTAAGATAGAACCATCCAGGGGAAGGTTCCTTGGGGAGGGGGGCTCATTCAAGCCTCTCATTGGGGAATTTTTGATAGATCTGCTAATTAGTAAAACCTATAATGTTAGACCAGATCTTTTAGGAAGCATTGCGGTGTGCATTGAGGTGCATTCCACCTAGACATAGTGCACCTAAGGATCCTTAAAATAAATACCAAGGTAAAATCCCTTTTTCCCTTCTAACCATGTTTGACTCTTGATTTTAAGACCAGGAAAAGGCATTATGTTATTGGGAAGTTGGTTTTAGCATCCACAGGATAAATCTCTCCTTGCAGTTGTTCTGTCCTCAGGCAAGAATAACCCAGGAGTCTGGGAACAAAACTGTCAGAAACAATTGGCCAGCCCATTGCCACATGGGGTTCATTCTCAGAACACTGAGCTATACAGTAAAGCTGTACATTGAATATACAGGATTAAACCACATAGTAAATAGCTATGTTTTATATACACTTTTACAAAAAGGAGTGTGTAAAAAGCACAAAGTGCATAAAAGCTCACAGTTCAAGAGCAGCTCCCAAAGGAGAGCCTACAAAACTGGTTCTTGGGTGGCTGTTGGGTTGGAACTCATACCCATAACCCCAGCACTGGAAAAATCCCAGTAGACACACTCACTGTGTAGAGTGTACATATATCTATATATATCCTTTAGAAGGAGCTGCTTTCACTCCCAAATGGGCTTACTGGGCATGGGCACAGATCCCTCTCATCCACTATCCTGGGTGCATGAAGAGCTGACTGCAGCTGTGCCAGCACTGTCCCACCGCCCTAATTGAATTACCTTCCACCATTACCCACGGAAACAGGCAGTCTCTTCCCTTAAATCAGCAGCAGCTGACATTTTCACCCCCACCAGCCAAGCATGAATCACCCCTGAAATGGAGGCCGAGCTCCTTATTTCCTGACAACTGAATGTTAGATGGAGCAGAGGAGACTGAAGCAGAGGTTACACATTGCTTCCTCTTCACCTGCAGCTGTGTCTCCCCTGGATGTTCCATGCACCCTGTGCCGTCCATGCATGCTGGCATTCGTTTTACAGGACGTCACACAAAACAAATGCTGGAAGAGTCTCCCCTGGTTGACACCCATCTCACTTTCAATGTTCCTGCTGCTCCATCGTGCTCTTGTATGCTTGTGCTGGAAGTACCACTCTCAGGAAAGGCTCTAAAGGAAAGGCCTGTTCCAGCAGCCATGGTGCGTGTCCCTCCTTTGAGCCTGGCAAAGAGTGGACCCCAAGGGCTGCAGGTCTGCAGGCTGAAGCCACAGCTCCCATTGCTGGATGTGCAGAGGGAGGGAGGTCTGGGCCCCCCTCGCATCCCTTAGCACCCGAGTTTGAGCTGCTTCCCGGGGGGATGCTCAGCAGTGGGGAGGACCATGCTCCTTTGTACATCCACATTTCTCCACCACTGCTCCCCAGGCTGCTGCCAGCAGTGTGACTTTTGCCACTGTGTGTGTTTTCTGCCTCCATCACCAGCACCACCGGTACATGCAGAGCTGTAGCTGCCTCCTGACAGCCTCTCTCCAGTGGGCCCCTGGCAGAGGGGAGCCCCTTATCACAGCCCTGGCACAGACTGCCTGCCAGCCGCAGCTCTGCAGCCCCTCGGGACACGCTGGTGCGATACTGCGCACGGCAGAGCGTGTCCCTGCCGCGGGCTGGGGATGCAGCCGAGAAACTCGCCCCGGTGTGGAGCACCCGCCCCCCGCAAAAAAAAAAAACCTCCAAAAAGAACCCCAAAAAGTTTGTCCCTCTCGCATTCGACGTTTTCTCAGCAAGGACTGCTGCAGGGCGGGCTCAGGACACCCATGAGCAAAGCACGGGGAGAGGGGGAACTGCTCCGGGAGAGTGACCCCTCCGGGATCTTCGTCCCGCGCCTGGTGCGCTGTGTGACACCGGCACAATGCGGGGGTCGGGGCTGGCTGAGGGCGTGCGGTCCCACACGTGTTCACGGAAAGTGCCCCCTCCCCGCGGGGCGGCCGTGCCGTGCCGGGCCGGGCCGGGCCGGGCCGTGTCTGTGCGCCGCCCCGCCGGCGCTGCCGGGGGAGTGGTTTCCCCGCGCTGGCGGCGGCGGGGCCGGTCTGCGGGCGGGGAGGTGCCGCGGCGGCGGTGCCAGCGCCCGGCCCGGGAGGATGCGGACGCGCTGACGGAGCTGCCGGCTCCCCTCTGCCGCCGTGCATGGGCGGCGGGCGGCTGCCGCCTCGCCTCGCCTCGCCTGCCCCGCCGGTGAGCCGGGCCGTGGGGTCTCCGCCGGGCTCGGGGGGTGCGGGTGGCGGGGCGGGGTGCGGAGAGGGGGAGAGCTGCCACCTGTGAGTGCCCCGCTCGCAGCCCCGCGGCGGCCGGGAGCAGCTCCCCGGGGCCCGGGCAGCGCGCCTGCGGCGGAGCCGGCGGCCGGAGCTGGGCGCAGGGGCGGAGGGTCGGGTCAGTGCGGTGCGGGTCAGTGCGGATCGGGTCGGGTCAGCGCCGTGCGGGTCGGGTCGGGTCGGGTCAGTGCGGTGCGGGTCAGTGCGGATCGAGTCGGGTCGGGTCAGTGCGGTGCGGGTCAGTGCGGATCGGGTCGGGTCGGGTCAGTGCGGGCCGGTTCGGTGCGGGTCGGGTCGGGTCGGGTGTGCGCGGGGCACGGGAGGTCCCCGAGCGCGGTGCCGCGGGTCGGGCGCTGCGGGGCCGTGCGGGGCGGGTCGGGTCGGGTCGGCAGCGGGGAGCGCGGAGCGGGGAGAAGCGCTCCAGTCCCACGGCCGGCTGCGGAGTAACGGGGGAAGAGGGAGAGGCAGAACGCGCGCCTCTGCCGCCGCCGCTTGTTTATCCACATGGTTGTTTGTTCGAGTAAGGGATGTTGAGGAGAATTCACCGAGAAAAAGGGTTTTTGTTTAAAAAAACACCACCCAACTCGTTCGGCAGCCGAAAGGGCTGTGTGAAGGAATCCTGATGAATGAGTACAGCGCTGAGGGAGTTGTTGGTTTGTGGGCTGTGATCGCCTCAGCTATTCGTTTATACAATTTTTTTTTTTCCAAGACAACTTTTGAGGCGAGAAAGCGACTAACAAAGCACAAGTTTAAGACAATGATGCTTTTGCTTGCAGCCGAGCTGAACTGAACACTGAAATGCTGCGTCTCCCATCAGGTAGCAAATGCCACACATACGATTTCTTTTACAGAATGAAAGAACCTACTTTGCTCTGTAAATGAGGACTATGTTTCACTCTGAGCAAGGGGTGTGAGTATTTTCCATCTGCCAAACGAACATACCACAAAAATTTTCTTTTCATCTGGGACAGAGCTGTGTTTGTGCATCTCTGAATATGGCTACAGTCATGGAGGGGAGTTGGGTTAGCCTGGATGTAGCATTAACCCCTCCAGCCACAATAAGCAATACACAGAAGGAAATTTGTTTCCATTAGTCTTTTCCTGACTGAGATCATTACTGCAGTTGTACAGTCAGTACAGCAATGGAAGCCCTCCTGGCTATAGGTTCCCATCTTACAGAAGGATCCAGAGCTGGTGTTCACACCTGCCCTGTAGCCTGCCTGGCTCACGGCACAATGCCTCCTTATGAGTAGCCTGTAAAGGAAGGCGAAGCAGGGAAATTCTGCCTACGCACAACCAGGCTCAAGCCAGTGTTTTCCTTCTCTTAGTTTTAATGAGCAACAATTTTTTTGCCCAGAAAAGAATCCAGCTCACAGCTCAGGATTTCAATAATTAATACGCCATTTAAAAAACATGTTTTCAGAGTCAACATTATGATTACAAAGAGAAAACAAGCAAACAGGGGATGACTTGACCCACTTTTGTCGCTTTCCCATTCTAGCCTGACAATTTGTCAATCAGGTGGAATTTCCTCCAACGTCTTTGGTACATTACTTTAGTAGAAGAAATAATATACAAATATAGTTACTACTTTCCTTCCCTTCTCACAATGATCTCTTTGTATTAAGCAACAGGCTTTTGCGTAGATCAGGTACCAGCCCCAGAGTGTCACAGGCTGAAATTGCTCCTTCTCTCTCATTTCTGAAGTTATGCCCCTGTGTTTGAGCCCATTTAACGTCCTGTTTTGGAGAGGTTGGTCAGAGAACCTTCCTGCCTTGATCCTATGTCGTTCAAGGCAGGAAGTGCTCTGCCAGGACTTCAAGGGGACCAGTACCTGCCTCAGCAACAGCCCTTCCATTTGCTTGTCAAATATGCACATTCTCTGGAAAATTCTGTAAAATAATCAAGTTTCTGAATTTTCAGTCTTCGAGGGAAGGCTTTATTGCAAACCCCAGGAAAGCTGCCAACCAATAATATCCAGCTAGACTGAAGTAGACTGATTGATACCAACAGGTCCTTAAAATCTCATCTCAGTCTTTGTCCCTTTTTGATTGCAAGTCCTCGTGGTCTGGGGCCACCTCTCCTTCATGGTTTGGAGAGAGCATTACCAGTCCCCTGCAGAGCAGATACCAGTGCTGGAAGAAGCTGTGGTCCAGCAGGACAATCCCCTTCTCTCATCAGCGTGCATTGACTGATCCCACAGGGTTTTACCCTGTAGTGCCCATGTCGCCATAGGATTAGGAGAAAATAGTCCCAAGTCCAGCTCCTCCGTTGAGACCATTGCAGCTTGTATAAGATGTAACCTGAATTTTCAGCTGAGTCCAGTCTCTGACATGCACACATGTAGACTGCCTCTGTGCAAATACTTAGTAGACCTCTAGATCCAGAAGGTGAATGTTAATTGGTTGGCAGGAAGACTCACAGCCTTGTTAATGCATATCTGCTTTCAGTGTTAATGACTCATTTAAAAAAAAGCACACTGAATTTTCGTTTTTTTGGGTTTTTTTGTTTTTTTTTTTTAAGTGATTTCTTAATTTCTAGCTGTGTTTTCCTTACCCTGCATCTTCTCCATTCCTGCTGTAGTAGGAGACAGTGTTCTCGTATCCTCCATCTTGGGCTAGGGCACCTTCCCATGCTTGGAAATTCAGTTGAGGTGACAGAGTTTTAATTCCTGGAGAAAACCAGCTGCATCTCTGGTGTTAGGTTGTGATATCGTGACACCTGTGGTTGTGCTGTTAATTGCCAAGAAGGAATATTAATAGCCACTTCATTGTCTTTGTTCTCTTAGGAGTCTCTTAGGAGGGTTCTTGTTTGCTTGGTTTTAAAAAATCTTTTACTTCACTTTTACTGCACTTTTGCTTCATTTGCCTTACTAAATTCTCTGCTAAAAGCTGAATATTGTATCATATTACAATACTGATAGCATTGTATTCTAATTTCCCCAAAGTTACAAGGAAATAACTAATACGTCTTTTAAGTAAATACTGTTCTATCTGACTGCACATAATCTCTTACTCTACTCTGTTACCTAGAAATGAGTTATAGACTATCCAGAGTATTCTTTCATGGTGCCAGAAAGACATCAAACGTTTTGCAACCCATTTCCCATGACATTTCCATCTGAGAATCATGTACTCTATGTTGATGCTCTAAGATGTTTTTTCCCCACTCCCCTACTTGTGGGACTGTGGTTTGAATTCAGGACTATCCAAAAATACCTAGGGAATAGTAGAAAGAAGCACAGGAAGCCAATTTTAATCTGTTGCTGATTCCCACGGGTGCTGCAAGGTGAGCCACAGTTGTGGCGTGAAATACTAGGCATGAGAGAATCATCGTCTTCCAGAGAAGATCCCAGAAACAAAACCATTTCTTTCTAAAAGCCTTTAGTAAGGGTTGCTCTGAGTTAAAAGGAGCAATATAGTTATTTGTAAGGTGCCGGCTTCATAAGGTTGTTAAGGGAAATTAAAGCCTATGCAGAATTACTCTGCTCAGCACAGGTGTTTCTGATCCCAAAAGCAAGCTCTCAGATGAGACAGTATTTGCACAGCATATACCAGAAGAGATACCTCTAAAACATTTAACAGCTTGTTGAGGCTTATCACTAATTTTGATGGGGTGTTTTCCGTAATGAGTTCCTCTCACATCAATTAGTTGTCGATTCTGATGTTTAAAATAAATCCAAACTTTCTCCTGGCAAATGGTTCCATGAGTGCTCTGTGGAGATTTCCATGATATCGAGGTCTACCAGCATTCAGAGGAGCTGGCTTAGTCATTCTTCCCATCTGCTCTACTTCTTCCTCCCTCCACTGCTCTACACATGCTTCCTGGCTGTCTGCTCCCCTTCCCTATCTCCAAGCATCCTGTCTGGCTGCCCCCCCCTCCTCTCCTGCTGTACCTATCCCTTGTGGCATCTTCCGTGAGGAAGCTCAGGTAGTTTAGTGCTGAGATCAAAGAGCTGAAAAAATGAGCTGCTTTAAAGCACCCAGGAGAAAAGAAAAAGCAAAAGGAAGACTCCACCAAGGAAGCACCATAGGAAGTAGCATTGCAAATATCATTTGAGAAAGCTTTGAGTTGAATTACCCCCAAATCATGAGATTGCTTTAAAAATTGTGGTAGTTAACCACAGGCACATTTTAGTTCTTTTTACTTCTTCTCTGACCATTTATGAATCTAGTTTTTAGCTCCTTTTTGCCAAGAGGGCCAGTAGGAACTTGTACAACTACAGCAAACTGGAAGTTGAGGTTTACATGTAGGCACGGTTCTCCAGGATCTGGGGTTGTAAGAACAGTGGCTCCCTAGTGGCTCATTGTGCAACACCAGGAGTCGAGGAGGCTGAGTTAGAGACATCTGCCAGCACCGGCCCTTTGCAAGCCTGTGTTTTGTAGTGTTGGGAGTCCACAGATGAGCGTCTGAGAAATTCCCCAGGGTGATATTTACCCCAGTAGCTTCTTTGGAGCAGGAACAGTAAAAACTGCAGCTCACCACAAAGTTAGCGGTGAGAGGCAGCACGGTCTGGAAATAGCAGCCTCCTACCCCTTTTCGCTCTCCCAAACTACGTGCTGTGTCTCATGCTGAAATGCCTCAGCTCCTCCACTTGGAGAGTCGTTTCATCTTGCTGCTTCCTGAGAGAGAGATCGACATCTTCTGTGGAGCACACGCTGCCGAGGAGAGGAAGGCAGCTTTGGCCCGTCGAGAGCAGAACTCAAGTACTGCGTGGGTGGCCGAAGACCGGAGCTTCTGAAACGAGGGAACAGAACAGATCTCTAATCTCCAGACTCTGACACATATCGCACTTTTCTCAGTTGCTTAGGAAAGAGATTTGCATCCAAAAAGAAGTGGGAGGTTTAAAAAGGAGTTCATACATTTATCTTCTGTGGTCCATGCGGTGATTTACATTTTCTAGTCCCATGGAATCCACAATGCTTCATAAAGGGCATCCATTACAAACGTGCAACTAGGGAAAACAAAGACCCTGTCCAAGTTCCTACCTGCATTGTGCAAAAGCTGAGCTGAGTAGCAGTCAGGGAAACTGGAGGCTGTGGGGTGTCACTGAGGTAAGTGCTTGTTTTGGGTTGTGCCAAGATGCTGAAGTTATTCCCCACCTTCAGCAGAGTACTGGGCGCAGTCCTGCCTGTGGGTGGCCCAGGCCACCTGTGTGGTTCTCAACCATAGTTCCATCCTCCTAGGACTAACAGAAGACTGAGACACAGAAGAGTTGGATCCACAGAAGCACCTGGCCATGGAAAAGGCCAGCTGACATTTCTTGCAGGCATATGCACCTTCTTCTACTGTGTGAGCAGCCCCTTCATGGCTTCATCCACCACCACAACTGTAGCTCTGCTGTAGATTGCCCGCTCCTCCACCCTGGCTGAACTGACAGCCTGCTCTGCTGCAGCAGAGTGGCCCGAATAAGGCACCCTTTCTTCTTCAGGGTGGAAAAACCTCCTTTGACCTGTTTGTTTATTGGGACTTGCTGAGCAGGGTTTCCTGTGACCCACTGAAATTTTCCACTCTGCAAAATGCAAGCAGCTGACCATTGCTTCTCCCACCTAATGCCATTCTTATTCACACCCTGTCCCAATTTTCCTTGTAATCAATAGCAGGGGTTTCTTTTTGTAGCACACACAAAGACTCAACTCCTTGAATGAAGAAAAGTTTGCATTTATCCAGGGGCTGAGGTGGGGCCCGGGTGCCCAAGGCTGAGCTCCCGGATTGTTTGTGGCGGTGTCTGAATCGGTGGGAGCCGCGTGTGAGCTGCGATTGCACGGGCAGCACCCCGAGCTCTCCCTGCGGCGCTCCTGCGCACGAGGCTGGGCCAGCAGGGCCGCGTGGGGGGCATCTATCCAGCACAATCTAACCACAGGGCTGGAAAAGCCCTTGGGATTGTCCCACTGAAATGAGGCAGGGAGGGCTTCTGTTTCTGCTGTGCCGGAAGAATGATAGAATTGCAAGTGTAGCAGTGGTTCAAGGCCGGTTTCTGCCTCCTATCTACACTTTGTTAGAAGGTGCACCTTCAATGTGGTATTGTTAGGCTGTTATCATAGTATTTCCATGAGTGCTCAGTGGGAAATGATTACTTTGGAAAGCCTGGGAAGGGAAGAGGGTGTCCTGCAGCCCCTGCTAATGTAGCAGCAGCCCTGGCATCCTGAGGTCAGGTCTCACTTTGCTACCCAGTTGTCTCCAGCACTGGGGCAGCTCAGGGAGAAAGGGTGATGTTTTCAGAGTAGGAGGAATCTCTAAATAGAAGTTCCCAGATTTTGGAGGTGCTGCTGCCTGCTGGGGAAGAGCTTGGGACTTGGAGCCTCTGAAACATGCTCCTTTATCAAGAGGATGATCTGTGGGCTGCTAGGATTGAAACCAATGGCCAGTTCCTATTTTTGTTTTGCCTGATAAAGCACACTTGCTTTAAAAACATGTACTTTGCAATTCACAGTGGATTTATCCCAAGGAGAGGCCTCTGCAGCTGTGCCTGTGGAGTCCCCTCCCCACATGGAGAGCAGACTCAGGAAAGACAGCCAGGCTGGGCTTCCCATACACCCCAGCTGACCAGAGCTGCTGCCCAATATCCCGCTTCTGCTCCAGTGCTAGTTCTCCCATGGGTGGTGAGACCACCCCACTGGGACAGGCTGGAGAAGCTCCAAATATGCAGTGTGTTCCAGATGCTTTCCAAAGTGGGAGAGAAGCCCAGAAAGCACCTTTCAGTGCCTGGGCTTGTGACCCATGCCACCAGCACAGGTGGAAGTTCATCCCCTTGTGTGAGCTGAGGGCCCTTGGTCTGGGCAAAGGGGCCACCACTGAAGCATTCCTTGGTCTCACTGGTGAAAACTTACAAAACCTTAGGATTCCCTTGCTTGATGCTATGGCTCCTGAAGAGGGAAGACATGACCAATTCATTGGAGTACTCCCTAAATTAAATGTTCTTTGCTAGGATCTGTAGCCAGGCTCTGCAAGCCCGGATGAGGGTTGGCCAGGCAGTACCACTGGTCTCTGAGACTTGGGACTTGACTTGACTCCTTTTCATGACAGTACAGCTGTGTTGGTGCTGCTGAAGCCAGAGAAGAAGCTGGTTATCAAGCTGAGGCAAAGGAGGGAAAATCATTTTGGCAGCAGAAAATGGGTGGGCTGGAAGAGGGTGCATTGAGCAAATGGGCTTCAGGCTGGAAAGCAGCAAAGGTGGGTAAAAATAAAAAGGGACAAGAAGAGATACCCAGAGAAAGGCTTTACTTGGGTGATTTCCAGATGGTTTCCATTGCAGTTTCAGAGCAGTAAAAGCTCTTTGCGTGGTCTCAGTAGCTGTGCCTTATTTTTAAAAGATTAAGCAGTATCACAGAAGGAAGGAGTTTAGTTTATGTTTCCTCTGTGGTCAGCCAAAGAAGGTAATCACATCTATTGGTAGGTAAAGTGAGTATTTTCTCTTCAGAGAGTAAATGCATTGTGGTAGTTCTGTACACTGGAAACACTGAACTCTACAACAGTCCTGACTGGAAAGAAGTTTTTCTGGTTTTAAATGTGGCTGTGGTACTGAGAGAAGGGACGTTTTCCATGCTGCAGTCCTGAAGTGATTTTCATTTTTTATTACAGGTTTCAAGTAGCCGAGCACCAGGGGCTGACATCCCCTGTCCAACACTGCATGCACCATAGGACAGAGTTGCCCAAAACACCACAGTGGGGATTGGGCTTGGGTCAGTTACATCCAGAAGTCCTTTGCTGAGACTGGAAAGCAATGGATGTGGGTTTAATTAGTTCAGTACTGCTTGGATCCTTGTATACCAGTAACCAGTCATCTGAAGAAAACTCTAAATAGAAAGTGGCCTGGCTTGGATTCCAGCCAGTGACCATGTGGTGCCTGGTTCCTTATCTCTTACACCCTTTTGTCTCTCATTGACAGGTGACTCAGTGTAATAATTGTTCTTATTACATCCAGTCTTTTCTGAAGGAGACATTGAAGGTAGACAAGTTCGAGCTGAATTTTCATAGGTTTAATAACATTAGCTTTGTAATGGGTAGTGGGATAAAAATCTTCTTCCCAGAGCATTGGATCGCATGGTATCAGATGCTCCCTTGTTTTTATAAGAGACAAGCATTGAGTCTAGTCATGAATTTTTAAGGGACAAAACATTAGCCTCTCTGAAGTTGGTTTGGTCATTGGTTAGGAAGGAAAATTGCCAGACAAGAATTAAACCTTCTGAATTGAATCCTGGGGATGGAGAAGTGATTTCCTGCTTCCCTAATTTTCAATAAGTGTGGCCTATGGCATGAGAAGAAACTCCAGAATGCAATACACAGTTTTTCCTCTGTCACTATTTTTGAATAAAATCAGTGTGCAGTTAATCCAGTGTTATAAATCTTGGTAGGAAGGCTTCCAGAGCAGGTAGATTTGTTTAATCATTTGGGCTGGACTCCAAACTGCTGGAGGATATAAAATATATACACTAGTGCCATTCACTTCACTGAAAACACCTTTTTCCCATCCAAGGCAATAGCTGTGGCTGGCATGAATATATATTTGGAAAGCTGTAGGGCTAAACAAATTCCTCAGAAAATCATCTCTGGCCTAGATACTGACTAAATTTACGCACTGTAACTCCTGAGGCTCATCAGCTAAGGCTTTCTGACAGAGAAGTCATCAGAAATCAGTGATTCACACATTGAAATGGTGGGATCCTCACCTCTGCTCAGCAGGCTCCCTGTCCTGATACCAGTCAAAGTATTACCTTCAAATTGGAGTAGATCTTTCAAAAAATCACTTCCCCTGTGACTTCTGAAAGAACCATGCAGTAATGCAGTGTTAACGGATCCTTCCTTGAGGGCATGTTGTCTTCTTTGCATCTTGGATCAGTAGAACTGTGTCTCACTAAACAAACTGATCCTGCCAAATAAAGGAATACATTTTTATTTTCCAATTTTCCGACTATCAATACAATTTCTGTATGGGAGGATTTCAGAGTGTCCCAGTTTCAGCAGTTTTTGTGTAATTCACACAAAGGAGTAAGGTTCATCACAAAGAGTCGGATTGTGAGGTGTTTCAGCTGAGAGCTTTAGGTGGCTTTGGTACATTAATTGCCTCAGTAATTCACAAGGTGCTCTGTGAGCTTGGTCCTTAGTGAGATCAAATCCAGTCTTGCACAGGAAATGATACAGACCCTCACAGTGGGAGTTTCTGCAGCAAGCTTTCGGCAGAACTCTGACACCAGTGCCTGCCAGCGTTGTCCCTTTGGTCACGAGCTCTGACTGTGCTGTATTGTCTCTTCCAGGCACTTCTAGGATTTGACTGAGTTTGCACAACACTTCATCAGCGACACAGACGCCTGCAGCAAGGACAGTTTTTGGAAGTGACACCCGTTGATGTGATTGAAGGTAACGTGCTCTCTTCTGTCATTGCCCTGTACTTGCTGCTTATCCTCCACAGAGCCTCATGCTCTGGCCCGGTGTCCCCTTTGCTGCCTGTCCTGGCGGGGGAGGTGAGAGCAGGACCATGCCTCAGTTCAGTGCATGTCTGAGAATCCCCCAGACTGATCCTTGCTTCAGGTAACAGCTCATCCTAAACATGGCTCAGCTTGTCCCATAAAATGTGTTTGTGCCCCTGTCCTTAAGAAAATACTTGCTTGCATCACACAACCTGCATGTTTTCCATAAGTGCTGCAAATTTTTGAGTCCTGAAGCTAGTCTTCATTCAGATACTGTTTTTCTCCCATGAATTTCACAGGTCAGTTTTGCCCTCGTTCAAAACCTAGAATAAAAATGTGTGCATTGTTTCTGAGGCCTTTCTCATGGGAGGTGGTTTAGCACTTGTCAGGCTATATATTGCTCTGTATGTTACTGACCTTGTTAGTGCCATCACGAGCAGCAGAAAGTGATCTGAGCTTTTGCTCCATGCCTCTGGAAAAAGATCAGCATAGTGTGATCCTGCAACTGTAGCACTTCAGCACTGCATTTAAGATAATCTTCTCTAAATGTAGTTTTCTCACAGAAATGCAAGAACACATTTTGCTTCCCTCCCCCCCCCGCCTTGTTACATTTGTGCTTAATTAAACCTAGGGGAAGTAATGTATCTCTTAATTCACTGACTCGAGAATTTTAAGGTTCAGAGTAGATGACTCATCCACCAGAACAGAATTTATCCTTTGTTTGTAAATGCTATTTATTGCCTTGTTTTGCATCACTATGGCTACTGTATGTCATTGGTGATACCAGCATCTACCGTACATAAAATGAATGCAAGACTGAATTAAAGAGCTGTAGTTCTTAAAATTGTTTGTATCAGCCACTCTTCTATTGTATGTCAGTATATATCATAAAAGCAACACTAAAAGTGGCTTAATATTTTCCATCAACACTGGCTGAAAAGTAAAAAATTCTCCTGCACATAAATCTTACCACAGTTTAAAAAGCCCTAAGCAGCACCACCAAGCCCATTATTCAGATTATATGGCTTTATAAACAATTCAGTGATGTCCTACAGGTGATTTTGAAGTTTCAGTGAACTGATTTGCAGTGGCATTCTCAATTATTTTACATCTAGTTATTTTTTGTGTTAAAGACCTAGTTAAGCTTGTTAGAAACATCACTGCTTTCACAGCCCATGTAGATTCTTCTGCTTTCCTTCACTGTTTCAAAGTGGAGACTGGGAATAATTAATCTATTCCAGTTAAAGTCTAATTATTTTGCCAATTGCATGGCCCCACATTCTGTTCTGAAACACATCAAGTACAATCACTTCTGCCATCCTATTCAGTCAAAGCCTTAAGTTGCACAGATTTTCTGAAATGGCCTGGGCTTCAACAGCTTGGGAGCCGATTCACTGAGGCATCTGCTGTAACACTGGCAGGACTGTCACCATTTTTCTAGCCCGAACCATTTGTCTTTGTCATTTACAAATAATCTGCAGGGTATAATGTGGTCTTAGGGAAGCACGGAGCCCATTATTGCTCAATAATAGAATTTCGTGAGGTCTTTTACATCTTGGAGCTCATATGACATGTTTGACAGTGCATGTGTGGACGTATATCTCTAATTTCCCATGGAGCAAGGACAGAGAAATATTTTAAGTGTTTGCTGTGTATTGAATAGCTGCTAAAATAAACCAGCCAGCTATAAGTGATTGCAGGAGTCTGCTGCTCGCTAGCAGGGACCCACCCCCAGGACACACAGCGGTGGGGCATGGCTTATCTGTGGTTGCCAAGACCAAGACTTCATAAATACCAGCCCCACACAAAGCCTCCAAGATTATTTCCATCTAGATGCACACTTTCTCATTTCCTTTTCCCTGCAATCCAGTCACAGGGCGCTGAACCCCAAAAAGGATGTCAAAAGAAAGATGTTCATCTTGGACATGCTCAGAGTGGTGGGCCCAGTGCTCCTCCAGGCTCACAGCTGGGTCTGGCTAACACAGGGTGTGAAAGTCCTGCAAAACAACTCTTCCCGAAGAGTTGGGCTGGGAGAGCATGGTCCTGCTATTGCCTAGTGTGGTCATTCCCAGAGGGGCAGCAGGAGGGGTGAAAAGGGTCCCTCTGGGAACAAGGAAAAGACTGGGACCAGAGTGGGGAAAAAAGGCAGCAATGGAATGAGCACCAGGAGTGATCAGAGGGAGTGCTACTTTCCTTTTGGTCCAGGGGCACATCTCTTTTCTTTTAAGTGCTGTCTCAGGTGGCAGGAGCAGCTGGCAGAGCAGGGCTCACAGTCCCCACTCTTGGAAGGGGTCTCCCATTTCCAGGTCACCTCTCCCTCAGTGCTGTTGTCCACAGGTGTCCAGTGGTATGGCCTGCTGGATGCTGCAGGAATAAAAGCATGCGTCCAGAATATCTATGTATGTTACTGATTAAGTGGTTTTTGCTGTCCCTAGGGAGTGGCACAGGTCCAAGCAAGGTCCAGTGTGGTGGCCGGTGAACATACATTACCAGGGACAGAGTGCTCAGTAAGACAAGTCCCTAGTACCACAAGAACCACTTTATGTTAAAGTGTCCAGAAAGGCTTCTCCCAGGATGCGTGTTCTGTTATGTTAATCTATCCCAGTTTGGAGTCCCCGGTTGGCTGTCAGCCTCTGCCCCTCATCATTCCCCCAGAGCTTCCCCAATGGTCCCTGTTCCCTGGTCCTGCCTTTGCCCCGCCCCCAGATAAAACTGTGAGCTTTGGGATCATGTTGGTATTTGCCTCTGCAGCCTTTGACAGTGTAGCAGCAATAAATGCTCCTGCCAGAACGCACACAAATGCCCTTCTCGACTCTTTGGTACCGACTGTAACACTGAACCCCCCCGTGCTTCTGTGGGTGCACGCGGGACCCCACGGAGCCAGGACAGGGACAGTAATAGTCTGGGAGCTCAGAACACTCTTCCTAGCAGGCAGAATCTGTCCCTCTTCTACTGTGCCATGGCTCTCTGAGGATTCCCCCCTCAGACTGGGGCTTTGCTTCAGCCTTTTGCTGGGTTTCGGAGCCTGGTTCTGCTCTCCTGTTCTGTGTACGTACCAGGAAGCGTGTGAATTAATTTAGTGTTGGTTGGGTCCAAGGCTGACCCTTCAGGGCTTTTCTGTAAGCTGACAGATGCCTACAGGCTTGGCTCCTGGTCCACAGCTGAGCTCAAGTGTCCCACGGTTCTGCCATGCTTTTTCTTCAATATGATGCAGTGGGAGTGAAAGTCTCTGCACTATCATGCTGCTCCATGCTACAGCTAATTAAAGTCATTGTGAAGGGTTTTGTAGTAATTGCAGATACTGTAAAATTTAGTTCTGTGGGGTAATTGGTAATATAAGCCTGAAACAAGCTATCCTTAAGATGTTTTAGTTGGCATTTCTCAGTAGGTGCAGCCTTTACAAAGAAGGCTTTTGTGTGTGCAGCAGGGCCAGAATTAATGGCACCATTTAGTCGTGCCTAAAGGAGTGTTTGCTGTGGCAGGTGGCAGGGCAGCCTAATGGATGATGCCTACATTCTGCGTGCTGCAGGAAGCTCCAGCAACCACTAACTGCACTACCTGATGAATGCCAGCTAAAAGAGAGTGAAAGCCCCGTGCTAAATCTCTCCAGGGCTGATGTATTAACATTAAAATGGCCCCTTCAGCTCAGAGTGGGTCAGGCTCTGTTTGCTGCTACACTCTTATGTATTCTGGAGATTTCAGGCATCCTCAGATTTTTCAGTGGAATGCTGTATCTATAAATGGCAGATGTGAGGAAAATCCCGACGCCACAGAGACGTGCAGCTGCCCGGCCGCGGGCTGGGCTGAGCTACGCAGCAAGGGCTGCAGCCGGCTCCGTCTCTCTGCTCTGGAGTGCTGCAATGCCCGGCAGAACCAGGCCAGCTCCAGGGCCAGCACTGGAGTGCCTCTGGTGCCAAATGGCACAGGGTGATGCTTACTGGGCACATTAGCAGCTTAGGTTCCCAAGTCCCTGATTTAAATGAGATTTAGGTGCCAAACAGTCCCTGATGCATTTGAAAGTCCCACTCAACACCTCCCCGAACACTCAGGCAAGTAAAGACTACTGAAAATCTGGTCCTTAGACACCAATACAGCTGGTGTGTCTGGAATTAACAGCTTAAAAAGAAGTGCTGGCTCATTACTAAATGGAAGAGACATCTGGAAGAGCAAATATTGAAGGCATTACGAAGAATCAGAATAAGGATTTAATTCAAGGCTGATATTTTCACCAGTAACTTTTTTTGGTCAACAGATGCAATTTCTGAGCTCATATACCAGTAATAAACTGATTGCTGATAACACTGGAGGACTCCAATTTCCAGCTGATGGCTCTGGGACTCTGTGGGGGTCCTCTCTGCTGTTCCAGGGGCAGCTGGGATCAATGCCCTGCTCAGCATCACAACGTGCAGCAGTAACAGTTGGCTTGGAGGCCAAGGAAACACTTCACGGACTGTTTAGGAAGGACAGTGTAACACAATTATTTTAACCAATATGAAAAGCCAATATCTTTTGTTAAATTAGCTGTGGGGCCAAAGCTCAGAGCTGAGGTGTCCCATTCTGTTTTAATATTCACAGCATGACAGAGGTGATGAACACCCGAGAACCGGTGATGGAGGAATTCGCACTCAGCCAGACTCCTGAGGAAGAAGGAGGCCCTTCAAGCCAGGTAACTTCAGCAGAACTGAGAAGTGTTCTGAGTTGCTTCTCAAAAGCAATTTAATGCAACCCATAACTGTCCTTAGGGTAGATACTGAATTGCAGAGCACTGCTGCCAGAAGAGCAACCCCTGAAATACATGTTTGATCCTACTTGGGTTTTGTTATTAAAAGTTAAGAGTTTGGCTGAAGTGTTTTGTGGGGTGCCAGGTCTGCAGGGCACAGTGACAGCAGTGCCCAGATCCTGCACAGATGCTGTTTGCCACCAAGAGTTCAGATCTGAGCAACTACTGTGTGATGAAGACCTCCAGCCAGTACTGTGCCAAGCTTTTATACAGCCACCCTTGAAATGAACTGAGTTTCCTTAGGCTCAGAGGGAGTTCCCTATTTAGAACAGAGACCATTTGAAATGATTGAGTAGTTCACAGAAATGGCTGTGACATCATAGCAGCACCACTGGTCAGGGCCATTTGCTGGCAGGTGCAAGAGCATTTTCTGTCCCCAGGCAGTTCCACACACCCACTCAAAAGCCCACCCGTGGTGCTCATTCCAGCAGGAGGGATCACGATGTCCCAAGGCCCGCTTGTGGCAGCCCCCACATCGCAGTTTGCACTCTGTGGTTGTGCTCATGGCTCTGTGTCACTACCAAGGACAAGCCACCTAATGTGTCCTGGTGGACCTGAGCTGCCTCTCAGCACAGTGTATAACATGGGAAGCAGACTCAGAGAGCTACCCTAGGAGCAGCCTGTTGCAGGTGAAAATCAAGCATTTGGAAGCCAGGGAAGTCAGAACAGAAATTTTGCAAATTCCTTTTGAATCACTTGTACATGTAATGAAAGGCACTGTGCATTTAGAGAGCATACCATGGGCTTTCCTGTGCCTCAGAGACTGCACAGGATGGATGCTGTTCACTCAAGGAGCAGATTTTCAATATTCTTTTTCTTCTTCTTCCCTGAGTTCTGGGTTTTCAGTGTTGGTGTATGCTGCCCAAACTGTGTCCCAGCCCCAACTCCACCTGTGTATTTAGGGCTATTCTATGGTGTCTCTGATGATATGCTCCAGAGTTCTTCCCCCAGGTCCTTTACCTTTCCCTCTGGGAGAAGCTGCTACCATCCACGTTTTAGTGATGGCCACCTGAAGCAAAAAGAAGTCAAACAGAAATGAGATGTAGCACAAACTCAGTGACTCAGTGGGAAAACTAGGTTCCTTCCAGCAACTTCCAAGTACTCTGTCCAGGAGACTGGTCCTTCTCTTCCTGCAGTCTCCTGCCCACTCATCACACGCTCCAGCTTCTGCAGAAAAACACAGCAAGGCCCAACAGGCAGCTCTGCTTCCTGCCAGTCCTGACTCATTCCTGGAGGGACATGGTAAATACTGGGCTCTGTGGAAAAAAAAATTATGTGGTTGGTGTGAGAAAAGACCATATGAGAATGACACAAACAAAAACAGTCACAGCTGAGGCCACACAGGTGCCTTTCCTAAATTTTCTTGCAGCTGTAATAATCGTCTCTCAGCACATTTTTAGATCTCTCTGTGTCATTTCCTCGGACTTCAGAAAGCAGATGAAAAAGCAGAATTTTTGTTGCGTTGCATTGCCCATCCAGGGGTTGCCAGCAGGCTTGGGGATGGGGTGGCTGTTGTGCAGCCCTCTGCCACCCCAGCATGCTGCACACTAGCCAGGGAAGAGGTCATTGTCACCTGCCTGTGCAGCCATGGGAGAAAATGCAGCAATTTGCCCACAATTTTACGGCTATTTTCTGCCAGCTGAGCCGTGAGGCTCAGGGAGCTGGGCTCCACTGTGGGTCTGCAGAGGAGGGCACTGCTGCTCAGGGGGTCTGTGGACCTGTCCTGCCCAAGGAGACCTTGTCTCATATTTGGTTTCCAAGTAGCAGGATTGTATTAGCCACTTCTTAAAAATTCCTCCCAGTCGAGACAGCTGCCATAGAAATGTCTTTCCAAATTATGAGCAGCTCAGGAAGTCTGTGTAATGGGAAATTGGGCGGCTCTTCTCTGATCGGCAGCATAAGCAGCATTGCTCGGTCAGGATGAGTTATAAACTGTGGGTGCAGCTCAGAGTGGCATCAGAAAGGTTTGCCTTCGGTGATTCACTTGGTCTAATTGTACTAAAGGGGCTTTCTCACAAAAGAAATTTTTTCCTAATTGTATCTCATAACACTAACAACAATATGCAGTCTTTCTCACCTTTGTAAGATTTGCAAAATGTATTGGAATCCCTGTGACACTGCCATGGGGAGAAAGGGTGTGAGGATGAGGGTTGTTGTCCTTTCCGATCTTGAGAAGTCAGGTATTGGCATGACAGCAATGTTAAAAATGTGCCTGCTGCTTCCTAGATGCAGAGCCCTTCCCGAGCTCTTGCCTCCCCATACCAGCTCTGAGCCAAGTGGGACAGCTGAACCCTCAGCTCTTAGGGAGTGCAGCTGCTGAGATGAAGGAAGGTTTCAAAAGCCACGGAGCAAACACTTTCAGTTATGACACCCAGACCCCTGTCAATGTCCTGGGTGTTGTGCCCACCTTTATGGTGGTTAGGGAGTATCTGTGTATTTCTGCCCGTGCTCACAGCAGGAGCTGTGCTCAGACTGGCTCACATAACCAGCAGGGCTTGGGCAAGCAGAGACCCTGATTCAGTGGTGACCATGGTGCAGATGTGTGGGGAGGTTCCCACCAGCACACAGCAAACCTGTGGCAGCATCTGAACTTAAACTGGGATCATTCTTGCTCTCAAGTCCTGGTTCAGCTCCCTCACATGCACCTTGATTTTATTGTTAGAAATGAAATGTGATGAAATAAAATAAAGATAAAACACAGCTAGCATGGAGAGATTTGTAGCTTGTTAATGCAGGTGTATGGAAGTTGGAGAATCCAGGAGAAAAGCTTTCAGTGAAGCAACAACACAGTTTCTTATGGTAATGTTCTGGAGGAGCTGGAATGATTTTTCCTCCAAAAAAAAAAAAAAAAAAAAACACCACAAAATAAAACTATTCAAAACAAAGTACCCTGAGAGATTTAAATGATCCAGCTATGTTGAAAACAGGAAAGCACTTTACGTATTACAATATCCTTCACTAAAAAGCCCTAGTTCAGCTTCAATTTCTAACCACTGTGTAGTGTTTGACCTGCAGCTTCAATGTGACAAATGAAAATAAATAGCTGGCACCATCCTCTGTGTAAAGATGTTCTCTGGGGCTACCTGTTTTGCATGAATGCATCATAAAATGCAGTGTTTCACATTGCAGAAAGTATCTCTGCATAATGGTGGCTTCTTAATAAACTGTCACTGCAAGAAAACATGAATATCATATCAGAGACAAAGGACAGCAGCCAGAAGGGCTGCAGCAGCCATTTAGCTTAGCCTTACAGCAATGACTTCTGTGTCCCAAAACCCCACCAGAACTGAAACATGAGTGTTTGGCAGCATAACAGATTTTGTCTCCCAAGTTTCCATTTTCACTGCTCATGTCAGATCACACAAGTTAAGGCAATCATCTCCTCAACACACTGGCAAGCAAAGTGGGTTCTTTGCTCAGGAAGGGACAGCACATGCAGGGGAGAGTGTGCTGAGACCTACAGCCCCTCTGCACCATGCTTGGCTGGCAAGGAGCTGGGTTCAGCTGCTTTTGAAATCCTCCCTGTGCAGGGCTGTTGTTCTGCACCAGTTGGAAGAAGATTTTTTTATGGACATGCGAATGCATGTCAAATGTACAAAGGACATACTCTGCTTGCTCTGAATATACATCCCTGCACAAAGCTTTGATGTACATTCCCTAAATGTCTCACCAGGCCTTCCCAGACTCACGTGAGAAGTACCCCAAGCTGTCCAAAAGACTGCCTTCGATTGTGGTGGAGCCGACCGAGTCTGGGGAGGTGGAGAGCGGAGAGCTGCGCTGGCCTCCTGAAGACCTCAAGTCAGCAGAGGACAAGGGTCTTCATGGTGACCAAAGAGTCTGTGTCCAGCAACAGCAGCAGCAGATGGATCTGGAAGGTCTGAATGAGTAATTTTCATCCTTGTTCTCCATAGGAAAATAGCTGTTTCATACCATACTGTGCACTGAAGTTAACAGTGAGCCGAACAGCTGTAGGCACTTGAAGGTGCCCAGAAAACATCTGCACTGGAGGAGTCCTGTGGACTGAAAATTTCCTTGTAGCTTTTGAGCAATGGTGTTTTCATCCACATCAGCCACTTGCATGGCCAACAGGCAGCCAGTGCACTGCACATTAGCAGTTCACTCTTGGGAACAGTAATCCTGGTCAATAGCATGTATTGTATATCACCCTGTCTCCTAGCCTAGAAGTGAAGTGTTTTTGACAGCTGCACGTTTTCAGAGCATCCTGGTGTCTCAGGAGTGTGTTAGTGCAGCAGGAGCTCACAAATACGTACCCGAGTAGCAGTGTCACTGTGGGGTAAATAGAGTTAAAGGTAAGACCTTGTCTAAGTGTAGCTTGCACAGGAAGTGCTCCAGTAGGAAACTGGTCTGTTTATTTCCTTTATTTCATCTCAGCTGTCCTTTTCTCTCATAGAGTGACCCAGTTTCCATTTCAGTGCACCAGCATTTGCCACCCAAACACCCAGACACAGCAGCCAGGACAGGGTGCAAGATGCACCTCCCCTTCCCTTCAAAGGGGTGATGACAAATGGTCTTGAAGTGTAAAATCACCTGCTATTCCAGTTGGCATTTCTGGGTGGTGACAACCAAGGGTTTGATCATATAAGAAGAAATATGAGCCAAATCTGTTTCCTGACTTCCAGGTTATATATTGTGGTTTCCATGTTGGTTTTGTGCCTTGATTTAGACTCATTATGTCTTCAGGCCTGACAGTTTAAGCAGATTTCAGAGACCAGGTACCCTTCCCATGACAGTGGCTGTCCATAGGGATCACCTCATCTCAGTAATATCTGACCTGAGGTCTCAGGTTCCCTGTAAAGTCAGACTGTGATGCACTCAGAATTCCCTACTCCAGGTTTAACTACTGGTTTGCAAGCAGAGAAGATTTCTTGCATCAGGTCTGATCACCCTACCAGATGAACTGTCAGGTGGAGCAGGGAATCAAGGACTGCACCTATATGGGGAAATAAATACTGATGAACTGTTTCTTTGCAGATACCTTAGCACACCCAGCTCAAGAAGTGGAAGACAGTACAGATACTCTGGAAAGCAGAACTGAAGAGAATGAGTAGGAACTCCATGGCCTCAGAAGTGAAACTTCATTGTGAATGTTGTTGGAAAGCTAACACACTTTGAAGACATGTCAAAGTAATCTGTATTTCAATCTGCAAGGGTTTTATTTAGTTAGTACCTGGTAAGAAGCATCTGGGCTTTAGAACTGTTCTTCTAACATTTTGATTTTCAGGCTGGGATTCATATTATTTGTTTAATTTCCCCTTGGGAAACAATGGGATGTGTTAGGAAATATAAAGCTGTCAAGGAAAAGATGCTCCTAATTTCAATTAGTGCATTTCATTGGTTTTATCTTTTTCAAGAAAGGCTGCTTTCAGGTATCAACAGCAGGACAAAGGGGTTGCGTTTCTACAGGAGGAATGTCTTAAATCTAAAAATTTCTTTTTTTAGCCATTTAAAACTAGCACTGTGATATTATGGACAATAGATGTAATATAATGTCACCAGTTGATTTTGTAACTTTTGTATAGAGACGCAAGGGCAAGGTTTGCCTCCAGGCTGCCACCCTGGGGCAGCCCAGAGCAGTTCTCTCCCTTTGGCTAACCTGTGCATATTTGGACGAACCAGCCTTTCCTTAGCTGCCTTTTCAGCAAGGCTGATGCCTTTTGGAAGCGCTTTCTCGCTGTACCTTGACGAAGCGATGAGCTGGTCACTGGTGTTTGTGGAGTGAGGCTGGCTGTGTTGGGCTTGGTTGGTTGGATCGTGCTGTTGGTGCACTCTGCAGGCCAGGTCCAGCCATAGTGTGGGGTGCATTTCTCTCCCCTAAAGCCAGTGAGATGGCTCCTGCTTCCCCCAGGGCTGGCTTTGTCCCACCTTGTTCATAGAGATTGTTGTGACATTACTTCTTTGGTATGTTTGGTGTGTAACGTAGGTGCAGAGGCACAGCTGCTCCTCCCTTGCCCTGAGCTGGGTGGTGGTAGGGGGTAGGTGGCAGGAGCTCCACAGCACATCCCAGACCTGTCCTCCGTTTTGCCTGGCTCCACTGAGCCACCTGCAGTAAGAGGGGTGTGCAGGAGAGCCATGGTGGAAGGACAGACACCTGCCTCCCTCCCGCCCAAGTTGGCACTGCTGGCAGGAACACATGTGCCAAGGGGTGCCCTCCTCACCTGCAGCACGGCCCCCGCAGCTTTGGTTGCAGTGTCACCTCCTGGAGCCCAGAGCTCATGGTGGGACAAGCTGTCTCTGGACACCTCTGCCCTCCAGTGGATTTTCCTTGGGAATTTGGGGTCATTTTGACAGGAGTGAATCCCTTCCTGCCCAGGGACCTCCCAGAGACTCCCTCCCACTGTCCCAGAAGAAGCACCAATCTCAGCCCAAACCACGACTCCTTGGATGGGCTGGTGGGGTGGATGCTGCCTGTACTCAGAGGGGTTTGGCTGTGTCAGTGACGAGTGTCCCGTAAGCTGCAAAGCTGGCTTTCTCCCTCTCTGCAGGGCTGGATGGAGTCTGTACTTCCAATTAATGTTGCATCCAGAAGAAGTTGCTTGCTGTAGGTGGAACAAAATAACAGGATTTTTTCCAGCATTAACTCCTAAGTCGACTTCTAAGTGCTTGCTTTTCTCCAGTAATAATTTTCGCTAACAACAACTTTTAATTGTGTGATGGTCGATAAAATTTACTGGCCAGATGTATTAATAAGTTTATACCTTCTTAGCAACCAAATTTAATATATTTACTTACAAAGAATTCTGTGCAATGAATGTTTATTAAAAAGGAAAGAGACTATTTTACTTCAAAGCAACATTAATTTATGTACAAAACTATAGCTCATTATTTGGGGTGTTTGGGATCTAGGACCCTTTTTATAAGCAGTGTAGTACAGTATAATGTGATACTTAAGTTATACTTTGCTCTCTCAATCTGTATAACAATCTGTTTTGCCTTCTTGATGTAGACTTTCTTGCCTACACTGTTAGAATTTCTTCATGAAGTGGGATTCTGGTCAGAGCACCGAATTTCACCAGAGTAGCTGAAGGTTTCAAGAGCACCTCCTAAATCTGGCTGCTGTCCCTGTCACCCCCTTCACTGGTGACATTTTTCTGGTAAAGCCAGTGAAAGAACAAGCTGGAGCTATGTGTTGGTGCTCGAGCAGTGAGGGGAGGGAGGTCCCCAGCTTGGACCCACCGTGGCAGGAGGAGAGCTGAGCTGGAGAGGCAGCTGGGCTGATGGGAGGTGCTCTTTAAATGCTGCTTTTGCATCGACTGTCAAGAAGTTTTACAAAGCTCTGGGGAGAAAACAGCAGTGACGACATTTTTAGCTGTGTGATTTCCTTCCAATCTGCATCTGCCCAGCTCTGTGAGGAATGACGTTAGATGTATCACTTAATTTGCTTTTTGCTTTATAAAAGGAAAAACAGTTGTTTGAAACACTTCCCCCAATTTTCTGTGCTCTCTATCTGCTTTCAGACGCTCCCTCCCTTCCTGCTCTGGATGGCCCTTATCCTATTTCCACCTGAGGTCAATAGCACTTCCCTAAATATGTTTCCCAAAGAAACAACTAAATTCTACATACACCCTGAAAAAAACGCCACGCTAGCACCACTACTTTTTTTCATCCTTGTACGTAAAGCTGCAGCTGGTATAGAAATCCCAGATTTCCTTCTTCCAGCCTAATTACTCCTCTCTTTCATTTCTCCTCTTTTGCCCTGCTCCCCTGAAGTATTTTACCTGAAGCAAATGGTTGCTTCAAACTAAAGCTTTCTCCTAAAGCTGTGTGGCCTCAGTTTAACAACCGTGCGAAGCCAAACTCCTCCTCCCATTTTTATTTTTCTGACCATGGGCCAGAGGCCCTAAAACAGGAGAGCAAGATAGAGAGAAAATTGTTTTATACAAACAAGCCCTATTTATTCAACTTGCAGGTCTATGAATGTCCACTTACTTTGTCTGTGTGCAAGCATTGTCTCTCTAATAAACTCAATAGTTGTTTTGTATTTTTTTCTGGATTAAAAGCTTTGTAGAAACTAAAAAGAAAAAAAGACATTCAGTCATATTTTTCTAGTCTAGCTTGTAGAATATTTCATGTAGTGCAGAAAGGAAGTTTTATGGAGTAAGACATTGTTGAATTTTGCTCTATTTCAGTTCTTTCTAATTTTGTAAAATGCCACCTGTACATAATACTCGACTAATGTATGTCCTGTAGATGTATTACACCATTTAGCCTATTAAATGCCTATACTGAACTGATTGGAAGAAGCAGTGTATCCACAGTGTCTTTGTTTAAACATGGAAAGGGTTATATGTGGTGGTGTGCGTCCTACCACTAACACAGGGAATGCAGCCCACTCTAGGGCTGCCTTTGCTCCACGCAAATCCTCACCCAGGCCCTCCAAACTACATTCTCCCACACAGATAAATTCAGATTTACATCAGTAACAGCTGCCATTGCCATCTCTTTCCTTTGAGCCCTTCCTTGACCAGGCAGCTCAACACTCCCTGCTTCTGTTTTGGGATTTCCTCTCTGCCCTGCTCGCCCCGCTGGTGCCCTGCCTTGCTGTGCTACCAGAGCCTGTTGGCTCATCTTCATTCCCCTTTTAATGCAATGCACATTTTTAACGTTTTCTGGAAAGGCAGTTGTGGAGCCCAGCAGGAACTCACATTACTGGAAACCTACACCCTGTGCAGAGAGAGCAGGGTCATGTGGCAGAGGAGATGAAAGGCAGAGATGGTCTGCCAGTTAACAACCAATTTTTTCCCAAAACGTCGAGTTGCCAAAAAGCAAAGGACCAGATAACTGGAGGGTGAAGCTGCATCTTACTTAACCCAGCTCAAAAGCAGCTGCTGCTCTCTGAGATGGGTAAATCAGCATGGCAGAGGCATTGCTTGGGGTCAAAGCCAGTTCCCTGCCACTGCATGGCTGTGCCTGCTGAGCAGTGGTGGCATGGCAAGGGGAATTTGTTGTGTCCCAGGCTGGGGCAGTGAGTCAGCTTCGACACGGCTTGCAAACCTGATGCTTAATGTCACTCAGTACTGGAGTTTCCATGCACCATGCATGGAAAATCTCATGTCCAGGCATACATTACTCTGAGGGTGGGATGGCAGAGGGACTGACACTGCTGTCTGCTCACCTCCCTAGGAGCTGTCTCTTCCATCTGGGGTTTTCCTGCGTGGTGTTGAGCCACATAAGGATGCAACAGGTGTTACCTGATGGGGATGCAATTTCAACTGGTGCCGATCTTATGTTGCTGTGAGATCTTTGCGGAGTCCTGGCTGTTTTCTTTCCTTGAGTCTGAAGGCAGGGGGAGTTTATCTGTAATTAATTAAATAGGATGAGTGTGGGAACACTGTTGTCTTGCTTCTAACATTTGTATTTTAAACTCACGTCCACTGGATCTGCACATTGACATGAGACATTTTCATTTATTTTTAATCAGACATCTCCTTAGTGTTTTTCTTTTAGATGTGTTCTGCTTGACACTTCTGTCTAAAGAAGCAAGTAACATTTTCGGTGGAATTAGCTTTTATTTAAACTAGTGGTAAGAGATGAAAACTGACTTTTTAAATCATGTTAAACTGAAAAATGTAACATCTAAATTAAATCAAGCATAATTCGTGGTTTTACCTTTTTTTTTTTTTTTTTCTTTTTTAGTTTTTTTAAATTCCAGTATTTCTGTGAATCCTTTTGGGAGACAGGTGATGCCTGACAGCCACAGAGGGCCATGACTCCCATAACAAACAGCAGATCCCTCACTTTCATGTTACAAAAGTTTATGTCATATGCAGTCCTTCCACCACAAATTAAAGCAAGACACCCTTCTTCCCTCTGTCTTTTAAAACAGATGGCTTTCATTTCAGAGACAGTAACTCTCCATAGCTTAAATCCACTCAGTTCTGGAAAATTAGGACTTTTAACAATTTTTTTTGTTTGTTTTTCCCTCTTAAAAAAAAATGGGAAAAATAAATTTGAAACATTAAAGTTTTCCTCTAAAAACACTGGTAAAATATTTTCCTTCATTTTCTCCAATATTTCTGCCATGAAGAGCCCAAAAACTTCACATCTAACCTTAGCAGAACTCCCTCCCAGAGACCCTCCCTGAGCCTGGTGCGCAGGAGTGGAGGAGCAGGGGTCTGCAGGGAGGTGGGGACAGGGACCAGGGGCTGACACTCAGCTTTCAGACCCCAGATCTTACACCAGGAAGGACAAGGATCTTTTCATCCTGCCTGAGGATTTGTGCCCACACACCGAAGAAAATCTGTTTAAAATGCCCATGATTGCAGTGAGTCCAGCCATTAAATGGATGTTTGCAATCAAGCCAGCATTCAGCTTCAGCGTGGCTCCTGGAGTGTGACAAATTGTCTTTATGAATTAGTCATTTAATTTGTGAAACATAGGTTGGATATTGTCACATACCCACGTGTTCTCCATAGCCCTGACAACTGTACCCCACGCATTACTATTCAGTAGGAGATGAAGCCATGAAAACCCTTGGGGATGGGATGCTGTTGGGACATACAGCCAGACTCAGGATGTGGAGAAAGCTCCAGATTTCCGGCACTGGAAATCTAAGAATAACCTATTGTTACTGTCAGCTATTCACTGATGATGACTTGAACAAGAAGAAACAGCGCAGGCACCTTTCTCATCACCTCAGCCTTCCTGTGGCAGCCTCGTACATCCACCTTCAGGCTGGTGAAATCTGGCAAATACAGAACTGCAACCAAAAATACGGAGATGGAACAACATAAACTGAACCTGGCATGAAAGCAAGCAATTCAGCTGCTATGTCACTGGTACTGTTCTATAAAGCCTAGCTCAGAAGTGTGGTGGGAAGCAATTAGCTTTTTCCCCCCAAAATTTACAGCTGAAGCAGGACAAAGTGAACTGGACACAGTGAAGGTCTCCACGCAGCTGTGGGGTGCACTGGCTCTGGAAGCACCATGGTTGTTTCTTTGATTCTCAGTGGCCGTGAACAGACACCAGCACTCCTGTCCCACAGCAGGACACACATGTGGCCCCTCCTCACGAGCCCAGGGCTGGGATATGCTGCAGAGAGGTTTCTCTAAATCTCAGCTATGTCTGTCCATCCTGTTTTTGGTTAATGTGGCCCCGAGGTGTGATGTGGAGGTGCTGGGATGGCATCCCTTGGCAGGGTGGGAGCTACTCCCATTCCTGTGAAGGGTCTGCAGAGGGGGAAGAGCAACTCTCAGTGCTTTTTCCATCATGAAACCCTCGAGGGATGATACCACAGGGATGAACATTCACTCCCACAGCGCTGAAACCAGTTTTGCTCCAGTAGGAACAAGAAAAAAAATGAAGATGGGTTTTGGGATGCTAAACGCCAGGAAGACTTGGTGCTTAAAGCACCAAGCAACCAGAAAACATGAGCAAAAGCAAAGCAGCCTTTTGACTCCTGCTGGCCTCAGCACCTTCCTTCTAGCTCAAGGTCTCCCTTTGGACCACACCCGGTGCCCTCAGTTGCCTTTAATGACCCTTTAGTGCAGGGACACATCTGAGGCTGAAGCTGTGCCCTCAAGTGCAAGTGAGGAGGCACATCTGACTTCCCTGGTTCACACAGAGGCTAAGGTGCTGCTGCCTATTTATAGCCAGATGGGTTAAATAAAGTGCCTTATTCATCCCTGAGGTTTTAAACAAATTCCAGAGAGGACAAAGGGCCTTGTGTCTTTTTCCCCACCCATTTTGTTTTGGCCCAGTTTGTACATGCAGAGCTAAAACTTGTTCCAAGATTGATTCAAAATAAGACTAGGGAATTATTTGCTGGCTCAGCATGTACCACTGTCCTGCTAGAAATCATCTGTGTGGTTTTCATATGCATTTTGTGAAAAAGAAGCTATTAAAAAATGTAAATTTTGATGTGTGGGTACAAACCCTGCTTGAAGATCCACTGGTAGTAATCCTTTCAATTTGCTGGCATTGCTTAAGGTTCACTGCAGCTGAGGGATGAGTTTGGGTGTCAAGGGGATGAATCAAAAAAGATGGAATAAAATGAAGGTATTTTAAACCTCTGCTTTATAGAAATGCTCAGTAATTTATTGAAATAAACAGAACAAGAGATGGTGCTTATCACGCTAAGCTGCTGTCCCAAGCAAGGCCAGCTCGCTGAGTCAGTTCACTTTTTATTGCATTTTCCAAAGATTTTCAGGCTTCTAACAGTGATGTGTGCCCTCGTCATGTGCAGAGCCTCAGCATGTTTGGGCAGGAGTGCTGCTGGCCATGCCTCACTCTGTGAACAACCCAGCAAACTACATTGCTTAGGTGGTTGCAACTCATTCCAGCAAATAGGAAAGAACTGATTCAACTCGCAAATAGCCCAAACGTGTAATTAGCCTGTTTTCGCAAGAGGTGATTTTGTCACAACCTGGCATCTGGCTTGGGTCATGATAAGCACTAAAGTAACCAAGCCAAAGCTTTCCTTCCAAGTGATTTGACTTTAACCTCTTTAAGGGTAGCAACTACCTTTTGGTTGTTTTGTGCTGGAGACACCTCAGCAGTGCAGTGTCTTTGGCAGTGGGTTCTGCTTTGCAAGCACAAGGGTTGGGGGGAAATCAGCAGGAGTTGCTTGCAGAGTTTTCCCTTCACAGATGTGCCTGGTCCATACCCTGCCTGAGGCTCGAGCCTTTGGGTGCCTTTTGGATACTTCCCCTCTGCCACCAGCCCTGCTCCCCTCGACAGCCCACACAGGTAGCACAGTGGTGTGGGTGAGCTGGCTCTGGCAAGGACAAACCCAGCAGGGTTTTGCTGCATTCACCACTGCAGGTGCCCAGGGCCAAACTAAGAGAGGGCTGGCACAAGAGGAGGCAGGTGAAATGGTGCAAGAACTGCACAACACTTTTGCCTAAAAGTAGAGTTACAGCGACAGCTCAGAGTCTCTCCAGTTATCTCTCCTGCTTACTCTTGAGTTGCCAGAAAAACTATAGACAAATTCACCAGTTTGTTCTTTTGTTGGTTTGTGTTGTTTTGCTTTGTTTTGTTTTCTTTCTGTCCAGGAAAGCTCCCATGTATTTATTCAAAGACATAAAGTGTTTCTGCCATGCAGAACTCTGCCAAGAGCTGTGCTTGTTATTCCAGATTTACAATAAAGATGTTGTGCAAATGACCTAGATACATACAGTGCAGCACTTAAGTGGGGATTTGGCAAAATCCAGCATACCTACCTAATCAGAAAACATCTACACACTTGGGAAAACATCATGACGGGATCTTACAGAGTCTTAATGCATTGGTGGTTATAGGTTACATGAGAAGAGACAGGCAATACTGCCTCAATGCTGGAAACTCTGTCTTGGTCTTGTTCTGTAACATCTGCTGGCCAAAGGAGAGAATGAAGAACGTCTTGAGATGTAAATCAACCTGATCCACCAGCTCTGTGCCTGAAGTCATCTGACCTCTTGAGCCTTACTCATAGAAAATTGGAAAAATGGCTGATTCCCAAAATGAGAACCAGATGCTGCTACATTTTAGCAAAATCTTCCTGCTTGTGGAACTACTCTAACTTATAAAGAAACGATTTTGTGCCATTAACATGAGATGATATGAGCCCTTAGCAGATGCATGACTGCAGATGGCAGGGTAAGGCCCATGCTTTACACCAGAGCAGAATAGAGCTCTCACTGTAGTGTGACCGTGTGAAGTGTTCACAAGCAGCAGAGCTTCTGTAGCAGCATATGCTGTAGGGGTTGTCTCACACTAGGTAGGTTTGTAAATACTGTACCACTGCAGAGTAGTGAATTTACACACATTAAACACACACAAAATGAATGAGACATACTGCCACAGAGCACATGGTGCCAAAATCAAATACTAAACTTTCCTAGGGTGACCACCAGCTCTGCTTCAGAGGATACCATTATCCTCTGAGTTACGGTTTGCTACCAACTCAAAGCAAAATGCCCTGCATACAGTGTACAGGACAGAGCAGGAATCTCCAGTGTCTAATGTGAAAACAGCTAACACCTACTCAACTTTTATCACTAAGGCCCAAACCAGCCCCAGCAGTACCCATGCTGCTGGGCTAGGTCTGGTGAAGTTGTGCTCATGAACCTCAAACCTGATGTTCTGCAAAGATCAGGTATGTACAAAGTAATTCTAGTCACTTTGTAGACCTGATTCTACATGAGTAATACACTGAATTTGGATATTTGGACTGTAACTGGATCTTACTTTTGAAGTGATTGTGGCCCTGTTCATCTGGTGTGCATTTCTTGGCCGCTTTGCTGGCCCTCCACTGAGGACTTTCCTCAAGTGTCTTCTTTGAGAGATCAGGTAGCTCAACCAAAGGAAGGATTAAAAAACACAGAATGGGATCCCTTACAGTGCTGACATGTTTCCTTCTCCATTTTGGAAAATGGAGAAATTGCAAAAGGGAATGTTAACCCAAGCTGGCCTCCTGCACCAGAGGCTGGTGGATTTGGCCCACAGCCTGGAGAAGTCAGCTAATACGCCCCATCTTTGCTAAGCAACCTAGTTTCTGTCTGAATTTCTATATGATTAGAACACCGAGTGCATATAAAAGATTAATGCAAAAGACCCTGCAGACTGGAGCTTCCTGAAAGGCATCACGCAGCAGGTCTTCGTTAGCGCACGAGAGCAGATGGACGCACCCCGGGGGGCTGACAGCACATGCAATGCCTCTCTGCACTTTCTTCTTCAGCCTAATGCCTCTGAACTTCATAAGCAGCCTCAAAACATCCATAAATGATTTAGAAGAAGATGGATTAACCAAGAGGGAGAAGTGTCTCTTGCCGGGTTGTAGGAGACCCTAGACCTCTGTTCTGGTTCCTGTTCCACCACAAACACAGGCATAGCCACTTTATCTGTCTGGGCTGGAGTTACACAAGATTTATACAGTCAGACCCCAGATTTTGAAACCCTCCATCTTTACTGTCATGAGAGTATCCACCTTTCCTCAGTAGTGTTCTGCATTTTTACACCTGACATCCACAACTGCTTACACCTGTGGGATTGACAATCTTTCTCATCAGTGGGGTCTGTCCAGGACACAGTGCCCTCACAGAGAGGTAGGTTCTGGCTGCCTCTTCTTGGGGCAGGAGGAAGGTTGCTGATCAGTTTTCAAGTGTTCCCTGCTAAGAGCATAGTGCTGAGATGACATGATGGTTAAAGTGGCATGCCTATTGTTTTTTCCCCTTTCATTCCAAACAAAAAAAGCAGCAATTTATATGCCTAGAATTTCAGAAATGTTAAAAATCACAAAAGACTACCAAATAATGCCCACACAATGTGATACTGTACACTGCTGCTTAGCAAATTGGACAAGAATCACACATGATGTAAGAATATGAGTTTAACAACAGTGTTTTCACTTGCATCTCCTGGAGACTGCAACAGTTTGCATAAAACATACTGGTGAGGATGGCATGATTTAAGGATTACATCTCCAAACTAGTTGGTAGAGAAACATGCATGTAGTTACCAGAACTGTTACTCTTCAGTTCTTGACTCTTCTCCTTTTGACGTTTGCTTTTGTGGTGCTGACACTGAGCTTTATACACAAAGAGTGAAATAGCTCAAATATTCTACGTTCCAATCAGCAGTCACCTGATGTTGCTACACGCCCTTCTCTCTGGGACACAGCTGCCTCTGTTGGACATGAACAGCTGGAGTGTTGAGGGGCCAAACCTGCTGCTACAGTGATGGTCAGCCACGACCTGCTCTGGCAATAACCTTGCTGCCTGCCCGGAGCAGATGCCAGTGCTCAGCCCTCCCTGAGTGCCACCAATCCTGCACCTTCAAGCTGAATTATTGGCCTTTTTCTGCCCACACGTACCTCACCATGGTCTACAGCTTCCTCACACGGGAGAGCAGAGAGGCAGGCACAGATTTCTTCTTTTTGGTGACCAGTGACAGAACCCGAGGGAATGGCCTGAAGCTGTGTCAGGGCGGGTTTAGGTTGGATATCAGGAAAAGGTTCTTCACCCAGAGGGTGGTTGGGCACTGGAACAGGTGGCCCAGAGAAGTGGTCATGGCCCCAAGCCTCACAGTTTTAAGAAGCTTTTGGGCAACTCTCCCAGGCACATGGTGTGATTCTTGGGGCTGTTCTGTGCAGAACCAGGAGCTGGACTTGATGATCCTTATGAGTCCCTTCCAGCTCTGGTTGTTCTATGATTCTGTGCTTAATACCAGGATTTGCATCATATGGCATTCAGTCCCACCACTGCCCAGCATCCTGTGTGGTGCCACCAGCTCCTGCATTCCTCTGCTGTGTGATCACTCATTGATCTGCAAACTTGGGCAATGGCAGATTGTTTCTGAACTTGAATCTAGTTTTAGCAGCTCTGTATCTTCCTAAGCAACCATTCAGCCATGCAATTTAGCCTGCAGCCTGTAGCATCATGAAAATTAATTTTTATTATCACCCATTCAAAAGGGAACTTTTTTTTGCAGAACACGTTTCAAAACATCTAACAATCTCCACTTTCTTCAACACAAGGTTTCCAACTGGAGGAAAAAAATGTACCCAGCCCAGCTTCCAGAAACACACTGCTCACCATAGAAACTATAAACTAAAACAATTACAGCCCAATGGAGCATTTTAGTTAATAAGTTATTTGAGTAAGAAGAATATTTGCAAAACATCACTGCTAATCCTGCCGTTTGCTGTATGTGGAAGGGCTCCAGCTGATTGCAGTGACACTCCACCCATGTGGAGTGGAGAGCAGAGTGAGGGACACAATGAGCTCTTGCCCTTTTCACCAAAATAACCTGTCAGAAGCCATGTAAACTAATCAGGAATATACATGGCACTTTCTCAGTAGCAGTTCAACTTCTTTTTCCTCTCTCTGTCCCAGCAGAGTTGTTCAGGATTTGCTTTCACATCATCTACACTGAATGTCCATCACTGCATGTGGGGTAGCCAAGGCTGGGTGTGAGTCATGAGGTAATGAGCCTCTTGTGCTGCCCCAAATGAATGTACCCTGCAGTTTCCCTCGAACAGTCCTGGGAAAACCTCTGTCTTTCTTGGCACAGGTGGAAAATTCTAGGAGTGGTCCAAGGAAGGTTTATGAGCCTGACTCTTCTCTGCAGGCTGACTCTGCTCCTACTCATGCCAGCTCATCTGGCTGGAAGTGCCATCGAACTCATGCCAGAGGGTCTTGTGTGCACAGATGAGTGAAATGGTAACACTGGGTTTGAGCTCAGCTTAACTCTACCACTAAGAGCATGTCCTTTGGATTTATCTTCCTGAAGTCTTACTCATTCCATTTAGTACAGGTTGATTTATATCTACCCATCCTCTGTTTCCCATGAGAAGTCACAAGCTAAGTTTTAGAGGCAAGCATCTAAATAAATTTATAGGCTACATCAGGGTTTTCATCTTGGAAGAAGCAAAGCCGTAAATTCCCCATGCAAGTTCTTTGAAAATCATGCCCTTTTTGATTCATTGTTTTTGAAAGCCTTTCTGAGCCAGAAAATGCAGACCTCTTTGGGATATTCATTTTGAAAGTTGAACAAAGGATAGAAGCATCATTTGGGAAGTCTGTTCAACACTCCAGAAGATGAACAGCCCAAATATGTAACTGCATATATTATCTTCCTTCTGACCAAGTGACAGCAGCCTCTCCATCACACAGACAAAAAGCACATGAATACTTCAACAGGGGCCAGCACTCAGGAATGTGAATGTTCAAGATAACAAGTGCATGTTTCAAGAAATTGGAACAGATTTTGCAAAATACATTCCAAATTGAAGACACCTGTATCTGTGCAGATATTTGCAAATGCTGGGTGGTCTAGGCACAAGGACCTCTGGGCTGTAGGATTGTCAAATACAGGTGTTCAAAAGTTCTATAATTTTGGCTTAAAAGTGCAAGATTTAAAACAAATTGATCTGGGCTCCCTAACTGCTTTTTAAAGCAGGGGAACAGGAGAGGTACTGCATATTCAGTCATTACTGCACAAAGGGCTGAGAACTACCTTTAGAAAACCCCCAAACTGTGATTCTCTGATAGTCTCATGACTCCAGCTGCTAGATTTCCATAGAGCTAATGTGATCTAGAGAGCAAAAAGCCCTAATTGGTGATACTGCCTTGGAAACTCATGGTCTGTCACCGTTTCAGGCTGACTCTGTGATGCTGGGCCAGTCTCTGAGTGCCTCTGTGCTAAACCAACACCAGGACATCAGACTGGGGACCAGACTCCTGCGCATCCTGCAGACTCACCAGAGGGCTCACAGCAGCTCCCCAGGAGGCACAGGGGAAGATGCAGTGCCTGGGAAGCAGGACTCAGCACCGGCAGCCTCATACACACCAGGAAGCTCAAGTTGTGCTACAGGAAATCCTGAGGAAAGAGGTGGTTCTAGTCCAAGCTCTCCCCATGACTTACACTGGTGTCAAGGGGTGTTTGCTTCTGCTCAGCTCTTGCAGCCAGGAGCCTTCTTGGGGCTGCCTCAGCCTTCCCCACTTCCCAACTTGACACGGGACAGTCCTGCAGGGAAAGGAATCCCAGGGCCTCCCCTCCACGAGGTCAGCTGGAAAACACAAAGCTCAGGGACTGCTGTCTGGGGAGATGTGGGGACAAGAGGAAGAGAGACTCCAGGATTTCAACCCTTGCTCTAGTGAATCCTCACTCCAAAATATATTTTAATTCACATCTACCTGCCAGCTGGCTGCCCTGAGCAGCAGCATTCAGGGCCTTTCTTTTCCTTTCGCAGATGAACAGCTGTTTGTTGTTGCGTGCAAAGTGTAGCAGGTTTTTTGCTTTTTAACATATAGAAAATAATCTGCAGCCCTGCAACTCCCTAGTGGTTTACAGAGCAATCTGAGGCAGGAAATGTGGTCAAATCCCTCAGGCAGACATAAAAACTCCTGAGGCTTCCTCACATTCCAGTGTGTGCACCAGACAGCTGAGCCCCTGGGTCTGAAAGCAATGGCTTCATCCTGATGCTGCCTCCTGGGGACAACACTGAGCCACTTAGGCAGGATGGGGAGCATGCCAGTGACCTTTTTCAACTCAGAAGAACTGCAGAATAATTTAGATTGGGAGGCATCTATAGATAAAGTCTATAGACTTTATTCGGTCCAACCCTGCTCCAAGCATGGCTACCTTTGGTGGTAGAGCAGGCTGCTCATGGCTGTCTCCCATTGAATCTAGAACACCTTAAAGGACAGAATTACCACATGAGGATGTCTTTTTTCCTTATGTCCCATCCCTTTGTACAACGTGATTGTTACCTTGTGCCATTTCACTGCACACACCTGAGAAGAATTTGCCTCTTCTCCATAACCATCCACTGCTGATTAGACAAGACAAGACAGAAGGGAGATCTCCCTTTAGCCTTCTGAGGGGTGGAAAGGTGGGCTTAACAAAAAGATGAACCATTGTCCCAGCCTGGTGCTCAGGATATCTTGGCTTAGTGATTTACCCAGCTCCATCCTCCCTGACACTGTTGGCAGGTAATCAGAGGAACGTGGCTCCAAAGTGTCCAGCTCTCAGAGGAACCCCTTTGTGTTACTAGAGGAGGTTGGTTTCTCACTGCTGCCATCTGGACACTTTGGAGTAGTTTTTTTCCATGCGGTGATCATCTGCCATGAAGACTGTGCTTGAAAATGCAGGTGTTGCTTTGACACCTAAATAGAAATTTTTTTTAAAATGCACTGGATCTGATAAGTGCAGAGCAAGGTCTGTGAGCTCTCTGTGCTTAACCTCTCCAGTCATAAACTGGACAATATACGACTTTTTCTCTTCCCTTTATCTGTCTTCTGCAGGGACATTTTCAAGGTCTTTGTGTATGGGCTTTCTTTCCTGAGTCTGTACAATATTCAGCAAATGGCAACTCTGATTCTGTTTGCGTCTTGTGTGACATAAACCATAAAAAGAAAGCAGGTGGGACTTTCTCTCCATGGTTGTTGCTGTAGCTGTGCTACCAGTGACTCACAAATCGATACACTTCACATCCACCAGAATGTTCATGGGTACAGGAGGTGTTTCCACAGCACAGATGTGCAGGAAACCATGCTGACAGTGTGTGTGGGAGGGGGGCTCCACAGGTGCCTCAGCTGCTCCTTGTCACACTGCCACACTGTGCACTGGCATTGCTAAAAAGTGGTGGATGACAATAGCTATTGCTGTTTTCTCCTGTTGGGACAAGTACCCCCTTGTTTAAAAATCCCCACCTCTGTGCACACCTACACAATACTCCAAATCATTGTAATATGTGGACTGTGATGATATGAATAACATAAATCTTCCTTTGTAATTGTTAAAAGATTTAAGTTCTCCCCTCCACCCACCCACCCCTGTGTGTCTCTATATATCTGATAATATGGGATTATAAAACAGTGCTGTTATTCCTGTGGGGTTTGGTTATTTAACATTGTACTGAGCAAAGTTATCAGAGCAATCCCGACGGACCAAAATAACTCTTTGTTTCTGATGCGGTGTTTGCAAAATGGGAGCCAAAAATAGCTATTGGCTGGTTGGCTTAAAACACTGCTGACCTTTCAGCACACCCAGCAGAATCAGCCAGCGCAGAAATCCCTGTGCTCTGGGTGTGCAAGCAAACCACCCTCTACTCATCTCTCCAGCATTTGACTTCTACTAAGCTTGGGTCACTCAGGTCCAGTCCCATTTCCTTTCAGTCCTCTTGTGTCATGTGCTGAAGGGGAGAGAGGTGTCAGCTCCAGACTGTCCAGTCTTCCAGGAGGAGAGTGGTCTGTAAGAGCACACCACGACCTGCCCCATTTCTGTGACAGCTTTAGGGAATCCAGAGCCAATCACAACTCTAAATGTGTTTTGAACAGTTTCCCCCTCTACACATAGAGACAGGTCTGGACCTGTATTCCAGATGGAAGTCAGGAGACCATTCCTGGTTGTGCTCAGGCAGGGTGTCCAGCTTTCTGCCCTGTACGCCCCCTTTTCCTCCCTGGTTTGCACTTCTCCACCCAGCTCAAGACTTTGCTGACCAATGCACTGATAAACACTTAACATCCCTGAAGGGGCAAAGTGTGTTCATTAAAGGTGTCAGTCAAAGGCCCATGAAACCCTGATCCCTGCAACTCTTTTATTCCCGTATAACCAACTCTCTAACTCTTCTTTTTCCTGTGGTTTAAGAGCCTCCCATGATCAAAGACCATTTTATCCTCTGTCTCACTCTGAACCTACAGTCCCACACAAAAGGGCAAGGACTTTGGAAATTCCTGCACAGATCTCACACCGTCTTCTCCTCAGCCATGCAGATGACTGTGAGAGAGTTCACTCCTGCTCGTCTCTATTCCTTCTCACAGTGCCTTCTGTCCATTATTGCTCCTTCTCACCATTCTCCCACCTTCTTAGCTGAGAGAAAAATCCCAGGGCATGCAGGAATGGAGGCACCTGATGAATCAGGTACACAGCTGAATGTGCAGAGACATCAAGAGCAAGTAAAGGCATTCCCCAGAGATAAGGGGAGATGGGCTCCTTTTCCAGGGGTCTGTTCCTGCCTTGGAATAGACCCCTGGACTCACCAGTGGGAAAGTCCAAGAGGCAGGGAAGACTCTGCCAGGCTGACAGAGTCAAACTCGGAAGAGAAGCCTTGCAGTTCCAGTTTTTCCCTAACCACACTTCCTTAACTTGACACAAGGCGCAGCACTTGGTTTGCAGGATACAAAGTGATATAAGACATCATCACAAGGCATGAAGTGAAAAATCTCTTTGCTGGCTCCATTTGAAGAAAAATTCTGCTCCTGATGGATCTTAAGGAAAGCTCCAGACTGGACCCAGAGCTCTGGTGATGTGCAGAAGTGATTGTGAAGAACTGAGACTGCAACACTGCTTTGAGTTTTGAGGCAGCCTTCCCTGCAGTGCACAGAGCTTGTGGAAAGGAGAGGCTTGAAGAAATCACCTGTGAAATTCCTGAAAGCTTTTCCTGTGCAGACTGTGAATATTTGAAAGTTCACTCATTTGGCTTCATTTAGGGGAATTTTTTTACAGAGTAATACCATCTTGATGCAAGACAGCCATCAAATTTCAAATCACTCCTGCCATTCTTTCACAAAATGGGAAAAACTTTATACTTTCTTATACTTTATTCTCGGAAACTCCTACTTTAAGCTGACATTTTTAGGTATACAGTAAATATATTCTGACCTGTCTTAGTCAGAGCATCCCTCAGCCACTGTAAGGCACATGTAAAACTGAGAAGCAGGAAAGACCTAAAAGGTGAGGCCAAGGTGTCAGTGAAGGTCAGAGCTCAGATGCCAACCAAGATTTCCTGAGTGGGACTTATGGAATGCAAAAGGTGCTCATCCATGCTGCTGAGAAAGTGCTCCTTATGGGGGAAAAGGAGCAGATCAGAGCAGATGTCACTGAAGGAAGAAAGACAAACGTCTGGGGAAATCTCATGCATGAGGTTTATCCTTCTGCTAGCCAGAAGGTTCTTAATGCTCTTAATGTTACATTTTGGCCCAAACAGGAAAAGACTGCAAATGAAACAAACAAAAAAAAAAGGGTCTTATAATTAGAAGTTTCAGCCAAGCAGGTTGAATAAAAGGTAGCCTTAGCAGGACAGCCCAGAGCAGAATGCTTGTGGGCCTTACCAAAGACAGTGCTCTCAGCAAAAGTATTCTTAAACCTGCTGTAGGAGTACAAGAGCAAGAAGAAGGAACCTGAAATTATTAATAAAGTCTACTGATTTGGTTATTATACACTCTTCCTGTATTCTAGAAGAAATGCACAGGTACTGGTTAGACACTGAAAAATATGTGACTGTGTACCTGCTGGGAAGGGACTATGCCTAATTTAAATAGTTTTCGAGTGGTGTTGGGATCAGACTGGGTGTATAAGGGATGTTACACGTCAGCACCAAACCCACTAGCCCACCTCAAATTTATTTTTATGTAAAATAGACAAAACTTGTGGGAAGAGAGGCTGAAAGCAGACAGAGATCAGCATCTAACCTGTGGAACTCAGCCAGTTTCAAACCTGCTTTGATCCACATTGCTGCTGTGGATCACTGTGCAAAGTTGTTACTCCCCATCTGACCATCCTGCTGATACCAGTCAGGGTTTCACTTGTAGAATATAAACAGTAATGGGCAGCAGATAGGTCTTCAATACAGACTGGGTCTTCTATTAACCCTTTCAGTGGTTATGACAAATTCTTGCTTTGCTGCTTGCTCATAAGTTGTTTACAGGAATTATCTGCAAGGGAATCTGGCTCAGGCAACATTGATCTCAGATTTGACCTGCTTGTCTTTTGTAACTTCACATCCTTATTTTACCATTCTTCAAAGACAAGTGCATTTTCCCTGTAACAAGACCATCTTGTAGAGGGTTAGCATACAAAGGGCAGATTATCGGAGAATCAAGAGCAAAGCCCTCTGATTCACTTGTGCAAATTGCAGCTGAGGCAGATGGTATTTAAACAGAACGTGTGGGCACAATTAAGGGGAGAAGAGAAGCCACAGAGGACCTGGAAGGCAGACTGACAAGATCTCGTAGCCTTGGCAACACCTTCTCTTGATTGCCCACATCAAATGCAGAGGATAGGGCATGAACAGGGTCGCTAATCAAGTGCCATTTTTGATGAGCTTCTTAATTTCTGCCATTTTGTTCTGAAAGGCTCCTGCCTTTCTCCCAGACCGTGGAGAAGTGGTGTGCATTTGCCCAAAGGAGCATCGAACAGCTTAACTACTACAACAAATAACTGTGCACCTCCAAGTTGCTCCATGAAATAGACAGGACACACAAACCAAAGTTTTCAGATGTACCTGTGGGCAGGGAGGGCTTCCTTCCACCTTGTTTGCTCGCTCCCTGACCCATGGTGACATGCCAGGTGACACCAGGCTATTCTCTTTGAAGTCAGTGGAGAAAACCAGATGTTTTTAGAGCAAGATCCATTTAATTTTTGAGATTTTGGGTGTTTTAAGATAAACAAAGAGTCTCACTTCATAAGATATGAAGAAAACTAAATGCAAAACTTGTGACATCGGGGTCTTGAGGGATTTCCAAAAAAACTGAAAAGAACATAGAAATATTTTCTCTCTACCCTCTCTGGCATAATCACATTGGGTATTGCATGGAAAAGCATTCATTTAGGTGACAGAAAATGATGTTTTTAATTTGATGTCACTACATTTCAGAATAAAACTTTCTGCAACACTTGCCAACTTACCTAAAATGTGAAGCTTCAGTATTTTATCTACAAAAGTGCTTCTAAGGTTTGTCAGCTCAAGAAAGCAGTGAAGAAACAACTGAACTCTAATGTAAGCAATTCTTACTACCCTGGAATTGTAGGAGGAGTAAATAAAAAGGAATATCTATTGCAAGGGTAATAAGCATTTGAGGGAAAAATGGGTAGATATGGAGCTGAAAAAATCTGAAAGGAAAAAGAAATCAGTTCTTTTCAAAATCCTCCTCAACTTGCACAAATCTGTTGCAGGAGATAGGAGTTTAGCTCCCTTTTGCCCACTGTATTCCCTGCAGGACCAAGCAGTCACTGCTCTTTACCTCTGCTGTGGTATTTATGGTCTGGAACCTTCTGGCTAGCAGAAGGATAAACCTCCTGCATGAGATTTCCCCAGACGTTTGTCTTTCTTCCTTCAGTGACATCTGCTCTGATCTGCTCCTTTTCCCCCATAAGGAGCACTTTCTCAGCAGCATGGATGAGCACCTTTTGCATTCCATAAGTCCCACTCAGGAAATCTTGGTTGGCATCTGAGCTCTGATCTTCATTGACACCTTGGCCTCACCTTTTAGGTCTTTCCTGCTTCTCAGTTTTACATGTGCCTTACAGTGGCTGAGGGATGCTCTGAGCACACCTGTACCCCCCACCCCCTCAATACTTTAATGCTGGAGCTGCACACAGCTTCAAACAAAGCCTGTGAACATTCTCTAAGAGCCAATATGGCTGTAAACAACTCTTTTTCTCTCCCATTATGGACTATTGACACAGCTGTTCTCTTTCATCACTCAGCCTATGGAGAAGAAGTATAATTTCCACATGAAAAGAATGTTAATAAAATTTTCACCTCTCCTCACTAAACTGCTCTCCCATGTTAATGATCTGCAGAGATAGATTTGAACAAGTGTCAGTGCTTGCAACATCTGGAGCTTGGAAAATGCAAGGGATCCCTCCACAGGCAGCTGGGAAGGTGATGGGCAGGATAGCATGGGAGCAGGGGCAGAGGAGGAAAGTCTGGGAATATCTTCTACAGCTCAGGGCCTGGCAGGGCAGGGCTTTTTGTGGCTTAAAATCCAGGGGTGAACTGAGGGGTCGTGCAAGCAGACACTCAGTCCCTGTATCCAGCTTGACTTGGGAGCTCAACTTCTCCCTCGCAGAGTGTCCTGGGGCTGTCTCGCAGGGACAGGGTGAGGACGTGAGCCACGTCAGAAGGGAGGTGCAGCAGGCAGCTGGCAGCTCATGGTCACTGCAGTGAGGCCAAGCCGCAGCTCTGTTTCTGCAGGAGGAGATCTGAGAGGCCCCATGCATCCCACTCTGCCTTCACTCCCACAGCAGCTCCCTGGCAGAGAGCATCCCTTCATTCCCTGGGCACCTTTACTGCCACACACAGGGCAACATCTGTGTCTCTGTTCCCAAACTGGGGTAACGTGCTGGATCCCCCAGGAGCGAGAGCAGGGCTGAGCTGGCACCACTTTCTTGATACCTTATCAGACTTTTTATTTTTAAAATATGAGAATAATATTTCTCTTTGCCTCTGTCGTGCACATTCTGGGTGGGTTTGCAGCCCTGCTTCTGGGAGAGCATCCAACGTCCTCTGCCGTGTTTGGAAAGGGTGGCTCCCGCCAGCCCTGCCGTTGATGACATTGGCAGCTGCGGCAGATTTGGCCCACGGACCTTACTCTCCTCGCTGGTTTTCATCCCATCTCTCATGTTTTTTTTCCACCCGACCTCCTCCCTCCAGGACAAAGATAATCGTGTCCCTGGCTGCTCCTTGCGGTTGCCCTCGCTGTCCCCTCAGCAGCTGGTGCCACGCACGTGTCCCCGCCGGAGCCACCACGGCCCCGGCTTTCCAGTGCTGCCACCAGCCGCGGGACGCAACCTGAAACCCGGCAGGAAGCTCCCGCCTGTTCCCATCCCTCCCCAGCCATGTCTCCTGGTTTTAGCAGCTTTCTGCATCGCCGTGCTGTGAAGGTGGAGAACAGCCTCTCCCCAGCCCAGGACTGGTTCGGGAAGCCCACATCCAGCTGGCTGTAATGGTGTGAAAATGCTCATGAACTGGAGGTTCACAGCAGCCAGAGCAGCCCCATCCAGGCAGCGGCTGGACAGCGAGACAGCATCCCTAAGGCTCTGGGAGGAGGCAGGGAGCAAAATCTGGTGAAGCGACCTGCAGCCTGCCCCGGCCAAGGAGTGGCAGGGAACGATGGAGATGTGCTTCCTGCAGGTACAGTGTAGGGAGGAACACCAGAAAAAGTGGGTTAGTTCCTACACCGATGGCTCTGACAGCCCCCTGTGAGAGCATGAACATGCTGCTGGACTGGAGCTGTGTCCAGGCAAGCACACACAGGGTGTGCAAGTCAGCTCTGACCATGTGCATGCTGCTGGTAGAAATGTCCTTGCAGCCTGGTTATTCACAGGGCTCCCGGCCATCCGTGTCAGACCTGTCTCCACTGGTGTCAGTGCCTCTCATGATAGCCATGAGTCAGACAAATCATGAAGAGACTCACCTGGCCCTTTCTCCCACCCTGAGCTCTACAAATACACAAAATTTGAAAGCCACGTTTTGTGAGCAGAAGAGAACAGAAACCCCTTTGGTGTAGAAAATAATCAAAATTAGTCAGAATAGAAGTAAATTATGTTTTCAGTTCAGACTGCTGCTGCAAAGATGATTTTTCTCCCAGCATTTTCCCAGCCAAGTGTGTCTTCCTGCATGGAGACCAGTGCTTTCTGGGGCCAGCTCTCTCTCTTCATCACCTCCTAGGCTGGGCTGTGTGCTATTCCTGTCTGTATCCAGCAAAGAGAAAGCTTTCTGCTCTGTCTCCTCCCTTATACAATTTATAGGAATATAACAGGGGAACAGACAATTCTCTTTGAAAACACCATACATCTCCTGTCGTATCTTTGCTGCATCTCAGCACAGATTTAGCCTGATACCTCCTCCTCACCAGTGTAAGCAGTTTCCTGTGTTTGCTGCTGCTTTGAAACCACCTAATTCTCTGATGTTTGCATTTCCCATGATAGCAAACCCAGCTCCTTTCTTTCCCCACTTTGGAACTTTGAGCTGAACCAATTTGTTGTCCAAAGAGGTGAAGTCAGTATTGCTGTCCCCCTGTTTAAGGGGCAGCCACTTCTAGCCAACTGGTCAGAGCAGCTCAGCACCTCCAGGCTCATTCCCATCTGATGTGCAACAGCAGCAACACTGAAAGTCCCAAATCTGTCCTTCAGAATTGAGGAGGTATCTTGGAAAAGTCGAGGTGTGCCACACTGGGTGTGATTCAAAGATTTAAGTTCTTTTAAATTTCATTTTAAAAGAAATGAAGCTTCTGCATCTAGGATCTGAGATTTAAAGAAAATGGTAAATATTAAGATCACAAGACCTATCAACACTCTCATTAGTAACAGCCATTTTCTGAGAACACTGAATGGCTGGGCAGCCAAAGGCCAGGTTGTGGGATCTGTGTAGCAAAGGCATCACCCTACTCACAAAAACACGTCTTTCATAATTCCTTTTTGAGTGCCAGTTGGAAGAATGCTCTCGTAAGGAAGATACTTACCTGGATTGCTCTACAGCTCAGGATCTTATTTCCAGCTCTGCTGCGGTTTTTCTCCTTGGGCTCAAAGAACTGATATTAAAATGCTCTCTGCTTCAGTTTCCCCATCTGAAAACTAAGGAAGCCAGTGATCTCTCAAAATGGCCGAGACTCTAAAACTTTGTTTTCTTTTATTCAAGTTTCCAAAGAACTTAGAAAAGTCACATAGACAGAACTGTAAATTACAAAGCATTATTTTTCACATGAACTTTGTATTGAACCAAACTCTTCTCTTTGGCTCACAGTCCTTAACTGACACTGGCATGTTCTTTCCTTCATGCCTTTAATTGCTTCAATATAAATTAATTAAAATGTAAATTAAATTATAGCTTGCAGGGAGATTGCAATTACCATGATTTCATCTTTCACTGTTACATCCCATGGTACCAACAGGTCTGTGCAACAGGTATGCCAATTAATAGTAGACAATAAAAATGTCTGCAATCACTTACCTCTCTGCTGCAGGTTATTCAGTAAATGTTGTCTTGCACAATTAATATCTATCTGTAGTGGTTTGGTCTAAAATACTCATTACTGTTTATCTTCTGTGAGATAAGAATTAGGAGAAATGCAAAGCAGGCACCAACTTGAATGAATATAAAGAAGTTTATTAACAGACCTAAAAGAAGAAAAGAAAAAATTATACCACCTTTAGAACTCTCCTCCTCCCCCCACCTTCCTCCCGTCTCCCACTGACAATGTAAAGACAACCCTTAAGATGTTCAGTCTGTTTACCACTTCCATAATAACCTGGTTCAGTCCATTTAGAAAGAGAAGTCTCTTTTTGCTCATGCTATGAAAACAGTATCACACCGAGACAGCCACCCACTTCCAAATATTGTTCAGTCCATTTAGGAAGAGGAGTCTCTCTGCTTGCGATGTGAGTCCCTTCCCCCCGACTTGCAGCTTTTCCCGCAACTGCTTTCGAGGGTCCACTCTTGAAAGTTTTCTGGGGTACAATTTTAAGGTTGAGCTGTTCAGAAACAAAGAAAAACAGAGGCCCTTCTCCTTCCCTGGGAGCAAAGGGTCATCTTCATCTTTAAGACTACCTCTGGAAGCATCTCTAGGAATTGAGGTTTTTCTCCTTTCCTCTTTGGAGCAAAAGTCCTCATCTGGTTCATCTGGTTCATCTCTCTCTGTCCAAACTTCTCATGAAATTACAGCTGCGTCAGCATCTGCCTATCTCAGCGCAGGTGCTTCTGCTTATGAGTTGAACACTCCACCCCCCATATCTTCATGAAATTACAACAGGATACTCTGATATATCATAGCTTCACAACAGACTTTCAGCTTTAAGCATCTCCTCTCTCTCTTCCCTCAGGTTTTCAGCTCTTCACAGCAATAAAAGGGTTAATCTCACCTCGGCCTTACAGCTGGAATGTGGCTTATCGCAGTTGGTCACCTGACCTCTGCCGGACAGAGGTGCCGCTTTGCTGAATCTCGGCCGCAGTGGAGGGGGGTGGTTCCGAGCCGCTCCGGCTGCCCACAGCAAGGCAGTGGGGGGGGTTCCATGGCTGGAACAGGCCCATGGCTCCAGGCTGGCCGTGGCCCGGCCCGGCCTGGCCCAAGCAGGGCCTGGCCGGGCCTGCTGGCCCCTGCACGGGGCCTGCAGCCACCTGTCCCAGCGCCGGAAACGAGAGAGAGCTTGGGGGGGGAGTTTGTCTATTCTTAAGTGTGTATCACAGAGGCGGTCACAACTTTAAGTGGCTTAAAGAATTGTCCATATTCAAACTGGCCAGCTGATAGGTTCTATCAGGTCCCAGAGGAAGCTGTAAGCACCCCTTAGCAAGGATATCCCTTCCGGGACTATGCTTGCTAACCTATGACATTCTCCACCCCTCGCCTCTGTGAAGACACATTTAAGAGTTATTATCAAAATTGCATTCAACTTCTGCCATATTCCACCCCTAGGTAGTTCAGTACAATTACAATATAAGTTTCTCACTATCATGCTACTTAACTTATGACCTAATACTTGCTTTGCCCAGTATTCCTCCTAATTAAGCTTTATCTCACAGATCTCATCAATTGCCCGCATTCTCCACCATTTTGTCGCGGGTTGGGTTTGTAACCGGGCGGAAACACCAATTTAGTGTAGTGGTTTGGTCTAAAATACTCATTACTGTTTATCTTCTGTGAGATAAGAATTAGGAGAAATGCAAAGCAGGCACCAACTTGAATGAATATAAAGAAGTTTATTAACAGACCTAAAAGAAGAAAAGAAAAAATTATACCACCTTTAGAACTCTCCTCCTCCCCCCACCTTCCTCCCGTCTCCCACTGACAATGTAAAGACAACCCTTAAGATGTTCAGTCTGTTTACCACTTCCATAATAACCTGGTTCAGTCCATTTAGAAAGAGAAGTCTCTTTTTGCTCATGCTATGAAAACAGTATCACACCGAGACAGCCACCCACTTCCAAATATTGTTCAGTCCATTTAGGAAGAGGAGTCTCTCTGCTTGCGATGTGAGTCCCTTCCCCCCGACTTGCAGCTTTTCCCGCAACTGCTTTCGAGGGTCCACTCTTGAAAGTTTTCTGGGGTACAATTTTAAGGTTGAGCTGTTCAGAAACAAAGAAAAACAGAGGCCCTTCTCCTTCCCTGGGAGCAAAGGGTCATCTTCATCTTTAAGACTACCTCTGGAAGCATCTCTAGGAATTGAGGTTTTTCTCCTTTCCTCTTTGGAGCAAAAGTCCTCATCTGGTTCATCTGGTTCATCTCTCTCTGTCCAAACTTCTCATGAAATTACAGCTGCGTCAGCATCTGCCTATCTCAGCGCAGGTGCTTCTGCTTATGAGTTGAACACTCCACCCCCCATATCTTCATGAAATTACAACAGGATACTCTGATATATCATAGCTTCACAACAGACTTTCAGCTTTAAGCATCTCCTCTCTCTCTTCCCTCAGGTTTTCAGCTCTTCACAGCAATAAAAGGGTTAATCTCACCTCGGCCTTACAGCTGGAATGTGGCTTATCGCAGTTGGTCACCTGACCTCTGCCGGACAGAGGTGCCGCTTTGCTGAATCTCGGCCGCAGTGGAGGGGGGTGGTTCCGAGCCGCTCCGGCTGCCCACAGCAAGGCAGTGGGGGGGGTTCCATGGCTGGAACAGGCCCATGGCTCCAGGCTGGCCGTGGCCCGGCCCGGCCTGGCCCAAGCAGGGCCTGGCCGGGCCTGCTGGCCCCTGCACGGGGCCTGCAGCCACCTGTCCCAGCGCCGGAAACGAGAGAGAGCTTGGGGGGGGAGTTTGTCTATTCTTAAGTGTGTATCACAGAGGCGGTCACAACTTTAAGTGGCTTAAAGAATTGTCCATATTCAAACTGGCCAGCTGATAGGTTCTATCAGGTCCCAGAGGAAGCTGTAAGCACCCCTTAGCAAGGATATCCCTTCCGGGACTATGCTTGCTAACCTATGACACTATCCCAAATCTCCAGCTCCATCAGACTGAGAGGTGAGAGGATGAGGTCTTCATTTGACAAGAAAAAAAAGATGCTGAAAACATTGGACAAACCTTTAAGAAACCTTACAAAATGTTTTCTATGTGGTAAACAGATGGTTGTTGAGATAGCTAAATGAAGCAGAATATTTAAAGTTTTCTTTTTTTACTGTGCCTTCACCTCAGTCTAGCTGAGAATGGATCAGCCTCTCCACTATCCCTGTGTGTTCAGAGCCATCAAGTTCAGAATGTCTTTAGGCTGAAATTAGCAAGTGTCATAAAGAATGTCAGTAATTAACTCAATTATTCCAAATCTGAAGACAGAGATGGGGGAGTCATGTTTTTGCTTGCTTACCTAGAAAAGGAAAACAAAAGATTTCTAACAGGGACATGAAAAAAAAACTCACCAGGGCATTTCCAACAACTCTGAAATAAGTGCAGTTTATCAACAGTCATCATAAAATCCATCAGTTTGTTTGAAAAAAGGTGGTGGAAACTCAAGTAGTTTATTGTCAGAAAAACCCAGAGCTTATGCTCTTCCCTCTCTGATAAACCCTAGGAACAGCCAAAGAGCTGGCAGTGAGCCTTCAGCAGGGCAACAGCCACAGCCAGGGCACTGACAGCGTGCTGCTCAGGGCCACTCAGGGTCTGAATATCTTCAAGGATGGAAACAGCACCACATCCCTGAGCAATCTTTTCTGGTGCTCAGCCACAGTCAAGGCTGAACTCATGGGAAAGTAGGAAGAAAGAGCTGCCTTGTGTTCAAGACATAAAGAATCACAGAATAGGTTGGGTTGGAAGAGATCTTAAAGAGCATCTTGTTTCAACCCCCTGCCATAGCCAGGGATGCCTTCCAATAGGCCAGGTTGCTCCAAGGCCCATCCAGGTTGGCCTTGAACACTTCCAGGGATGGAAGCTTCTCTGGGAAACCTGTGCCAGTGCCTCATCACACTCACTGTAATGAATTTCTTCCTGTTTCAATGTGACAAGAGGGGTCCTGAAATCCTACCACCCCCTACAGCCATCCTTTCAGCCAGGGCAGTGAGTTTTCCTCATGGATGAGGGCTGAACGTACAGCTGCAGCCTTTAGTGCAGGGCAGACAGGCAGCTCCAGCCACATCTCCAACAGGTCACCCAGCATAAGCCCTCGGTGTCACTGGGTGCATGTGGAAAATCAGTACTTGTGCCATGGTGCTATCTACATATGCTGCAATTTGTCTAGTTCCTGCAGTCAAACAAGCCTATTTTTGCAGGGCTGCTGAAAACATGGCCCTTAATTATGGCCTTCAGCAGGCAGTGGGATTATCCAGCACATGAGGTTAGCAGCCTTGCTGCTTTCAGGGATGACACATTGGCCAGCTGAACTCCAGTCAGCAGTCCTGCTCTGAGTCACAGTTTGTGCCCTCTCCAAAAGTAATAGTGCTGTTTTTTAAATTTATGGAAGAGTTTTTCCCTGGTACTTTTGTAATCAGTTCTTTCTTGTTTCTTTGCATGAAATGTTAAGGGAAAAATAAAAAAAAATCTGTGGTACGGTCACTGAAAATGCTTACTGCTGTCATGGTATGAAAATGATGTAACTAATCCTACAGAGAGGGGACAGAAAGCTACAGAGTGCCTCAGACCTGCCTCTGTCACAGACTCCCCCATGGGAAGCAGAACCAGAGCGAGGAGAAGAAGAACCTGCTCAGGGCAAAGGAAGGCAGGGAGAAGGGAGATTATCAACCCTTTTCAAATGATGTTTAAGCATTGCCAAGTCAGAGCAGAACACCTCCCCTTTTCGAGCCTTTTACTTTAGCATTGCTTTCCATTCTTCCCTGTTGCTTGCTCTTGGCCACTGAATGACAATAATGTTAGTTTTCCTTAACTAGGACTCTCCTACTTCTGTCCCTGCACAAGAGTGGCTCCACACATGTCATAGAAAAATCAGTAATTTTTGTTTACACAAGGTTTTTTTTTTTTTCCATTCTTTAACTTTTCCAAATTGAAGTTTTGAAATGTTAGACAGTGGAAAAATGAAGATTTGGAAAAAAATATCTGAACATTGTACTTTCCCTGGCAAGCAGATGGAGGAAAAGTTGAGGGGAGGTGGTGATGAGGGTAGGGAGTGGAAAAGAACAACTTGACTGAAAGTAAAAAAAAGAAATTTTATTTTGAAAATTGACAAGTGGAGACAAAAATCAATATTTTCACATTTCCTGAAATTTCTCATGAAATTGCAGTTTTTGCCAAAAATGAAACTTTCCAATGAGGCCCCTCCCTCTTGTCACAGTTAAGTGTATTTCCATTGGAAAATATATGTGTATCAAATCTGGGATGAAAAACAAACTAATGCTGGAGCACCGTGCCCAGGGCACGGGGTGGGTGCAGTGGAGAGCTGGGATAGAAAAGATGCTTATTATATTTGCAAATAGCTCCAGCATGGGACAGGCAAATCTGTGCGGGATCATAAGTGAGTATAAAGTTACCCAAAAAAATCAGAGAAGTATCCTGAAAAAAAGCAGGATGAAATTCAATTAGGACAAACTCAAACTCTCAGCTACAGGAAGGAATAAGCTTTCCTGCTTATGGGAGATAAGAAACTGCTTTGGTATCAGCTGGGTAGGAAAGGAGCTGAAGGTTTTAGTGGGTCACAACTTGACTGCAAATCAACATTGCTGCTGTAAAGAAGTCAGATACTGTACTGTGACATACAAACAGGATTGCTGCTGATAAGACACATGAAGTAATTCAAGTCTGTTTAACATCAGTAAAATTTTAGCTTCAGCTACTGCATTCAGCTGGGAGGCATTTTAAGGTCTTGAATTTGCTGAAGGGAGTCCAGAGGAGACAACAGCTAGGGTAAGCAAGGACCCAAAACTGGAACTTGACCTTGGGAAGGTCAGAAGAGGTGAGTATGTTCTTCCTGGAGAAGAGAGGAAGAATTCAAAGGATGTAAAGAAAAGAAAAAAAAGTACATTTTTCCCCATTACAACTGAGGGTACGACAAAAATAATGTGCTCAAGTTACAGCAGGGGAAATTCAGGCAAAACCAGGCAGAACTTTGGGTTGGTGCAGCTGGAGCTGCTGAGCAGAGGCACATGGGGTCTCTGTCTCTGGATATTTAACAAGAGATTGGACAAGTACTTTAAGAAATGGCACAGGTATGGCATCCAAGATGGCATCTTGTCGGTGCCCTTCCACCCAGTTTTCTGTGATTTTTAACAGTTCAGCAAGTAATGATTTTTAAAACAGCCCCCAAAAGACTTGGAGCTTCCTGAAGACACCCAAACCTTCTCTCTGCAAGCTTTTCCCACTGCCTCGTATTTCCACTGGCTTCAGTGAAACGAGGATTTGCTGGCTGCAGCTCTTGGACCACATCAATGACTGCTCACAGTCAAACATTTAATTTACCTCCCAGCCATGCTCAGAGCCTTGGGAGTGAACAGCTATTTTTAAAGCCACCATCCTGCCACACTGGAACGTTTGCTCGTCAGTAGAGAGTGTGCTCGAAGAAATAATGACTGCCTTTTTATCCAGAGACTATTATAACTTATGTTTAAAGTACACTAAAAAGCATGTTTCTGCGTATTTTTATGGAAGGCATATTTAAGGCAAATGTCCCTCCAACTCTACTCAATAAGCAAAGAGCACACAGCAATACTCCATTCCTGACATTTTAAAAGCTCTCTGATGTTCTTTTCTTCCTTTAACAATGGGGCCAATTTTCCTTTCCTGGCTGCCAGCCTGCCCTCACTTTTTCTTTTAGCACCTCTTGAAATTACCTTGACCTCACCTTTAAGCACTCCCTTCTCCAGGACACTGAGCTCAGGTGGTGTGGGAGGTGTTGCTGATGGGGGAATGAAAGAGCAGACATCACCATAAGGATGAGAACATTATCAGCACTTGCTCTAATGAGGACCCAGCAACCCCCTGGGGCCACAATTAATATTGATCCTCGGTCTCTCCTCTGCCCTGTCGCTTCCCAGGACTGCAAATCTCTGAGGAGAAGGATGGCCAGAAAGCATCAAAGGACTGACTGACTGCCCCTGTGCTTGGGAGGGGACAGACTACAAACCACGTTCAGTCTAAGCACCTTTCCAGCCATCATCTTCACGGCACAGCTTGGTCTCTTGCTGTTTTGCTGCTGACCTGACAGAGACAGATGTAGATTGCTGCTGCCACATGCTCATCCTCACCAAACAGAGGGTATCCTACTTCTCACAGCTGAAAAATAAGTAGTCTTCTCTTCTCACCTAGAGGTTTAAATACACCCACAAAAAATAATTAAGAGCCTCCCCATGATAAAAATAGAAAAGTCATCTACCAGCCCAAAACTGTGTGTCTGTCTGTGCCAGGGGAATTGCATTCCCAATTCGTAGGTACAGGGCCAGAACAGCTCTCCAGCTGCATCAGTTTCATTTCAGGCCAGATCTAAGCCCCAGGGCTTGTCACTGCCCAGGGACACCTGGGTGATGGACTTTGGGACCAGGAGCAACCAGCCATGCTCTACCTGTAACTGCTTCAGTAAATCACTGCACTGAGCTCATCTCCTCATCAGGACACCCTTACACATCTAAAAAGAAATATTGGCTTCTGAAAAAAAAATGGCATAGTCCTGAAGCTGGTGAAAGACTTCTCCTTTACCACCAATGTGAATGAAACCCTCTATTTCTCCCTCTGACACCAAACACCACTGATCTAACCCCCTCAGCACAGCTCAGTCCTGCTACAGCAAAGGCTTCCCTCTGGGGCAACCATCCCTGCTGGCTCCTGGCCTGACTTTTGGGCCATGCCTATACTTGAAAGACAAATCAGATTCGAGTAGGATGTTACTTGTAAGTGCAGTCCCCGTTCTTAAATATCTCAACTCATCCCAAGTGTGTTATGCTAAAACAGAACAGGACATTCAACATAGAATAAAATGTTTCATGCATAAAAACAGATAACTGCTATGGAAAAAGCTATTCCTTGGTAACTCCAGACCAGCTCTGAGCATACCAGTAACCTCAGAAAATGGCACATTTGTGAGGTGGCAGGAGATCCAGCCCATATCCATGAGACTGAACGAGAACGGTTCTGTACCCTGTTAGCTCACAGCCAGTGCACTTCTGAGCACTCTCTCCTCACAGTAATTAGCAATTCCCACCTTGTCAAGGCTCAGACAAGTGGGTTATTCAATTATTTTAAACATCCTGGCCCTTCTGAATTACAGCCTAGGGACATTGTCTACAGGCAACTCCTATAGCTGGTTCACCTTCCAGCTGGTTCAAAGAGCCAGGAGAGCTGGGAAAGCAGCAAAGCCACTTTGCTTCAGCTGGTTCTGCAGCTGTACTGTGCCAGCAGTGGGACCAGGGGTAACCATCTCCCTTCTAGTGAGACATCCCTGCACATGTGGCTGCCATTGACTTGGGGCAACTTTTGGACCCAAGTCAGCTCCAGGGGGTCTGCATTTTTGCTCCCAGGAGATGTGTGCCAGCAGTTAGCACAGCCGTGAAACTACAGACGATGATGGAAGAGGGGAGAGGACAGACCCAGAGATCCAGACAGGACTTTCACAGCTGCACAGTCCCTTTGCCATGCCCTCAGCTCTCACGAGGTGCCCGAGATGCAAACATAAACGCTGCCCAACATGCACAGGGGCAGTAGTCCCACAGACAGGAAGAAGGCAGAAGACCTTGAGAGACTGGCAGATCCACACACAATGTGTGGTGTGGGGTAATGTTACACCGTGGGTGACAGCAGAGACATGTTTTGAGGAGATTTGAGCAATGAGACTTCTGTAGGTTGATGAATCATCTCTCTTTCCAGTAGACATAGGCAACACCTTACTCCTGAGAGCTCAAATTAGGGCTGTGAAAATAGCTGAGGTTTTTTGGCTTTAATCCCAAATCAAAATATTTAAAGAAATCAGAACAACCTGAAAAAAAATTGTTATTCTTTTGGGCTAAGTAGGCTGGTTTGAGCCACCCATCCCTCTCCTTCTGTACAGTGATACTGCAGAAATATTTATGTATAGAAGCACTTATTTTGGTTCACTTGAAGAAAAAGGAAAAAAAATAGAAGAAATAAAGAAAAGAGAGGGCTGTCTTCCCCCCTGCTGGAAATAACTTCAGGAGACTTCCCTCCCTGAGCTCTTCACAGCAAGTGGTTGGTGTGCTGGGGCTCTTGGCCATATCAAGATGTTACCATGGTGCAGATCAGGGTCAGGAGCGCTCAAGCCAGGGCTAAAGTCACAAGCACACAGAAGGTAATGGCAACTTTGTAGGGAGTAATCAAGACTGAACCCATGCTTTAAAGGAGCCCCTTGTCTCACTCATCCAAAGACCAGTGGGGTTTGTACTGCCATGATCCAGGAGCCATCACAGGGTGATTTTACAGGAGCACTGCTGCAAAAAAGTCAGAATTGAGCCACCTGAGGAGGAAAGCTTGTCAGTTGCTGGGTAGGAAACAAAAATTCTGCTTTATAGCAAACATCCTATTTAAAAATCTCAAGAACAGACCAGACTTCAATCAAAAATTTGAGTCAAATTCTTGAAGAATTTTAGGGCATCTGTTTTGATATAAAAACCACATTAGAGAACAAAGGCTTTCTGACCTATTTTCCATCCTCAGCAATTTCATCCAAGTAATATCAGTTAGATTATCAAAATATAGGCATTAAAAACTTTTTTCCTGCAAAAGACTTCATTTTTCTGGTGGGAAATCATCTATTAGTACTTTTTCCAACTTGCTCTAGTTCTAGGAGTTATTTGGTGCTCTCTATGATGAACTGGGAACCCATTACAAATGCATGCATATGACCAAGTCCACAGGAAAATATTTCTAGGAAGAGGGAAAAACAGTTACAAATTTTGTTTTATCATGAGTTCTGGTTATTTTTATGGAGTAATAAGATGCTGGCAACCTAATTTTTTTTTTTTTAACATTATTAAAATAATTAAAGGCAGTCTTTAACTGGTATTTATTAAAACTTGTTTTAAGCTTCTCCTTTAAAATATAATTGAGTTTTCACTTTGAAGTCTCTCAAAGAGGAAAAAAGCTCTATAAAAGCTATTTACATTGTTTTCAGGGAAGTGTGATTTCTACCTTGTCAGCAGGCCCTTATACTCTGAGGCAAGGCTTGCTCCAGTTGGAGCTTTGCAGTCCTGTCACTTCAACACTGAAAAAGGGCAGTTTCTCCCCTTCTCATCATTCAAGTTGTGGCAATGGATGGTTAAAACTAGGGGAAAAAATATTTTTTCTTCCAAAAACCATTATATGCTGGTGCAGGAGAATGGTGTGAGGAGCACAAACAGCCTCATGCCTTCCCCTAAAGCAGTGTCCCTCTGCATTGGTTACATTTATTGACCCCCTCAAGGCCCCTTTTAATTGCATATCCATCACCTTCTTTTCTCCCAAGCATTGCTGTTCCCCTCAGATATCTTGAAATGTCCATGAACCTTCTTCCTGGGCACTAAATCTCCTTCCTGGCCCTTAATTTCCTCACCTGGAACCCGCATCCACACTCTGCCTGGCCTGGCTCACTGGTGTTGCTGTGTTTAGGACTGTCCATGGATCCTACAACCATCTGTCCCTCCCTTTGGTGCTTGGGGACCACGTTGGGGAAGGCACATCCCACTTGGGGCCATCTCTGCTCCTATCTCCACTCCCCTCACAGGCGGCCTGGCCCTAACACAGGGAGCACATTAGGAATGCCCTTCTGTCAGGAGACTGCCATACACAGCACAAGTACAGTCTGAGTTACAGATAATTTTGAATTGGAGGGGAAAGGAAAAATATTTAGCAAAATTATGTAACTGAAGTTCAAAAATAGCCTATTGCCATCTGGTTGTGCTATTTTGACAACCAAAAAAACCCTTAAGTCTTTTTAGAGCTAGATATACTGTTTGCAAACTCAGCCAAATTTTTTATAGAATCTCGAATTTCACATGCTTGATTTACCTCTGGAGTTTTTTGAACCAGCTTTGCCTGTGCACGAGCCATACTCAGTCATACAGCTCCATTCCAAGTCTGCCATTAATATTTAAAAGCTCTTTCATATTCCAAGTACACAATGTCAGGAGACTGCGGAAAAAAAATTTAAATAGAGTAAAATATAAAATAAAATAATTTTTAAAAATTTAAAATGAAATCCTCCCAAACACTGTGGATTAATCCCCAACCTGCTGCCCTGCCTCCATTGGCCAGCAGGAGACAGCTATTTTAGCAGCCCAAGTTGTAATGGAAATATCATCCTCAAGCTGTTCCATTTGCTAAAGCAACTGGGAATTGCAGAGAGCCTGAAACAGTGCCCAGACATGACCTTCCCTACTAAACAGAGGACGACTTCATGCCATCTGCACCCAGTTGAAATGTCAGCATGGGAGGGAGCATCGCCCTTAAGCTCCTCCAGGCCGGCAGGAGGGACAGAGCTGAGCATGGGGCAGTGTAACAATGTGCCAGGAGGTGTGGGCACCCAGCCTGCCCGAGGTCAGCCACACATCAGCACTGCTTAGGTCTGCTGTGCCAGTGACTACTAAACTTACCAGTAAATCCCAGGAAACCGCCTTCCTGCAACTGCAATTGAATCTCAGAATTGTGCCTCAGTGAGAGCAACTTGTGTGGAAACCTTTAGAATCCAACATTGGTTATGTATTCCCTAGTGTGTGGAAGAAAATAAAAGTGCTTTCAAATGGATTCCCCTGTCATCTAGCCTGAACCTGGCCCCTGCAGCAGGGATGAGGGGCAGAAACCTTCCTGCTCAGCTCTCAGACTTGCCCCTCACAGCACTGAGACAATAATTTCCCCAACCAACACACCAGGGAAAGACTCTCTCCTTCAGCAGTTTTATGTGTACTGGCTTTCAGCCTCATTGCGTAAGGTTAATTATCTCTGAGTTACTTCCTCTGTACAGCCTGGCATTACACACCTATTGCCTGCCCCGGTGCTTTGCAGTCCTGACCCTTTTTCATGCTTGCCTTAGACTGGAGCACGGTGTGGTCTCAGCATAGACCTCTGTCACCCCTGGAGACATCACCCACCTCCATTGACACTCACAGGTGCCCAAACCTGGCCTGAAGCAAAGCCTGGGACCCACCCACTTGACTCCAGGAGCCTGATTGAGGTGGCAAGTTCAAGACAACAATTCCAGCTGACAAGACATTTTAAAAATGAACAAGGTTTCACACTGGCATTTTTGACAAAAAACACTAAACAGCATTTTTTGGTTTAAACCGTATTTTTTTTTTTTTGAGAACATCGAGGGGTGAAGAACCACATGGTCAGACAGAAGTTTCCCTCCCTCCATCTGTCTCCATATCATGCAATCTCCACAGTACATCACCCTAAAGGTAGAAGAGGGGAGAATATGAGTTATCCAATAGAACACTAAAATTAAACAACCAAAACCTGACAAAGCACATAATGTGTTCATGGAACACCATCTTCCTAGCAAATGCTCCACTGCTGGTGGGGATTATTAAAATTCATGATGAAGTGTCTCCTTCAGTCCAGGACAAAATCTTCCATCAAAGCCAGAGAGCTTGGTTACTCTCAGAGCTTTCTAGTCTCCTCTGCTTTTAAAGGACTTGATTTTGTTTCAGAAGGGAATCACCTTTCCCCTCTGGTTTCAGGCTGGATGGAGTGCACATCAGCCCTGTGCTCTGTCACTGCTGTGTACAGTTCTGGAAGGCACCATCATCTCTTGTGCGTGTAATTAAGACAAACGAGCAGCAGTTAACAGTGCAGAGGTTAATGGCAATTCGATTCACAGCACACCACGGGCAGTGCAGTGGAGAGATGCAGTCACACACTCATCCATCACCTCCAGCCTGCTCCCGGGGAAGGTGGATGTGCAAAGAGATGCTGTCTTCCCTTAACTGCTTCGAGTGCTTTGGGATGGGAGCTGAGCAGGGCACCACAGCCAGAGTTATGCCTTAGGGCTGAGCACAGGGGGACCCCCCTCTCTCCTAACCAACTATACAAGGACCCCTGCTCCTACCTTCAATACCCTGGTTTGGTGCTTAATATTAGGCAGGATGATCTGAGGCCATGCACAAGGCTCAGTCTCCTATCTCTCCCTCTATTTCCCAGCAGGCAGGATAGATCAGGAAACCCAGCATCTAACCTGCAACCTGTCAAGTTTTATTCTCCAAGCTACTCAGAAGGGACAGGTCTCCAGGACTGTCATTCTACCATAGTTACCAACATGATTTCCAGAGAACAATCAACTCAGGAAGGCAGCAGCCAGCACCTCGAACCTGCTTACAGAAAGCATTTCTGAAGAGGGGCTCTTTGTACAGCCTTTGTGATGGGGAAGAAAGGTCCTACCACTGGTTTAAGCTATCAGTGACAGGGGGATTTTTCACCTATGCTTCCTAAAGTAATGCAATTTCTGCACAGATTTGTGTGTTTAGCCTGGAGGCATTAGAGTGGCATCTGAGTTGTCCTGGGACAGGTCTAGGTGATGTGGGATGTTTGTCAGGTTGCACTATTGCTTGTGGAAAGGCTGCAAAAGAAGTCAAGCTTGAAGCAGGTTTCATGTAGTGGGATCAAAGGGTACTTGAGGAGAAATTGGAAGAGCAGGGGGTGCTGACACTTCAGTTTCCATTGAATTTGACATGTGCTGACTTCAGAGATGCACCAGGACTACATTCCCTTGCTTACCAGATACTGAAGATTTCATTTTACCTTGCAGCACCTGATGAGTGTCTCATGAGAGACTGATGAATTCACACCACTTTGTTAAGAGCTAACTGGAAATATTGGTATTTCTTGACCATCAGTCAAACTATGGTTGCAGCTGCCCTGTGAGGCAACAGTAGCAAGACAATGAGTCGGTAAAGCCAATTCATAGGAGTATATCAGATTTCTCATGCAAGAATGCATCCTATGACATCCTTCAGGATGTCTAGAGACTGGAAACAAGGTAGGGGTGAGCCCACCTCCCAGACAAATCTGCTTTGAGTTGTCCCAGACTGTACCTGCATCTTTGGCTGAGCAGAGACAAGTTGTGCAACATGAGTGAGACACCAGAGCTATTGCTCCTTTGTGGAAGGTAAAGTCTGGAAAGAGGTAAGAGCTTTCTTGGAAGCTGTGGCCTTATAGGTAAAGAAACTTGTGGATAAAAAAAAGAGCTTTTTAAGGTCTTCTTGGAGCTGATATTTTCTACCTGTCAATGGGAACAGGCTTTGCTAACTTCACATGCATGGTAGGAAAATAGACAGCTTGGCTGCTGTTAGGGATTAGGAGCCTGCAGTGAAGCTTCCCAACTGATCAGCAGGTTTTAAGGAAAAGAGTTTCTAGACAGGAGAAAGAACCTCTTTAAAAAAAGACTACTATCCCAGTTTCCTATGCTGGCTCTGGCCTGGCACACACAGGCTGCTGCCCTGCAGACTGCCCAGTGACCTGGCACAAGGCATCGCCCCACACCAGCCAGAGTGATTACTCAGGGCTTGTTCAATTGTCCCAATGGGGACCTCACCCACAGGCTGGCCTGGAGCCCAGGCTGGGAGCCTCTTCCATTTCCTTCACACAGACTTTACCCACAGTGGACCAGGAGGCCAGTTCCCAAGCCCTGGGCACAGCCCATTTCACTCCAGTACAGCCTCTCCCTGATCCTGTCAGGAGACTGTGGGGCAGATGCTCCCTGCCTGCCACCTCCTGGGAAAGCCTCAGGAAGCCTGTCCATACTCTACTTCAAAAAACTTCTCTACACCCACAAATTGCATGAGAAAAGGTTAATGCCTCTGGAAACAATATCCACGAAGAAGAACCAGAGTCTTCACTGTAGGCTGGTGTCATCACTGAGGAGTTTGTCTCAGGCTCACAAAGACAGTAGCTCCTTTGTGCCAAGCATTCAGAAGCCTGGGAAAGTCCCTGTTTTAATGCCCACCCTGAAGAATAGGGTCACATTGGAGACAGCTTGATATAGAGAGCCATAGCAAGGCTGGTGGATAGAGCTGTAGCAGAGCGCCTTGGTTGCCTCTGTGAGAGTACACATTGAGGAAATATAGGAAGGGAAACAAGCTGGACTCATGCCCTGTTCTAATTCTTTGTGTATGAGAAGCTGGAAGTGTTTTGTTTTCTGCTTTTTATACTTAAAAAAAAAATAAATCCAACATCAAGTTGTGTTTTGCCAGAGGTCTCCTCGGAAGATCTAGAAAAGTAGAGTGGGAGGTTTTGCAGCTTCTAGTGAAATGGGGAGAGGAGGAGGTGTTGAACTGCAAAGATTTTTTTTCTTCCAACTGTTGGTTGGGAGTGGAGTTAGATAAATGTTAGCTAAATACAGATTGCTTAAAACATTTTGTAGGAAAAGCAATTTGAGTTGAAATTCATCAGCTTTTACTTGCACTGTCATAATACTATTAATTCTCCAGTGAAGAAAAAACAAACAGGGTAGACAAGACCTGAATTGCTAATGTAAAAACAAGAAAAAACCCCCAAGTTTTGTACCATCTTCACACAAAGAGGATGACTGAGTGCCCATTTTCCCTTAACTTTACCCATTCTTTGCTACTTGTCTTGCCGTAAGAGTAAGGAGCCCATGGGACTTACACTTCAACCCATTGCAGTACAAGATGCCTCAGCCTCTTCTCAGTGTACTCCTAGTGCACAGGACCAGGGGGATTTCTGACCTGACAGTGGCAGGGGTTTAGGAAGTACAAGTATACAGGCAGGGCAAAACTGATTTCTCAGGCCTAGAAATGCAGATGACGATTGAAGACTCTAGATGGAGGACAACTCAGCCTGTCAGAAGGTATCTCTTAGATGGAGAAAAAAGCATTCTGATAGCTACTTAAGACCCTTGAACCAGTTAGTGGTCCCCTACTGACTGATCCTGAACAGAAGGCAGTATGCTGAAGAGCAAGCCTGGAGAAACAGACCAATTGCAGATCAGTTTCCACGATGTACCTTCAGGAGCACCAGCTGGAAATCCAGCTCAAGTCATCGGCAAGGTGGAGAGAGAAGTGACCTGCTTAACACCAGGGAGCACAGACAGGCAGGAGCAGGTTGCACCAAACTGAAGAACAAAGAAGTGATGAATCTCTGAGACACCCCGGCTGGAGGAAGATGGGACACTGCCCTGCCTCTGAGTGACACTGAGACACAAAGACCAGCAATGGGTGCAAGACCCTTGACATGGACTAAGCTGCTGGAAATCATCCAGCAGTACCCCTAAACAAGAAGGGTGCAGACAGAAAATGAAGACAGGTGCTGTCCTGTCATCAGAGCTGCTGTTACAGCGAGGTTCCAATAGCAAACCTTCCACAGACAAGGTGACTGCACGAGCAAAGACATAACAATGAACTAAGTAACAACAATGGGCATCAACAACAGGGAACTGTTTCATACATTAGAAATAAAGATGGGAACTTTGCCAACAAATCACTGGTAACGTCTCACTTTTCTCCCTGAGAAAAATTAAAAGTGAAATATGTATTAACAGAAAAATTTTCTCACCATTATGAAGAGCTCGCATGAGTGCACAAGGCAGCTCTGGACAGTATTGCTAGAAATCTAAATGCTTCTTCTGTCTCCCAAGTGACTGTGTAAAAAGCAAATAAATAAAACTCCTAAGATGCACAAGAAAACTTGAATTCCAGCCCTCAAATATTATCCACATGGGACCCAGTTCTCAATAACGTATGCCAGGCACACACATGTGAATATTGCAGAGTTTTGTGATTTCCTGAGGATAGGAGATAAAAGGCAAAAGTCATGTCAAAATACCATAGGAGAAGTCCTCATAAAAATAAATAGGCTGCTCTGGATGCCATCATTATTAATAGAGAGAAGAAAAAGACTAATGAAAAGTATGTTCCAGATTGAAGCTGCAGAAGATCATCTAGAGAAAAAGCTAAAAGTTATTGACAGCTTTGCCCAGGAACATGAGGTGTCAAGCACAAAGGAGTGTGTGATATCCCTCCCAAACCTCAGAGACCTATAAGTTGCAACCATAGTGACTCAATCACCACTGACATGGAGATAATCTCTCTATTTATGAAGGACAAAGAATATTTTAAGTAGACCTTTTAATTCATTATGTTGAATAGATATTACTTGAATCAAAATTCACTTTTATCATCATAAAGGTAGAATTTTATATTAATCATGAGCAAATATCACCTTAGAGGATTTCAAACTGATTGCAAACAAAGCACAGACTTATGGAGCAACACACCATAATATTCCTGACATTTTTTCTCAGCAGCTCTGTAAAGAAATCTTTGAAACAAAGATGTATCTCCTCATCTGAACCTGGGAAAGGAATCTACCCCCAAGGTGTACTACTCTCATTTCCCACCTCAAACACCTATGATTTAAGGTTTTAATGAGCCAGAAAACCACCCTCATATTTAATTGCTTTCAGTGGATTTTAATTTTCCTTGACTACCTACTCTTTTTGAGTCCTCGTAAAATTCTGTCATCTACATCCCCTGGCAACGCAATTCACAGATCAACTGTGTGGAAAAAAATTAACCTGTTTTACATTTTGAGGCAACCTCCTGTTAATTACACTTGATGATCTTCAGTTCTCATACTGACAAGAGAAAAGGTATGACCATCATAGATTCAACTCTCCCATTGCCTCCTATGATTTCACAGACCTCTCCTTTATTACCTCTGTTTCTCTCTTTCAGGATGAGGGTTTGTGACAAGCTAGAAATATTTAGTTACCCAAGTCTAGAGGAACCATCCAGACACCAAGAAAAGCTCAGTGCTACCACTGTGTAACAAGACCAAATGCTTCTCCTTCTCTGTGCTGGAACCAATACTCACTCCTTGGAAGGGATTGGCCTTTCTCATGGCAACTATAATTCCAGGTTTGGACAGCATAGTCAGTGATCTGGGCTTATCTAACAACATTTATGTCCTGAGTGATAAACAGGATGCAACAGCATACCAACAGCCTAGTTTGAACCAGCCAGCAGCAAACAAAATCTTAAAATCAGAGGGGGAAAAAAGTCAGTTTGTCCTCAAAGGATCTCCTAGAAACAGGATTCTTGAGATTTTCTGATGCATTTACTTAGCTTTGCAACAGCTCTCCTAAATCTAGTATCTTCATCCACTGTAGATAGCACTTTTTTTTGGGTTTTTTTCCCCCACTATCAGTAGTAGAATTCCAAAACCAAGCTGCAGCTCTTCAGCAGTAGTGCACTAAGCATAGGTCAGAGTGTTAGAGGAAAGGCAAATCCAGCTAACAGCAGTGAAGGAGCTTTTATCATGAATGCCTGCAGCAGATGTTCAGAATAAAGTGGTCAGGCACAATGAAAACTGCTCAGATCTTACAGTGCACAAATCCACACACAGCTGTACGAGCAGCAGGGGAGGGAAGAATTGTCTTGGGTGAGTCCTACAAAACTTGGGCAAAAGGGTCTCAGAACAAAGCCTGTTACAGGCAAACCCCAAGTGAAAACCAGCCTAGTGTCATCACAGCAATATAAAAGCAAAGACATCAGTGATTTTACACTGGAACAGGTTGAGAAAATAAAAAGCATTTGTACATTGTAGGACTGCCTGGCAGGGAGAAGCTCTGCACCCTGCATCTGGCAGGTGAGATAAGTGTCAGGATGACCAGGGTGGTGGATTGGAGCTCAGCAGGAGCATGAGAACCAAACTGATCTCAAGTAAGACACTCCCTGCAGTATCAGCAAGGATGAACTTTCTGGCTTGCTGTAGCCTCCTTATTACAGCTTTTAGGCTTTGAGATGCCTCAATTATGAGTCCAATCTCATAACACTCAGTGTTAATGACATTGCAATAAAAAGGGTCTCAGCTGTTCATAAGGCCAAAGAAAAGGCCTAATTTTATCTGTCTACAAAGTGTTAAATATAATCCTAAAACCCCCCACCTTTTTGCCTCTGAATTGGAGCATTGATGTTACTTTGACTTCTGTCTCCTGGTACAGCATTAGAAAAGCAAAGAGAGCCAATTTTTAAAATATTTTCTATAGCAAACTTATATAACTTCTGAAAATAATATTGCTAGACAACTTTGTGCAATCATTTACATATTTGTAAGCTTTTTAATAGCAGTCCAAAATTATTGTCTCCCAATATTGCCTGACTTTGGAGGAGCCTTGCCAGTTTCCATCAGCCAGGAAATCTGTTCCTTAGGCTCATTCACAGAACATTCTGAGCATCTTCAGCAAAACATTTGGCTTGAGGAAGAGAAGAAGTAGTCACTCTGAAATAAACTCCAAAGTAAGTAAATAGGCAGCAGTAAGCAAAATTCTACAGCAAATTCGTTTTCATGTAGATGCACAGGCACCAAAATGTCCACAACCTAGCATTTCAACATCTTCATGCTCCTAATACAAAGCAAAATAGAAAGTCTTGTTTTCTCACCCTAAGGTCCTCTGTTCCAGCTGCTCTTTCACACCAGAGCTTTCAGCATCTTTGTGCATGTACACACCAGCATTTAGCTTCAGTTCTCCTTCCCTCTGGCTCCTCCTGCTCTTCCAGGGGATCAGAGAAGAATCACCCTGGTCTCCAGAAAGTTCAAGCAGCATCATCGCTCACCTCCCTCTAACACTATTGTAAAGCACGAAATCAAAGCACCAGAGATGCCTCTTGGTTGGTTTGCTTTACTAATACTGCACAGAGCTGTAGAGAAAACAGCAGTGGTGCCATCCACCATCGCTAAGGAGTTTTGTTGGCTCACATACTTCAGCTGTAAACCATCAGCTGATCAGTAGTATTTACTTACCATTAGCACCAATTAAATAATAACCCTAAGGAGCTCTTAGTGACACACAAAAAGAAAAGTTGTGAAGGGATTTCACCTGTTTTGTATCACTTCAAACCTTCCAAAAATAATGTGGGTTTAATGACTCCTCTTCAGTGAGGCCCTTTGCTACCCACTGTCAGTTATACTCTGGGTTTTTACAGATACCCCATGCAAAGAGAAGGATGATTTCTTGCTCAGACAGAACGAGATGTAAAGTCTCTTGGCAGAGCTGTTTCACAAGTTACCTGCACTTTATCAGCAGCCCATCTCCACCCCCAAGGCATGACAGGTCCCTCACCCCCGCCCTCATCAGTGGTGGGGCTTTGGGACAGCCTGGTTGCCTGTAGCCTCTTTCCTGTCTCGTGGAAGGAAAAAAAACTACGGAATAGAGTCGAACTTCCTTTTGTTTGCCTCCCCCACCATCCCTGAGTCACCAGTGGAGGGTGCGTGGTGCCTGTGGTGACACACCGAGCCCCAGCACCGCAGTCAGAGCAGAGATTGCACACGAGTGGCAGGAGGAGGCACCACACACACAAGTCATGATTGTTTCCCTTGCATTACAACGTGATCCTCACATAAGAAACATAAAGCACGCTCTCCACCTCTCTGTTTCAAGCCCACGTTTTCCTCCAGGTTACCAAATCCACGCCATCACCCAGTCTGCCAGCAGTGTCCCAAGGCTGTTGCCCACTTCTGCTCACCACTTCCCACAGGGATGCTGCTGGACCCTTGCTCTGCTGTGCGTGTGTGACTGCTGCCCAGCAGGGGGATGCTGGGGGATCACAGGACAGGACCACCTCACAGACCCCTCTGGTGAGGAGTCAGGTATCAGAGTTTGCCACCCACACAAGGTATAAACACAGCCTCATCATCCTGCATTTACAAAGCTCATCTGGAAGCCCTGAAACAACTCTCAGAAAATCCTGTGTGCCTCACTCTTTACAGACTATAAAAAGTAAGAAAAATGTTTGTGCAGTATCTGCTTTTGGCTTTTGATAGCCTGTTTCTCCAGCACAGAAAAAATAAAGAGAGCTCTATAGGGAAGTGATTGCACTGAGGAATATTTCTAAGTCCTGATCAGTGAAGGAAATAAAGGGCCTTAGAGCCTGTTGGTCACTTAAAGCAAACAAAAAAAAGGATCATTGATTTTATTGGGACTCCTCTGGGTAAAGCATTTACCTAAAGTACAATATATTTTTATTGTACCACTGGGAGCTGGATGCAAATATTTATAAATCTTCCTTTGAGGAGGTTAGCACTCAGCTGTTTTAAATAGCTTTGTGTGCTACAAAAATCTTTAAAACCAGATATCGCTCACATTTAAAAGATGCCTGCAGAGAGGCAAGGACCAGTGTTTGGAAAACACCACACACCCTCATGGATGAAGCCACCCGCCCCAACAGAAGGCTGAGGCTGAATTATCCTGCAGCAGACCCCCAGTGCTGGCATGCAGACCAGGACCCGCTGGATCTGGGCCAGCCCTGAAAGGGCAGAGCAGAGCTGGGCATCAGTGGAATTCCCCAGGGCCGGCTGGGGGAAGCAGCTCCCCAACCCAGGTGCACTGGATGCTGTGCCAGGCAGAAATATGGTGGCTCAAGGATACTGCAGCCTGGTGGGGTTAGCTGCTGGCCTCTGCTAACAGGAACAGAGTTCACCCATTCAAAACTCATTCAAGTATCTCTGCACTCACCATGCTCTCTTTGGGACTGCAAAGCCAGCACACTGTTGGTACCATGCAGTTGTGCTAAGGTAGTGGCAGACACAGGCTGCAAGTGAGGTAAGGAGTGCAGGAAGCTGTGTCTTATATTGTAACAGCTGATATATTGGAAGAACTGGACAAACTCTAGTCCAGAAAGTGTTTGGATACCCTACAGCTTGTCTTTTCTTGCAGTTATGTTAAGGATGGAGCCTCCAGAGGCTGTGTAGAGCACACAGGGCTGGCATGTGACCTGCTTGGTGCTGCTTAGCTGCACTGAATTGAAATCAGAGTCACTGGGGCAGTATAGCTCACTGTTCAGGCCCCACAGTAATTAATAGTGTCGTTTGAAACCATTTTCTTCTGTACATTGAAGGAAGTATTCTCTGTGTCTACCAGTACAGGAATTAGGGGCAGAAATTGAAGCCTTCCTTGAAGTGAAACCCAGCTTCTAAGCAAGCAAAAGCAAGTTGCTCTTCAGAGAGCAGATGGCCTTATGAGACCCCTTGCTGATGATGTTTTGGATGCTAAAAGTCTGCATGCATTCAGGAGGAAGCTGGAGAAGTTCCTGGAAAAGGGACCTACAGAATGTTGCTTCATGCATGCTGCAAACCACATTTAGCTCAGAAAGCCCCTGAGACAAAAATGGTTGGTGGCTGGAGGAGTAGCTGATGTGTCTGTTTTCTTCTTACTTTTCTCTGCACACCCATTTATGATGCCTTCAGAGACAGGGTGCTGGGCTGGATGGACCTATGGCCAGGACTGGTATTGCCAGATCTGCGGTCCTTTAAAGCAAGCCACCCTGATCCAAGTCATCTTTACACCGGCATGGCAGTGTCTGTACATTGGGACAAAAATAAACTACGTGGGACCCATGAAAAGGAAGAGCTGAGGGATGCAGGAATCTAAAATAAGAGGTGAGAAGAGAAGCCAGCTCCCAGGAGCAGCCATGCCACAGAATGCAGAGTTTTCTCTGGATGATGCCCTGGCCCTTACCTTGCATCCGTGGGCCCTGATGAGGACAACTGCAGCTCACAAGCTCCTGGACCAGGATGGTCACAGTCCCCTCACCAGCCCCAGAAGGAAAGCCATCTGCAGGGACATAAAAATACAGATAGAAAAGGAGCAATTCCATTTTGGTCCAGGGTCTCACCACTCCCTGGTGCTCCTCACAGGCAACCCTTTTTCTTTGCACTGGGCATTTTGTACTTGTTTCTCTTGGAGTACCTGCCCTGGGTGGATGAGCAGAGGGGCACAGGTGTGTGGAGTCCAACCATACAGATAATCCTCAGCCACAAACATGGACAAAATAAAGTATCAGGCTGCTTCTTTCCCCCCCCCATCTTTTGAAACTGGCAACAAGAAGTAATTCCCACATCTTCTGTTCCCTGTGTTGCTGCTGCTTCCACTGAGCTCTCCACGCCTGGGTGCTCCAAGGTAGCACTGCACATGCCCCATTTGGAGGCATTAAACGGAGCATTGCTTGGCCAGCATCGCTCTGAGGACGTCTGTCCTGCCCAGGCAGGCTCAGCAGGAGCACTGGAGCCTCCCAGCCTGTTCCCATGGGCAGGGAAGGCTCAGGAGAAGGAGTTGCTGGGGCTGCTCTGGCCATGTTGGGCAGCAGCCCAATGCTCCCAGCATGGGCACATTTGAAACACTTTGACCTTTCCTGAAAAGTCAAAGTAAAACAGTGATTAAAAGTAAACCAGCATCTGGACATGTCCAAATACTGCTGGCCTGAAGGGTGTAACAAAGGAAGCAAGCAAATGTGTGTCAAAGTAGCACAGGTCTGCCCCTACACCACAGTGAGTCTCATCAAGGCCACCGAGCATAAGTGAAGCATGAAATCCAGGTGACAATAGGCAGTCAGTCAAAAGGAAGCATCTTCCTGGGGGCTGTTGACATTATTATTCTAGATCAAGAAGCAAATCCTACATGTTAGTTACTTAGCAGATGAAGTTACCATGCCAACTCATATGCTACCTTTTTTTTTAATTATTATTATTGCAAGAGTAGGCAGCACTCCCTTGAGATTTCACAAAAGGGGAGGAAAAATGTCAAAGTGCCAAGAATATAATGGAATTTCTAGCCTCAACCCTATTTTCCATAGATCTGTTTTTCAGCTTACATCCCGCTCCTTCTCATGGCAGCAGCGAGGCTAAGCCAAGAGACTCTCTGAATGGTAATTTAGTGGCCAGCCCACGATATTGTGGTGCTACACTCCAGTAATCCTCAGTTCTCTACCCCCGCTTCACACAATTTTCAGGGAACTAATGCAAGGAGCTGGTGCCAAATGATTGCACAGCCTATCCCCCAACCTCTCCTTGACTTCTCTGCATTTCTTTCTTTGTTCACTGTTTCTCTCTGCCTTCCCATCTGTCTTCTTTCCTCTGCTGAAAGCATTTTTATTTCTGACAGCTATTTTAATTTTTTTTTCCTCAGTTGTCTTTACTTGTTTTGCTTCACAAAATGTATTATATTCCTGTCTCTTCTCCCCACTCACTCCTGGCTTTTCTGCCCTCCATCATCTCTAGGGGCCTCTTGCAGAGCATGGACGCTCCAGGGGAGCAGAGCTGGGGGCCACCAGTGTGCTGCTGGGAAGCAGTAATTAGCTGTCCATACCAGTAACAATTTCAAATACTCACTGGTTCAGCCTGAACACAAGAAAACCTTTGCCTAACAGACCTGGTGTGTTAAATCTTCCTGGAGGCAGAGCCAGAAGTCTCCCTAAATTTAGTGCACTTTGCTTTCTATCTTGGGATTAAAACCCGCTCAATTCCAAGAAGCATGGGTGCTGTAAGCCTCTCCCAGAGAAAAGCCAGTGATGGAGGATGTATGGAAAGAGAGGGGCTGCAGGGAGCAGGTTGGGGGCAGGTTGGGGGCAGGATGTGACTGCCAGCTTCCTACGCTTCTTTGGGAACCAGTGTAGGATTGGTGTGTTGAGGCACAAGAAGACTCTCGAGTGTCTACAAAAAGCAGTGGATTCAGCTAAGTGCAGCCTCTGCTGGCGGTGCCTGCTGGCACAGCCGGGAGCCCTTGGCACCGCGCTCCGCTGGAGCAGCGCGGGAGCCACGCGTGCCCGTACACCGAGGCTGGTTGTGTCAACACTGCCGTGTGTTTGGACACGCGGCAGCGACGGGAAGGATTCCTGGCACAGGCTGTGCAGCTGCTGGGGGGAGGTGGAAGGGGTCTGGGTGCTCACTATTGCTGCAGCAGACGTGGGCAGGGGGACACCAATCAGATCTTGGTCCAGACCTTACATCCCTTGTTGTAAAAAGACCTTGAACCCAGGGTCCGCCTTCACCAAGAGTCAGCTCTACCTCCTAAGAAGCAGAAGCACTACACCTGTACCAGTTTCACACCCTATTTTCTTTAAGACTTCTATGTGAACCAGAAAAACAGGGCACAAACCTTTGTCCCAAGTAGTGGTTCTTTCACAACTCGCCTTTCATGGCTTTATCCTGCTCATCTGCCCACAGTCCACGTCCATAAAGTTCAAGGATGTGATACGGGTTGTGACTCAGCAGCTGACTTGTGACCAGAACCAAACAGGATGTATTTAATTTGTCCTGGTCGACATCCAAGGCCAAGTCCTGCTTTTTATCTTACTGAGTGATCTTGGCTATTGTCCATTGTATTCAAATGCTGTCAGGTGCATGGGCCATGCAGAGATGCTCCTCAGTTGCTTACAGACAACACAGCAGCTAAATATGGGTAATTACTGCAGTTCTAACTTTCTACAATGTATTCTGATGCCTGGCTTTTCAAGGTCAGGTTTTACACATCTATTTGAGTTTTTCTGTTGCCACAGGACTCCACAACATGTGGAAGCCCGACTCAGTGATGCATAACAGGACTTCCCAAAAGTGCCCAGTGTCTGCCAGCTGTGCTCCCACCAAAGCTGCTGGGCATGAGGCAAATCCACACTAACTTCATGCCACCTGCTCCTCACACATACAAGAAATACTTTGGAAGTATCAAGCTGAAGCAGAAGCAGTCCTTAGACTTTGGAGAGGCTGCTCACAGGGATGAGGACTATCCCCATCTATCAGTGCTGCTGAAGGCATGGAGAGATTGGAGGCTGTGATTCAATAAATTACACCAGTGCAATTACTGATTTGCACATAATGACCTGAGTCATGGCTTGTGGGGGAGATTATTTTCATCTCGGTGCAGTGCTGTAGCACCGTGGGTTGTACAAGGTGATGCAGTGTGTAGTAAATCTGAAACCAAACTGCACTGAGTAACTGAGTAACTCAGAGCCCACAACTGCAGCTTGAGTGGAGTGTGAATTGAGTGTCAGAATATGATGGTGAAAAAAACAACAAAAGCCTAATAGGGAAGGAACAGAGAGACTTAGTAAGGAAAATAAAAAGGCTAGTTGGTTACATTCTGTCAATCTGATAAAAGTCAACAATATATAAGAGACAAGTGTTTAATATATCAAAGAAGAGGAGATGGCTGACATTCCTCTGTGGTGTGGTACAAAGATAATCACCACAAGGCCAAATTTTCTAAACATCAGTCTAGCAGATGAGGCCAGAGAGGCAATTAAAATGTGGAAGACAAAATGTGCCATAGCCACAGAAGCAATACAAATTTGGCTTCATTGTTAATCCTTTGATTTTTTAACAGGCTGGGGAAGATATTTGTGCTAGGATTTCAGTTGTGATTTACTGCTCCCATTGCTATTTTGCAATCATAGAGAGGGAGGATTTACACACCTTAGTGTCATCTTCTCTCATCCTCATTCACACCTTCCAAGAAAATGTGTCTCAAATGGCTGATTAGAAAACAATGCAGAAGAGTCAATGCCCTTGGAGTCTGGTTAATTTAAACACATCTATGTTTGCTCTTCTGGGGAACTGCTAGATATGGACAAAAATCCAAATTCCTGCATGAGAGAGGATTGAAGTCTGACTCAGAACAAAGTTCTGTGGTTCCAGCATGCGTGCCAGGCACTGCCCTAGGAGGATGGTGCCAGTATCACTTTTTTAGCCAACAGAGCAGTCCCTGGTGCAAGGCCAGGCAGCCACCTCTGGCTGGGCAACTTTGTACATATCTGGATGAGGGTCTGGCTGCCAAGGTGTGCTTGCATGATGGGGGACACCAAAGAGGACACCAGGCATCACCTGCCACCTCCTGCTGTCCAGTTCTAACCACAGAATGAAAGTAAAAAGTGGGGCAGGAAAGATCAGGCAAGATTTCATGTAAAACACCTAAACATTCCCCCCCCCCCCCAAACAGTAAAACAAAACAAAATATTGAAAAATTTAAAATTTAGTTGAATGATAAATTGATTTTTTGCCCTCTCCCATCAGATTCCTCAGTGTGGCTGCTGGCCTGGGAAATCAGGCAAGAGGGATGTCCTGCAGCATGGCACCAGCCTGCCATCGGTGCTGCAGCTCCCTCTGGGACTGCCCAGCTCCAAGGTGTCCATCTGCATGGCCAAGGCAGAGCTCTGCAGTGCTGCTCAGTGCGTGGGACGAGGGTTTGAAGCAGCTGGGTGCTGAGGAAGGAGCTGCTGCTTCCCTGCAGGGAGAAGGGAAAAAGCCTCCCTCTGGGAAGAGATGGTGCTGACAGCCACCAGGAGCCAGGAACTCATGTGGGGCTCCATAGAAACAGACAGAGAGCTCAACTCACTCCCCTATGATGAGCTCAAAATTATTTTTTAAATTATTCTTTCTTTCCTGTAGCAGCAGTGGAAAGCCCATCTGACACTGGCAGCATTGAGAAGCAGCCAAGAGTCCTGGGCTCTGGGGTGGGGACCCCATCCCTCGGGTGGTGTGGGTGCTGTGCTCACAGCAGCGTGCTCGGCAGGGACACAGGCACCGCTGCAGACTGCAGGGCTGGCTCCAGGACAGTGCCCAGGCAGTGGGAACAGTGCTCCCTGGAGAGCCCAGCTCTGTGGGGGCACAGCTGAGGGGGCTGCATTGACACACCACTGAGAGCTTCATCCATCTTCCAGATTTCCAAGCCACACCAGACTTTCCAGCACACCCTCAGCTCTACAGAGATGAGTTTGGCTCTGTCCTAGGAGGGAGATAACTGGAGTTATCTGCATACCAAGGCTGTGCTGTGACTTGTAAGGCATGTCGTGTCCTCAGAACAGTGTCAGTAGCATTAGGTCAAATTAAGCCACATCTGCTGGTGAAAGAGGAGAGAGGTTGGCAGGGTTTGCCCAGCTAGGAGGTGGTGCAGATGATGCCAATTGCTCAGTCTCAGTTGTGCCACAGCGTGTTTGATGCTGCAGGAGCCCCACAAACATTGCCTGGAGGAATCTTCTGTGAGCTCACAGATAAAGTCATGGCTGTGCTGCCTTGAGGGTTGACCCCATCTCAGCAGATGGGTACAAAGTGGTCCAGGGCAGGCTGTTGGGCATGAGGACTAGGAGAGTAGGAGGGTCTGGGCTGTCAAGTCCCTGAGGAATGTGGGTCTCTGCAATCTCTACCTTTTACTCTTGTGCCTCTGCAAGTGCTATATTTTATTCCTTCTCCACAGGGCAGAGAGAAAAGCTGAGTCTTAAGTTTGTATTGTGGTTTGCTTCCATTCCTGCAAGATTTGTTGGGCAGAGTCAGACCGACTTTCAGTGACTTTCAGACTCATAAGTAGAAGATTTCTCATTAACACTATTCTGAGAGTAAAATAAAAAAAAATATTTTGTGCTTTAATTCTCACCCTGCTGGCACTAGAGCATTGCAGAAGGAAAGAAGCAGAGAGAAATGCTACAGGAGGGTGAAATGTTCACTGTGAGGGTTGGAATGAAGGGAGATGGGATGTCCTTTGCTGTCCCCTACATACAAACACGTGTGTGAACACAACCATCTTTCTCTGCAAGCACGTGCAGACAGGTTTCAACTACAGCAGGCATTTGTGTGTGTGGCTGCACGTGGAGGTAGGGAAACACTGTAAATCTGAAGCCTTTGTTTCCCAAGTTGGAAGAAAGTCAGTTTTGTCTCCCCAGGTCCAGCACTGCCTCACTGATTTTTGATGCTGGAGCAGATAGAGGCAATTAAGCAGGTCTTTTACTTTCAGGTTCTGGCTCCAGCGTTGAGAGATTTTTGCAAGAGCACCCTGGGAGCCGGGACACCCACACATCCCAGCGGGAGCTCTGCCCTCCCAGCGGCATGAACCCCACGGCGGAGGGAAGAGCACCCCCAGGCAGCCTCTCCTTGTTTCACCCTGGATAAATCCCAGCTTCCCGCTGACATACTCACACAGTCAGCCCGGCACTGCAGAATTACATCTGCTCCACTTGCCTTCTTGTTTTTTCCCCTGGGGAAATGGGATGTATAGGCTTCCTTAAAGGGCCACACGGCACAGGCAAACCCATCGGGGTGTGCGCTGGAGCCCGGTTTGGTGGCAGCCCGCTCTCCGCGGGGGAAGCACTGCCGGGTGCTGCCGGAGGAAGGGCGGGCACGGCCGGGGATGTGGAGACAGGGAAGCTGGGCGGTGTGCCGGGTGTTTGCCAAAGGAGGGATGCCGGAGGAGCCGGGCTGCTGCCGCCCAGCGGGAAGAGACGTGTGGGAGCCCGTGGGCGAAGGGCGGCCGTGAAACACGGCCAGGGAGGGCGGTGCAAGTGGCCACGCTCCCCACAAGCAGCCAGCCCCTGTTTGGCGGCAGGGTGGCCCACGGCCCCAAAAAGCCAGTCCCCACGGGGGTGCCTGCACACGAGTGGGCTACTCCTGTGCCCCTGCAGCTGGAACTCGATGGAGACACGGCGGCTGGCTGGCACTGCCAGCCTCTCCGGTGGCACGAGTGCTGCCATACACTGCCTTGCACCCATTTCTGCGGGAGCCACGAGGAGGAGGGACACAGTCCGCTAGCACATATGAGCAATGCACCATGTCCCTGTCATTGCTTTAAATCAAATTAGAGTCTAAAAAAAGGAAGACGGCGTTTTTGCAGCAGCACCTGTTATACTGCTGCAGTTAGGGATCCATTATGGACCCCCACACCAAAAGGTTTCAAAACATGGCTATGTAAATCTGCTTGGACTGGGAAAGAAGAACGCTGAACTGGCCCACTTGAAAGGACAAGCAGGACTGACAGACACCTCTCAGCTTTGGGGATACTCAAATTATAAACCTGCATCACTTGACTGCCACAATGACATGCAGTGAGCAAGAGCCTTTCCCACCCATCTCCTTGGCAGCTGCCCACACTCCCGCTGCTCCTGGGGATTCTGGCACTGTTTTCTACTGGTCTCCAGTTTTCCATAGGGATTATACATTTATTAAAATAAAGGACAAACTCCTAGGACTGGTTTAAAATAGCGGCATTAGGCAGATTCCAGACAGCCAGAAGAGGTGCCGAGTGTTTTGCAGGAGCAAGGGTTTGCAAACACTCTAGTAACTGGTTAGGAGCTACTGCCTTTGTTGGCTTAATAACCAGCTATGGCTTAACCAGTTCACTCTGAACAAAATGACATCATGATTTCTGCACCAACTGGGTCCACCCACCCCACCATCACACAGAAATGATGCCCAACTCTCTCCACATGATGGGAAAGACTCTGAGGGTCAGACTGATGGACTGCACATGAAATAGTCTGGAGCAAATCAACCAAGAAGAGAGACTGGGCTCTAACACTAGACCTGAGCGTGGCTCAGTTATGAAACCTTCATCTCCCTCACAGAGATGAGGCCCCTCTGCCATCACTGACCACCCACCCTTACAGGGGCAGCTCCTTAAGTGAATTATCTCCACAACGATGAGCCCCTGCAAGCATTCATTAGCACAATAGATTCGAGCAGTTTCAGCAGATTTAGGGGTTTAGGGTTTATGGAGTCATTGATATGTGAATTAAGCACTGACTGACTGAGACTAACTCTTCAAAAGGAGTCATTATAATCTCTATAGAAATATAATGATTACAGTGACAACATCTTCAGTGAAACTTCAAAAACACTCATTTGAAAAAATTGGTACAGAAGTATATATTTAAATAAAGCACTAGTTCTCAGTTTTTCCCATCCACCAAAGGTAAAGAAAACTCAGCTTTCCAGAGGTCAGGCTTCATCCAGGGAGATGTTCAGTAAAAGCTGCTTCCCTCTTCCCTGGGGCACTGCTATGGGCACCAAAGGTCACACTGGTGTGGGCAATACAAAGGAGATATATGAACCCTTCGGCACTGGAAGAAAGCCAAGGACTCATAGTGTTATACAGATAAGAACCAGCCTCCACCTTTCCCCCCTCCATCCAACCAAGCCTGGGGTTAACCTGGAGAAAGTTCAGACGGGAAGAGGACAAAGAGGTTTCTCTCAAGGCTCCACTGTTTTTTGTCAGGGTACTTGTGCTTTAGGATGTCCTGCATCGATGTGGCAAACAAACATTAACCTGGCCTTGGTAAAGTTTTTGAGCACTGTAGAGTGGAAATTTTGGTGCACTAAAGCAAAACCCCGCAAAGGAGAAGCACAAGCTCCTGCTTTATGCAACCTCCCCATCATCTGCAGCAGAGGCAGTGCTGAGCTCCCAGCTCAGTCCTTGGCCTCAATGACACATTTTCAACAGCAGACATCTAGCTGTGGTGACAGGCACAGCAGGCAGGTGCAAGGCTCCAGAAGTGGTCTGCTCTTAGTCATCTAATTTAAATGACAGAGTAGTCTTAACTTTGCTTGAATTGCTCAGCAGGGCTTTATTCCTGCTCAAAGGCTGCTATCCACCGGGAACATTCAGCCCTAGCCAGCTCCAAGGGGAGAAACTCTCACTGTTAAGTTCGATGCCTCATCTCCAGGTGATGGGGCTGGTTATGCTCCTGCTCTTATGGACATCAGACTCCATCCCACTGAAGCCAGTGGAGTCACACCACAGTGAAAGCTGTGGCATCAGGCTGGTGTTTTGGCAAAGCGTAGGGTGAATTAAGAGCAGAAGCACAACCACAGAGATAATCCGCTGTCACTGTCATGCACAAAGCGCTTCTGCTCTTTGAGTTCTGGTTTGGCAGCTCCTGTGATGAGAGGGATGAGGGCACACTGCTCAGAAGGACACAGCAGCTTCCTCCTGAAGCAAATGAGCTGTGACATTTCATTCTCGAGGCTGGGGTGATGGACTCCACCCTGGCCTTGCTGATGTTCACTGCAAACTAATGGGCTACAAAGCACTCAACCTGCACAGCCAGTTTTTAGCAATTACCATCCAAGCAGAAGGAAAAATGCTCAGCAGGCACCACCACAGTGCATCCCTGATGCACCAGCTGAGCTTCCCCAGGAGCAGAGCTGCTGCCAGGCTAGGGGAGCACACAGGCACTGCCTCGGGCCTGGCTGCACCACGCAGCTCTGGGGCCAGTGGAGGCTGGTCCATGCATGCTGGCAAAATGTGCTTGTGGGGCTGTTGCAGCAAGAATCAGGAGAATGGGAAAACCTGTCTCCCAGCTGTGCCATCCCTGTTGGGCTCACATGAGTCCTGGCATGCTTTGGCGCAGCTGGCATAGCACACAGGGCTGGTGGCTTGCTGAAAGTGTTAAAACATTTTCACTGCAAAAGAAGAAAACCAGTGTGAGAGATCCTCCTCAACCAGGCCTGTTCCAGACCTTTTCTGGGAGGAGAGGAAGGAAAACTTTGATGCTCATCCTTCAAAAGCACCTAGGATGGACTGCCACAGTAGTGTCAGCTTTCATGGAAAATCCTCCTGGCCCACCTTTCTGCAACAAAATGAGCACTTGTGATTTTGTCACTTGGTGTAATACAACTAGTTCAAGTGGTCTCCTTCCATGGCTACACACGAACAGTGCAGGACACCATCTCTACATCTGGAGCACATCCTCTCCCAGATGTGGTAACACTCTTGTGTTTTGCAGAAATGCACCTTCCAAATTCTCACACTCAAACCTGGGGGCCAGCACCCCTCCTGCAAAAGCCAGCCTCCAAATCACAACCTGCTTGTTTCTTGCAAATGGACTTTTCAGCTTAAGGCTCAAACTTCCCACAACCTGAAAGCAGAAAGAAAAATATTTCAGTGAAACAATATCTCTCATTTCTCTGCAAACCACTCCTCAGGAGGAAATGGCTGCACAGGCATGTGCAGCCTCCGAGCATGTCTTTGCCTCATCCATCATTGGGGATGCTGTTAAAAATATCAAGCCTGTCTGCTGCAATAAATCACTGCAGCTCTGGGGTCTCCTCCACCCAAACAGGCTGAGATTTCAGCCCCTCCATGGAGCAAATGAAACCTGCAGAAAGGGAGTGGGTCACAGCACAGCCCACCAGGGCTGTGCCAGTTGGGTTGCCAAGGCTGTGAGAGGGGATCCAGCACAGCTTTCTGAATATACATCAGATCAGTATTCCCCTGGAGCCTCAGCAATGTGGTTTTCTCCTGGCCTTTGGAGCTGATGAAAACCTCGGTGTTGTGTAAGGAATTGCAGGACCTCCCCAAACCACTCTCCCTGCCCCTCTCCTCTGCCAAGGAGCACTGCACCTCTGGAGCCTTTCACTGTGCTCCAGGGGTGTTACTGCAGGAAAAGAAATAAGAAAGAAGACAAAAAATATGAGCAAAAGACACAGAGGAGGAGGGATCAAATAAACCCCAAACTAAATATTCCAAAGGCTCAGGAGGCAAAGCAGCAGTTGAAAGCCTCACAGAGGTTGGTGGGTGCAGGGCAATAGGGAGCTGTTAGACAGCAACACCCCCCACAGATTTGGGCTCTGCACATCCTTCACAACATCTCCGAGGAAATCAAAAACCCCTTGATATGAAAATCCTCATAGCAAGAGATCAAGCAACACACCTCCTCCTTACTCGAGGAGAGTGAACTGAATACATGCATTTCACAGATGGGGAAGCTGAGGCAGAGGGCACAGCAACATGCTCCAGAGATTGTCTCGCTCCTGTTGTGTCCATTAAGCACAGATTAATCCAAAGCAAGCACAGGACAAGCAAGCACAAGGCTCGGGGACATCTGTGAGTACATATACCTGCTGGGAAGAGACCCCCCAGCCCTGGAGGGGAGAGAAGGAGGGAATAGGGGGCCCCTTTGACCACAGCCAGAGGGCCAGATCCCCTTGCACAAGGCAGACAGGACAAGAATCCTGCAACTAAACTGCTACTCACAGACACTTGTCCAAATCTGTCCTGAAGATCTCAGATAGTACAGCTCCAACAGGCAGAGAACTCTCCCCATGGCAGAGGGAGGGGAAGTTACTCTATTCCTTTTTTCATCAGTCCTCTCCATAGCTGACATCTGTTGTGTGGCCTCTATCAGAGGAAACAGTGCCAATGCATTCAATGCCTCTTCACTGCTCTTATTTTGTAGATCTCTGAAAAGCTGATCTGACTCTCTACATGACTGTGACATTTTCTGCACCCCTTCCACCCCACTTCTCTCCAGCCCTATTTATAGTTATCTTTAATGCACCTACAACTTGACAAAGCAACTTGCAAAAGCCAAAATTGAAGAAAAATTGGCAACAACTGCAAAACATAGTACATTTTTTAAATTCCCATGACCTTCTGTGGACAGACACCTAGAAACAGCATTGCCCTGATGGCATTTCCAAAAGCAGGAGCATTCCTGGAGAGCTGCTGCTGGGAGAGAGCACCAGAAAGGGTTGTAGGGAGAGAGGTGACCTAGACTATGGGATTCAGAGCTCCTTTGGGACTGTGTTTATTAACATCCCAGCAGGCCTTGGTGCTAGCTGTGTTTTGGGGTAGTTGACAGCTCCCAGAGAAGCCCAGATCAGACCCCTGCAGCATACTGGACCTGCTGCCTGCTCTGGCTGCACCCCAGTCACATGAGCCTGTCTGTACAAACAACACCATGTAAGTATTTTGTGGATGAAGCAATTAAAACCTGGATGGAAAGAGGTTTAGTTGGACTTTGTGTCCAAAGGGACTTTCCACCCCTCAACCTGGGCCTGAATAAATAGCTCATTCCTGTATTCAGGTTGTCAAGCTGCCAGGTGGCAGAAGCATTATCAGTAATGGTTTTCCCCAGTACAGTAGGGCAGTCTCTGGCTGACACATGACTTTGAAGAGCCCAAGGACAGAAAGCTCAGCACTGGGCTGCCTGGCTGAGGGAGGCTTCAGGCAGGACTGCTCCTGCACCATGGGGCAGCCACAAATGATGCTCTGCCCAGTCCCATCTCACTATCAGGGCAATTTCACACCAGTCCATGCTGCCACTCTTCCCTGTTTAATATGATTGTAATTATTCCCATCCCACACACTTTCCATCTTCTGGACACACAGTCTCTCCCAGAGGTAGAGGAGACTGTTACCCTCTGTTCTCTCCCTCTGTTCTCCCCTGCACAGCACGAAGTCCAAATGCCATTTATTGCATCTATCCATCACTAACCCCTCTGATATCCCTTATCACACTGACAGGTGACATGCTGGCAGGCTTCTAAAGCAAAGAAGTGCACACTGCCCATGGCATGGTGGCACCTCCTGCTTTACACCAGGACCTTGGACACCTGGCAGCCTGACTTGCCTCTGTCAGGAGGAGCCCCAGGGTTAAATCGTTTTACACCATTCAGTGAGAAACCAAGTGACTGTGTTTAATGTTGTTTAAACCTTTTGTTCTCTTTTGCTTTGAGTTCCCTCCAAGGTTACCAAGTGCTCTGAGAATGGAGGGATCCAGGGCTAGCAACCCCATGGAAATAAGTGCCCAGAGGGCAAAGTGAGGATGTGAATATATAAATATTTAACCAGGGGACACAGTACTCCCTGTCCCTCACCCACGTCTGGCAATCATTACTGGGACCAAGCCACCTGTGACCTGCAGAAACAGGGCAGAAGGGGGTGAAATGCAGTCATCCCCCACAGCAGCTCTGGGGCTGCTTTTGAGCCCCCATACCCAGATAATGTGGGGCTTCAGCCCATCAGGACAGGACCACATCCTGAAATCCTCCTTCCCCCCCATTGCCCCAGGCCACCTCAGGGCAGCAGCTCACCCCATTGTAGAACCTCTGGTTCGAGGCCCCATCTCCACTTGTAGAGTAATAATTAACTTACAGTTTTTTCCCCACCTCTTCTTTTAAATGCTCAGACATAGTGAAAGTGAAACAGTGCCGAGTCTTTTCCAGAGATCAAACAGGTGAAGGTGCTGGTGCTCTTGGGCAGGGGCAGACAGGCCTTTTTGTCCACTTTTTACAGCCCATTTCAGTGGGTAAAGAAGGATGGAGAGCATCACCGTTCCCAGAGGGAGCCCGTTGACCAGCCCATGCCTGAGGGATGGTGCCCCAGTCAGCTGAGGTGGGTGAGCTGTCCCAGACCTTTATCCTGCAGAGCTGCCCCCCTGCTACTGCACCTGCACTGGATTTCCTGTGGCACGGAGCTGCTCTCAGTTTCTGTGGATCACCCCTGTGCTGTCCCAGCTCGCTGCAGAAGGGATCACTTTGATCAGTACTGGGGTATGTATGCCTTTCCTTTCTCATGGGCTCACACCTTTTGTTCCTTCTTCCCTGGCTCTCTCCACCACACAGGTCACCCCTTTGACCACTGCTGCTGCTCTGCCCTGGCTGCAGAGCCCCCATGAGCTCAGATCTCAGCCTGCTTCCACTGAAATCCCTGGGCAGTGGGGTGCCCTCCTCTGCCTCCCCCCTCTGTATGGGCTGTGATGGGTGAGCTCCTGAGCAAGGCAGTGAGTGGTTAAATACTCCCTCCCGTGAGAGTGTGGGAGGCAGGGTCTGAGCCCCACTGTGCCAGCAGCTCAGCAAACCCATGGGAAGATGCCATCCCTGCACTTCACAGCCTGTGAAATAACCATGCACAAGGGAGCAAAACTCTGTCTGAGGGAGGATGAGATCTATTTCCAGAGTCCCAACATGTCTATGGACTACATTCATTTTTCAGTCTCTGGCTTCTGTGAGCTGGACAGACCTGAGACAGGCAGTTGGTGTGTCACCTCAAGCAATAGCTGTTTCTAATAATTTGAATTGTACACTCAGCTGCCTTAAGCCTGCTCTGGAGAAATGTGGCATTTTCCATCCTCGGGGCTTTGCTCTACAATGGCTCCATGAACGGGCTGTATCAGCTGGTGGTCTGATGGGAGCCCTTTGCAAGGGAGGAAAGGCAAAACCTCTCTCCCCCCTCTTCCCAAACACCTGGGCCAGCCCTCAGGGTGGGCAGAGGGGAGTTTGTCTGCAGCAGGGCAGGAGCTGAGCAAGTGCAGAGGCTGTGACTGCAGCCCAGCAGCACTGACAGAAGCACTTCTGCTGAAATCTGGAATCTCCTGCAGCATCCCTGCAGCTCATGCAGAGGTTTGTTTGACCTTGGAGATACCCATTCTTGGCATGTTGGGATGCAGTGCTCTGAGGCAGGATGAATGATGTGAACCCTTCCTGCATTGTACTGCCTCCTGTGCTGTAACTGTGACGATTCAGAGTGCAGAGATAGCTGTGGCTTTGGGGCAAGGGGCTAGAGCAGAGCTCAGCCACCCGCTGGGAACAGCTCACCCCTGGGCCACCTCCAGCAGCAGCAGCTCAGGATTTGAGCAGAGCAGAAGTAGCAACAAAACCCAAAGTTCCATATTCACATCAGAAAGTGGCAACGTATCAGTGAGATTCAGGAAAATTATTATTCCTGCATGGATGGAAATCCACTTAGATGAATGGAAAATAAAACCATATCTGGTTACCCACTGAAATAGTATGTTTACACAGATTTCAGCATCTCTGACATCTCATGATTCCTTGGTGCTGGAGAAACAGTCACATCTTGCCTGGTTTATGCAGTTAAGTGAAGCTTTCCAGGATACCAGGTGCAGGCTGGCATCTGTTGTCTGTGGGCATATTGTTACAGCAGCTACAACACCTTGCCCTGTCCTCGTAATTAGGCACAGGAAAGGAATGGGCCAGATTTTCAGCCCAGGACTGACTTTGGAGACACAGTAACATCCTGTTAAGGACATCTCTAATTCTGTTGTTTTATGCATTGCAGTGATTACCATCAACCTGTTTGGTAAACTTCCTGTTGAAAGACAAGATAAATAGAAATATGGAGTTAGACACAAGGAGTGTGACCTCAGAACCAGCCTCTCCAATGAACAGTCCAGGGGAGGAAAAAATGGAGGTTGCTTCTGAACTGAGCAGCTCAGATTTGCAGAGCAGGGACAGTGGGTTCTTTGAAAGAGGTATTAAAACCATGTTAAGCATCCGGAAGTCAAAGCGAAGTCCGAACAAAGAGAGAGGGAAGGAAGATACTGGCACTTGGAATGCAAAAAGACTTCTGCGAACGCTCAGGAGCTACGAGGAGAACAAACCCATGATCTGTAATGGTGTGGAGAAGATTGGTGAAATATGTGAGCCCGTTGAAGCAAAACCTCTTTCAGGTAAGACACCAAACCACCAGTGTCATTTTCTTGGCAGGATAAATGTAACAGTAATTTACAGTGTGCAAGGCTTGGGCCCAACAGAGGTGCTAAAGAACCAGGCATCCCTTCACAAGGGAGAGGCAACTGCACCCCTTGCATGGACTCGTTGGGTGTTACCTGGCCCAGCCTGGGCAGGCCTCTGTCACTGAACATGCTGCTCTGCAGCCTCCTCTGCAGTAGTTTAGCCATATCAGCAGTCTGCCTATCAACCTGTCAGTGTGATATTGCCCATCACACATATCAGTCACCAAGCTGCTGAGCACAGTTTGGGAACTGCTAGTCTGACAATACCTAGAAATGCAGTGTGCTATTGCCTGCATTGCCCTCCTCCCTCCTGGACAATTCCTGCTCTTCAGCTCTCAGACTGATGGTCCTCAGACTGATGCTCTGTAGGGTGCTGCAAGGCCTAGAACGGAAGAAAGATGGTTTGGCTGTGATCTGGTTTGGAAGCTCCACTTTGGTTCCTAATCTTAGAGATTGCCTTGCATAGAGACTTCCACAGATACTTTGCTCTCTTGCATTGACTTTCTGCCTGTCCCCTCACTACAGCAGTGCTGCAAGTATTTGGTCTTTGTCTTCCTCAGGCTGGTTACTCTCATGTGTTTTGTCAGCATTATATAGATAGGCCTCAGACAAATTATAACAACTCCCTTTAGCATAGCTCTTATCTTTCCCCAGGCATGAGCAGACTGCAATGACTTTGATCACGGTTTGAGCACTGCTGTCCTCCCCCTTCTCAAGGCAGAGGTGTTACCATGCATTCACCTGGAGATAACTGAGGTGGAACAACATGACTTGGCCTTTCCTCAGTCTAAATTTCTAGAAAGAAATTCTTGATGTGCTGCATAGGGTGCCACAGGGATCAGATATGTGGGCTGACACTGCCTCACTGCTGTAATGTGCTCTGCTGTGCCGCAAGGTGATTTACTGCTTTACACTGATACGTTGTGAGGCTGGTAAGCTGGATCTGAGCCCATCTCATAAACTTTGCTAGTCTGATCTCCAAGGGTCATAGATGAGGACCAGCAGAAAATGTTATCACAAGTTTTCTGATCTCCTGCAATAAACGAGCTGAGAAATTGCATGAATAACACCTATTCTCTGCCCAATAGCTTGTGTTTGGCCTGAACTAGAGCAGCTCTGTCAGAAACACATCCCATCCTGAGATAAGTATGGCAAGTGATGGAGACTCCACCACGTGCACCATTAAGCTGCATAATAGTTAATTGCCTTTCAATTGTCTTCCTTCAACCACCAGCTGGCTGATCTTGTATTGCTAAATTAAAGATCCATTTAGCACCCAACATCACCTCCCTGAATAATTATCTGAGATGGTGATTAAATGGTGTTTTCTCACTTTGCTAAACAGAACAGAATGTATTCCTCTAGTCTCTCGCTGCAAGCATTTGTGTAAACACAGGTTTTATATTAATTTATCTAGAAGAGACTAATTTCGTTGGTAGAATTTCCCTCCCTTCTGAGTGCAGAAGCAACTGTAGCACCATATAGGCACTCCAAGATCTATGTGCTCTGTGATGCATCAATAGTTGGGTTATTTGGCATATTTCTCTCTTAATACAGATACTCTTATGCTACAAAGATTACTTGGTACATATGGTATAAAACCTGTGTGCAGACAAGCCCAAGGGCAGAAATTACGGGCTATGAACCAGTCCTTCATATCTTCTTTGAGTGCTCTCCAGTTTTTCCAAATCATTTTGTATGTGTATGTCCCAGAAGCAGTGGCCAACACAAGCCTAAATGATACCCTTTCCCTTCTCTCTAATGTTTTTCTCATGCCCAGTGTCAGAGTGGCACCTCCTGTTCAGAGCATCTGTTATGATGTTGGCGATGGCGAGAGTTTCCCAGGGTCCCCCAAAAGCTAACCGTGCGCTTGGATCGCCTCAACACATGGCAAATACTTGTTACCTTACTGGCAAATAGGCAGTGGTTCTTGCACAAGCAAGGCTTTGCAAAACAAATGGGAAACTCAGTAGACCTCAGCCACTTTGCAGGTACCAGTGTTTGGTGACTTCCCCCCAGCCTCAGCCAAAACCAGCCAGTTCTGGTAGTGGGTGCCAAAAGCAAAGGAGATGGGGAAAACCTACATGAGACCTGAGCACCAGGAGCACCACAAATCCACAGGTTTAGATGCCCCTCCAATGTACACACCTCCCCAAACCACTCTGGGACAGCACTGCTCAGCACTTGGGAAAAAAACATCACTGGTGCAAGGCTGTGCTCAGCACCTGACTGTAGGCTTACATACAGGAGGCTCTCTCAGGGCCCTGGTATCTCTGAGGACATGCTTGTGGGGAGGCTGGGACAGACATAACCATCCAGTGAGATATCTGACCCAAGAGCTCAGGACACCCAAAGGGGTCTGTCCTGCTGTGCTCCCTCCCCCTGCCCCAGCCAGAACCCTGGGCACTCTCCCTGCCCTCTTGGGCAGCACACTGAAATGCCCTTTCAGCCAGAGGTGCCAGAGCTGGGCCACACCACTATGGCCAGCTCAGCAGCAGAGCTGTGCTACTCTCAACAGCCCCCTGCAAGTCTCCCTGTCAGGCATCTTGTCCTGTTACCAACCTGTCAATATCCTAATGCCTGCTTTGTCCCAACCCCTTCCCTCTTTTTTCTGCAGTAATGGAAATCAATGAACTTATTCAGAAAAGACAACTTTTGGAAGCATTTGCAAGTATCAGGTTAATGGAAGATGAGACTATCTCTGAATGGGATGCTGAGAAATACAATGATAACCCCCAGGAGTTTGTACGGAAATGCAAGGATGTGGATTTGCTTTATAATTCCATCACAAATGCAATCCAGTCCATAGTGGAGGGAACACTGGAGGATCCCACTTTAGAGCATACCCTGCTGACCTCCATGGTGACTTTAATTGCCCGTGAAGAAGCAGCTCATCCCAACACAGACAGCGCTGCTTGTCCTGGGTCAGACTTGCTCGGCAGGCCCAGAAAGTGGAGGGAGCAGTGGAGGGAAGCTGTCAATGAGAGTGCAAGAAAAAGAGTCCTGAAGGCACCCATGGCATCAAGGGAAGAAGCAACTTCTTGGCTTGATCTCCACTTACATTTCCTCCAGGAACACCTGAGGGAAGATTTACTGAAAATCAAGTTATCAGTAAAAAAATGCTATCCAGAGGAGTACCTGGTGTGTGACACATATGTGGAAGCTTTTCACAATGCCATTGCCTCACATTTGCAAGAACTCTCCCAGGGACCACTGGACTTCCACGAGCTCTACACCTTGCTCGACTGGGTGGCCAACACCTACCACAGGTGAGCTGCTGTGCTTGCCACTGTTCCTCTGCCTCCACTGGGGACCCACAGGGCTGTGGGGTACTCCAAGAGCACTGTACTCCAAAAGCACTGAGCCATTCTCAGTTTTCCAAGCAAGCAAGCGAGATGCAGTGACTACAGTGGAGCCAGATAGCAAATCTGTTAACAGGTGGGGACAGAGGTCTGTGGATAAAGCACTTGCTGCTTTTTACAGATCTACATCACCCCATTTTCCTTTCCCTCTCCCGCTTGCTGTTCCCACATTTCAGGAAGCTCCTCCTTGCATTTGTTAAACCTAGTCCTTTCTGCAGATATTTGGCAAGATCCAACAGCTGTTCAGTGACTTTTCCAGGTACAGGGAAGGGCCTTTCGGGGAGGTCTTCTTCCTGTTTAATTAAAACTGTGATGCATTTGGAAATAGGCCACATTAACCCTCATGCATGGGGTCAGAGTCCTCTTAAAGAGGAGTCAAGACATCATCGAGGGTAATTAGACACATGAAAAAAAAGGCTCTGTCTCAGATGTGTCTGCTAGTTGAATGGGAGGGGTTTAAGATGTCTTACAGCTCCTTGCAGTTCAGGGGTCTGGAAAATAATCATGTGGAAACAGTTACATCAAAGCAAAATTGTGTCTGTCCCGGTAGCTGGTCCCCAGGTGTGGCCTGAACCAGATGTCCAAGGAAGGGACAAACACAAACCCATTGGCAGCCCTCAAATAAAACAAAGAAGGAGTGAAGGCAGGAGTATCAGCCCTGAGCCAAACAGGGGGTCAAAATGGGCAGTGACAGAGCAGGGAAAGCAGCATCACACTGCGTCCCAAAACACCCCTAGCCTGGGGTAGCTTTTGGGTAAGAAACATTGGCACTGCAGGTGGTCTTTGTTTTAAACAGACCTCAACAGGTTTCTTCTGTGGACTAGACCAGTTGCTCTTAAAACCCCACCTACCGTGTGGTGACCATAATGATGTGTGTAACCCCCTCAGCATCACAAATCCCTGCAGATCTCATCTGAAGGGAAACTCCTGCATGGCCCCACCCCAGCATTGCAGGACAGGGGGGAAAGAAATCGGCTTCAGCAGCCAGGTTCTATACCAAAGAAAAGTGCCCACACCATATTTCTCTAAACTGCTGTGAAAGCGTTTATTGAGAGTTTGCAGTTGTTTTGGGCACTGCTTGCAATCACCTGGCTGTTCTGGGCTGTTTCCATTTGATTTTCCCACTCAAAAAAACTTCATTGTCTCTTGGAATAAATAACCAAAAAGGAAGAGATTGACTGACCCAAAATAACTATTGATGTTACAATTCAAACAAATGAAAAAAAAAAAAAAAGAGGTGGTAATAAGCCGCTCGAGTATACATTTGAGACTGTCCTTCCAGTTGTGGTGAGAGTCTGTATTTAAATCTGTGTTGTCCTTTAGAATGAGCAGCAGGCTCTGGCAGCAGCTGGGCTGTGCAATGCTCCACATGTGGAGATGTTCCTCTCTGGGAAATCTGAACCATGACCATGGAAGCATTGACTCCAGGACACTATCAGCAGGCTGGGCTTATTTTCTGCTGAGCAGTCACTCTGCAGCATTCTGACCTTGTACATCACCATCCTCACTTGTATCTGAACCTAACTGTGGGTGCAGTGCTGGTGTGGCAATGGGAACCCTTTCTGGTGAGCAAATGTGCAGGCTGTGTGTAGGACATTGCAGCCCTGTTCCCCGATTAACAAGATGACAGCTCAAAACTTAGGCCCCACCTTCATCAAGTGCATGAGTATTTTCTTCTTTCTCTTTTCCACCTTCATTGCCCTGCAAGATGTGGTGCCTGCACGGTCCGTGGCAGGTTGCAGGAATAGCACATTCAATTGTACAGGCTAATAACATTTTTATTGCCCCAGAGAGAGGAACACAAGCACTCCTTCCCTTCCCCTGCTTCTGTGCTAATCAGCTGTCCTGATTATATGTCAATCCAGAGGAAAGTGAGCGGCAAAGTCACGTGTGAGCTGAGCCCTCGGTGGAGTCAGACTCTGTAGCTGCACGTCCACCCACCACTTCCATCTGCGGGGGAGCGTGGCTCGTGTCCCAGGCATGGCAGTGCCTTCCAGGTCCTGCTCTGCCACCTCCCCTGGCTCAGGAGAATGCACAGAGAAATCACAGGCTGACAGGAGCCGTGATATGACACTGCAGAGGAGGCAGGGAGATGGGCTAACTCCAGAGCAACGCGCTACTACAGGAATTACCCTGAAAGGCATTTTGCGAGCTTGTAGTCGAATGAATCAGCTTCATGTTGTTTATTTTAAAAAGTAAATTCTCATAGCGCTTTTCATGTCCAAACAACTCAGAAGTCTCATGATTTCTGAAGTGGGCTGGAACCTTAGATCATTTTGGGTTTGAATAATTAGGATTTTGAATAGAAAGGAAAGATTTTCTTGTTAAACCTTGAAAACAAGCAGCACAGTTTAAGCTGTAAGTATATTTCTCATGGCTTAATAATTATGTAGCTCATGCTGCATGAATATTCCATCAGTTTATTCACACTCTGAGGCATTATAATTTGTTCATTTGATTCTTTCCAGTGAACTCTTTCTGGGTCATCCTGATCTCAAACCAGAGGTTAAGACAGAAAACCTGTCCCTGCTGTTAACACCAGCTGATTGGGATAAACTGAAAAACAACTACATTGCTTCTGCAAAGGTGAGAGTTTTGACCTAGTCCCCATGTGCTCCTGCGAGAAGGTACAGGAACCCCAGCCTCCCAGACAGAGGTCTTGGATGATTTCATTGTGGTTTCCAGCCCCACCAGGTGCTGAGTCCTACTGGCCCCACACAGAGTGGCCTGTATTCTAAAGCAAAAAATTCCTGAATACCACCTTGGGGACCCAAGCAGAGCCAACAGGACTGCACCAGACCCACTCAGTATGGCAGACACTTACTGAAAGGTCATAGCTGGACTTCACCAGATTGTAGGCATTGTGAAGTTAGCAGTAAAGGCATTTTAGCTGCTGCTGTCACTGTGTGGGATCTCCTCCAGTACATCTGAGGTTTGCCATTGGCAGACTTTGGGCATCCGCACCGGAGGACACACTCATGGTTTGTGACCTCTCATGAAGCCACTTCCCAGCTGTCTTTCTGCAGTCCTTGTCTGGCACCCTGTGTAAGGCTTTCCTGGCTATTTGCTGGGCTCAGATGTTTTCTTGCAAATCATTTCTGAAACAAGGCACAGCTCAAGGTGAGCTCAAGGTACACTGCTGAATGAAATCAGTATTGCTCCACTGTGCTGGTGTTTCACCAGCAACAAGACTGATTTATCAGCCAGGACTGAGCAGTACTGCCACTTACCTGACAGGCTGTACTGCTGGAGAGGACTGGTTTGATCTTTAATCCTGACCTGGTGCATTCCATGTGCTGGAGGACTTTGCAATCAAACAGCTGACCCACTGTTTCCCTGCCAGGAGAATGACTCTCCTTTGATTTGGGAGCACCTTGCTCACACATAGCACAGTTCTGATTTCTCCTGAGGTCTGGAGCAAGGCCTGTGACTCTGCTCACCTTTCCATGCCGTGCGTGTTGGCCACCCACACGTGCTGATGGAGCAAAATGCAGCAAGGCGCTGTACTCGTGTTTGCTTCGTTATCCTGAGCTGCATGTTTCCTTCCTATGTTTAACATTTAGGGGAAAATCAAAAGTTATTTTGGAAACATCCTGAGACTAGAGGTCACGGAGAAGTGGGAGAAGGAAGCTCATTCAGAAGAGAAGGAAAACCTCTACCACGCCTCACTCGCTTTTGATATTCAAACGGTATTTAATTAGCTGGGGGAAAGTGGGGGGGCCTCTGTGGCTCCAGGGAAACTGGATCGTTTCCTTCTGGGGTGGAGGTACCGCCTCCTGCGATAATTTATGTAAGTCATGCACTGGCAGAATACATTAGAGCAGAAAATGCCGTTTATTACAACTTTTAGCTCTCCTGCTTGCCTTCTAGCTGCAAATTAAACCTGCTGTCAATTGTGTCAGCAACATAATAGGCAACTGATTTTAAAGTCCCTAAACCTCTTTGATTAGGAAGAAGAAAGAGAATTGGAAAAAAGGTGGAAAGAAAAGGTTTCTTTGAAAAAAACCTTTGGCTTAAAGAGCAATTTCGTCCCAGGGCTGTGGAAGCCGGGGAAAGGCCGTAGGCAGTGACAGCCACTCCAATTTAAACAGTACAAAAAACAAAAGCCCCTACTAGCTTTAGGGACTACAGGGCAATAAATGCAGGAGGGGTTTGGATTAATTCTCATCACTCAATTGGGTGAGTCACTTCAATTAAATAATACTAACAAAAAATGAGAGGGAGAGAGAAATAAGGAAAAATCAAAGAGTTTTACCTGCTGACATGACTCTTTTTCCATAGAGGAATATTACACATTATGTGATCACAGGGAAGGCAGGTCTGAATTCATTTAGCAGATGGATAGGATACCTTGGGAAGTATCAGAGTGGGACTGCAACACACCTCAGTCCAGAAGTGCAGCTGGGGTTGTGGGAATGGGAACGTGGGAGGAGTTCCAGTGCAAACAGGAGTTCAAGGTGATGCCTGCCCCTCCATGCTGCCCTGGTATCACTCCTGAGAAGGGGGCTTGTGTGGACCCTCAGGGATGGGGCTTATAGTCACCCTTATCATGAGGTCATACATGGGGACAGCTCAGCTCCTCTCGGGCTTTGGGTTGGGGACTGATCCCTCCAGCAATTCCCCCCAAAAGAGGAGGATGACACCAGGACACCTCAGGGCTCCAGCCAGCATCACCTCTAACTCACACTCAGACAGCAGAAGGGCATGAGGCCATTAAGGGTGGATGGTTACATCACAAATCACTTGGTGCTTCTTGGTCCATTCTGCATTATGATTTTTAAAAATGCTAGAGATTAATAAAAACCTCCTGGCAACAAGTTGGCTGTTTGCCCCTTTGCTAGGTGAGCCATTCTCACCGACCAAAGCTGCATGAGATCCCTGTGAAGGATGTTTCACCAGTGCTTGTCCCACTCACTGGAGTTTCTTCATTCCCTTTTCTAGATCATTGGGCAGCACATGAAGTTATCTGGAGCTATCAGCAGAGGCCTGGAAACAAAAATGCTTGAGTTGTGCGTGGCAGAGCTGCTCGAATTCATACCAAGGTCATCACTGCTCTGGGCAGCACTTTCTTTCTAAATGAGTCCCACATTGGTAAAAAAACAGGGAAAAGGTCCAGTCACTGGACCAGACACTGGCACTGAGCAGGCACAGGGCTACTCCTGGGAGAATTAGAGATCACAATGAGCCCAGCAAAGAGCAAGCTGCAAAACAACTTGGAGGGAGTCATAAACTGACACAGATGGGACTCTGTGAGTCCAAAAATCTAATGTCAGTGCTCTGGGAAGTAGCTGCTGTCTGGATAGGGATGGGACCACTGCAGTCCCATCCACCCAGGACTTTTGTGACATTGGATACTGGTCACTTGCAGCTTCAGTCATGAGCAAGCAGTGGTTATGGATCCTCAGTCCCAAAGCCTGCTTGTCCAAAACATCGTCTAGGTATCCTGGGATGAGTCCTGCTGAGTGGTTTTCTCTGGCATCCCATGGCTGTGGGCATAAAAAAATGGCTAATGAGACCCTCTCTGCTACACCCTGGCAAAACATACTGCTCACACTGCTGGGCTGCCTCCTGAGTCCCTTAAAATTTACCCAGTGTCCAAAGGAGATTGCTAAAATAATGTTTTTTTCTTTTTTCCTTTGTTCTTCTTTTCCCTTTCCTTTGTTCTCTTTTTAATTTTTTTCTTTTATTTCTTTTTTTTATTATTGTTTTTGGTGGGTTTTTTTAATGTGTAAAATGCAAGCTGGAGCAGCCAGGGCTCTCAGATTGAGGGACCACTGAAACTTAAGCTTTTACTTAAACAAACCTGAGATGCAAGTAGCTGGGGCCAGCTCTAGCAGGTTCCTTTACCCTGACAAAGAATGGGACCATCAGGCAAAGTCTGCCTGAGCATACAGCCTCCTGTCTTCAGCATGGACCTGTGGCTGTGAAACAGCTGTCAAACCCATGAAATTGTTGCTACACAAAAAAAACTACCTAACAACCATGCTGAGGTTTTGGGGGAGGGGGGGAAGGTAGGTGTGCTGCCCTATTCCTATATATCTTCTGTTGTAAAATCAGTCCTCACTAAATCCTTCCCCTGTGTGCTTAAAAGGCACATAACATATTGCCCCAAAAACCAGAGAAATGAAGGCTCAGACTTATAAGCCTGCATACCACACCTGCAATTAAACCCTCAGCATGAGGGAAAGGCAGAGATTTGGCCTCCCAACATCCCTGGCATCTCTCCAAAAGTGCTGCGTACCTGCTCAGGCAAGTGCATCCTAAACCTGTAATTATCTGCCATCTATTCCCCTCCACTGCACACACATGTTATGACAGCTGGAAAAAACTTGTCTGCGTAGAGGGGACAGGTTGGGCCAGCCATGGGTGTCTCCTGACACCACTGTGTACACAGAAGATGAGGCATCCGCAGTGCCCCCACCATTAGTGTTACCTGGCTGTATTTTCCTACAGGTTTGAGCAGGAGTTCACGGCATGGAGCACTGCCCAGGACAGCCCCATCTTTGTGCCCTATCTCGTTGCCTACATCAACAGCTTCCAGGACCTGGTGTAAGTCTGCTCCTCCCGAGCTGAGCTGCTGCGTTTCTGGGGTGTGGGAAAGTGGCAGGATCTGTAAAGGAAAGACCAAGCTCTCCTTGACGTACCCCGGTGGGTGTTCAGCCTCCAGCCCTTCTAATCTCACGGGAGGATTTTCCCCAAGGGATGCAAATAAAAGCCACAATGGTGAAGAGACAGAAATATGGATGGATCCAGTGGTTGCATGAGAGTTTAAAACTCATTTTCAGGGCATCTTTTTGAGCCTCAGGGGAGGGTTTTTTCCATTTTTTTTTTTTGTTCTGGAGGTTAGCAGAATAATCCCAGAAACATGGTCTCAAGGCTGCCTTTGGCACTGGCCTGTAGGAAACTCTATGAAAGCACTCAACACAAAAATAAATGCCTGCCATTGCTGCTGGCATCTGGAACTTCCAGGGCCTTGCATGAATTTGCATGAAGCCATGTGTTGGAAAGTACCTCTGAGGAACAGGTATCGACAGGCTGACTGTCAAAGATCTATCACTCGCCCCATAAGTGGGGTGGAGCCAGTGAGTGCATGTCCCATGCACTGGTCCATCGGCCCCGTGCTGAGGCCCAGGGGTTCATCAACATCTGGGGTTGTCTCTGCCATGCAGATGTGATGCTCTGGTTTGCCAGCCCAGAAAAACAACACAGCACTAGTGCGTGGGCTCTGGCCACTGAAAAGCTTGGGTTGTGATCTCCAGCCCCTGCTGCTGCACCGCTGCCTGGCACTGCCTCCGGCAGGGATGTGTATGCCAAGTGTTATTCGGGGATGGAGGGGATTTCGGGCTCGGTGTCTCAGGAGCCGACGGCTCCAGCCGCAGCGAGCACTACCGCCGGGAAGTCTCTAGATGGCACGGTCTCTCCAGCAATGCTCACCTCGGCGAGGAACTGGCTTTTCCTGCCTCCTGCTGCCCCTGCGGGACACTGCTGCCCCTTCCCTGCTGGACACTGCAGAGGGGGTGAAGGGAGACGCCAGCCCCAGGCAGGGAGCTGGCAGTGCTCGGGTGATAGGGTTATTCCTGAGTCAAGCTAAACGTTCATCAGCCTGGGGTGATGAGCTGTGGGGCAGAGGTAGGAGTCCTAACAGCACAATTTTTTGGATGCTGGACCCAGACTTCAGGTGTTCAACCGGAGTTACAGTCCTGAGCTCCAGCCTGGGATGACAGGGATGGTGTTGGGTGCTTTAGAGTTCTGCCAGGGCAGCCTCAGACATATAAATCTGGGCAGTGAAAGGAACCTGCTGCTCTCTGTGTTTACAGCAGTGGATGAGGCACATCCAGGGAAGCTCGGGCATTACTGGTGATGCCTTTTTTTTGTGGTGGTGCTGCCTCAGTTCCCCCCCTCACCAACACTGAGCATGTTACAATGGGACAGGAATGGAAAGTGAAAAGAAAGCCAGAGGTTGCAATGCCCCTAAAGCACACACAGAGAGAATTTCATAAACCTCTCAGAAGTTTTCTTTCTCATAGGGTGAAACATTGCAGAAGTATGCACTGTCCTTAGGAAATTCCACAGGTTTCCATCCCTGTAGTTACCATCCCAGATGCTGCTGACAGATATTGTGTGGAATGAATCAGACAGGCTCTGGGGGACACAGGGTCAGCAGCTTTCCCTTCTCTGGCTTTATTATTTACTTTTCCCCCATAGCCCTCAGTTCTCTCCCACGTACCTGTAAATCATTTAGCAGAGGTGTTGCTCGAGTGAAAAAGCAACTGGCCTACGCAACTGCTCTGCATGGCTGTACTGTTCCACCTGATGAGGAAATCTGTGGGGTTTTTTAACCACAGTTACTCAGCTATGATTAATTTTCAGTGTACAGGATTGTGCAAAAAGAGCCATTACTTTGACTCATTAAGTGTTTCCAAGAGGAAGTACTAGAAACACAAGTTTATTTAAAATAATATCCAACCTGCCAATCCAGATAACATGCTTGGGGCTGTGTAATAGTTTACATTTTAACATTAACTCATTGGTGATCTCTGTCTCTCTGTAGGTCAGGGTTAGAAACAGCGTTTAAAGTCAATACTGAGGAACTGCAGAAGATTTTGGCAGCTCTGACAAGGAACTTCACAAATATTTTCTTAACCAAATTAAGAACAAAAGCACAGGTAAGAGGATCTTAGCTACATTATTTCCTCAATATAAGGGTTATGTGCAGCAGCTGAGGGTCATTGCCCTCCCCTTGTCTCACCAACTAAACCTCATTTTGCAGCACATGACATTATGGTCCCTCCAAAATGCATTTAACGTTTGTGGAAATCCCCTTTACAAAGCAACACTTCCAGAATCCTGGGAATTTTTTTATGATGAGCAATAAGAATTTTTCAAGCTGTTAATAGCAATCAAAAGAAAAGGGTATTTAGCAGCTTCCAGTCTCTCAGGCAAAGCAGTGGGGGAAAAACCTTGCCCCTAGAGAAGCACTGGAGAGGCCAGCTGAACACCACCAATGGGACACTTTTCCTTCTATTAAATAATTTGGATTTTTTCAGGACTTTGACTTACTGATTCACAGATCTACCACCACAGTCTATTAGAAACTTCTTCAGACAAGATAGAATTCATTCTGGTAGAAGTGGTTTTTCCAGGCTGTTCCCATGGTGACAAAAGACTGATTGTTCCAGAATGAGTATGCTAAAGGTCTGGTACCAATTGATAAAGCTCTGATAAAATTGGACTTGTGTTAAGAGGCCTAAAAGGCAATGTGCTTCAATGCAGTTTGTGCTTCTCAGGTGCTGTAGATGGGCCTTTCTGCTCTCAGCCAGTTGGAGTCCACTAGCTCCAGCTGGCATAATACCAGAGATGGGGAAAATCAGCCTTTGGTCCCATTCCTTTTCACTCATCCAAATTCACTTTCTAAATCCCCAGACATAACTTCCAGAAACCAAGACAGTCATGGAACTTCTCCAACCTAAGCCAAGCCCTCCTTGCCAAGGGGACTTTCCAGTGACTGCAGAACTTGTCTTGGAGCCTAAGCAGCAGGCGAGGAAAGGCCCCAAGCCAAGGCATTGAGCAAGAGAGCTGAAATGTCGTGAGAACTGAGAGAGGCCAAGTCAAAGCATTTCTAAACAGATCTCTAGCAGGCTGGGAGCACAGCAAGGGGGGAAATAATAGGGAAGGAAATTGCCAGGAGTCTAAAGATCCTGAGAGCTAGAGGAGAAAAGGGGACATGCAAGAGGAAGGATATTTTGCATTTAGCCCTTAGGGAAGTCTCTGCCAGGTGCCAGAAGTCTTTAGCAGATACTGCTATTTTTATATGAAGGTACATTAGCTCTAGGGACCCAGCAAAGGAAAATAACCCATTGAGGGCACTTGGTCAGAGTACCTTGTACCCAGGACAGATGGGAAACGGTGTCATCACTCCCATGTCATCACTAACCATGAGGCATAAAGCTGGAGATGCTCCCAGCTGCCATTCCCCCACCATCACATCAGAGTAAGAAGGAAAATCGCAGCAAGACTTCATGCAGGTCTGCAGGAGTACAGACAGCCTCCTGGAAGGGCTGTGAACACAGAGAGCTTCATTTCCTTATGGAGAAAGCTGTAGAGATGATGGATTACTGGGCTAATTTCCAAGAGATTCACTACCAAGTGACTTCTCATTTCCATAGCTGGTGCAAACCCGTGTAACACTGGCATACATGGTTGCCCACCACAGCCTGTTCTAGTCATGCCTGAGTCTCCTGTGATTAACATTCTAATCTCTTTCCTCCCCAATACATTAGAGAAACAAATTTATTTACCTAAAGAAATAGAGTTGGTGGATCAGAAGGTAGCACAGAGCAAGGAAATGAGATATCTCAAATAAGCCTTTAATGCCAAAACATCTCCTGCTCAGGGTGTGATGGTTCTCCCCTCTGCACTGGGGCACCTACCCAGTAAGGGGAGACATGGGTGTGAATTCCCTGGGGTGGAGAGAGAAACCCAGCCTGCACCTGGTGTTTCTTCATGCAGGGGGGGTGCTCTGTGCTTTCAGTTCAAGCCTGAGATCAGGTGTATAGCTGGGTCCCTAGCTAGGGCATCAGGTAGTCTGAATATACCTGTGTCATCAGTGAGTTGGTCTTTTTTCAGCCACTCCTTAAGAAAATCCTGACCAAGAACTGGATTTTGGCGACGGAAGGGCCGGACTCGCTGGCGTCGGCAGTCTCGCAGTTCTCCGAGCACCTGCAGCACATGAGGGAGCCCCTGGGGCAGGTAGGCAGCCAGTTCCACGCCTGGGCACAGGGATGCTGGGGGCTCACACTATCATTTTCAGGCTGTGGTAACACCTGCAGACTCCTCTGCAACAGTGGTTGCTCTTTATAACTGTGGGGGCTGCCGAGATGAGTGAGTGTGTGCTGATGGTGTGCTGCCTTCCTGTGCCTCCTCTATGGCCTCAGGTGCTGCCAGACACCTGAGAGCTTTCCCTGCCCTCTCTCACTGCCTTGGCCTTGAATGGACAAAAAACCCCACAAGATTTGCTTTTTTTTTAACCAGGAGCTTCTACAGGAAGTTCATAAATACGTGGTGAAGGAATATATCACACAGGTCATCAAACCCAGATGGAAAATGAACAGGGAGACACGGCAGCAAGTGAGCAGGAAGATGAGCCTGGAAGCCGCAATCATTCGCGATACATTCATTGATCAGGTATGTGAGCTCTCTCCTGGCACCCCCTGGCTGCCGACTCTCAGAGGTGCAATATTCCCACTTGGCTTCCCACAGACCAAGGCAGCAGGCTCGCCAGGGGGCCAAGCCTCAAGAAACATAGAAGTGCTTAAAAGGTAACAAGCGACGTGGTTACTGCAGGTTCATGCTGTGGGTTTCCAGCCTGGCAGCCTCTCTGCATTGGCAGCTTGTGCATGTTCAGCCAGCAGCTCCCTGATGGCAGCACCTGGTGTTTTAGCATGTTCCCAGGGAGCTTTGCATAGGGTGGTTCATGTGCTGTAGGATGACACTCATCTGGTGGCAGCTTCATCGTGGGCCTGTTCCCTCAGGCCACGGGATGCATTTTGTCACCAAAGGATCCCTGCCCTGGATACAGCTCATGGAGTTGAGTCCCATGAGAAAGTCCATCTGGGTACACAGTCTGCGTACAGCAGGGCAGGGGGAGAAAGTGGTGGCTGCCTGTGTGTTTTGTGACTAGACAACTGGTACAACCCAGCCCTGAAGGTGGGGTAACGAGGTTCCTGTTAATAAATCCTTTGGGCCAGATTTGAGTGGCACAAAACTAAGTGACCAGTGTGAGATATAGATATATCTATACATAGATATATATGTGTGTGTGTGTATAAATATATATATATATATATATATGTATGGCAGGTTTATTTTAAAACAATTCAATTACAATGGAAAGGAGGTATGTAGCCATTTTGGTTATTACCTGTAGTAATATAACAATATAAAAGTATAAAAATATCACTTAAGAAAATATACAAGGAAAAGAAAGAAAGGATAAGAGTAGATAGCAGAGAGGAAAGGTATCACCACCCATGTACCCAGTGACAGGACTTGATTGTTGCAATTTACGTGTTTGTTGGTCAAAACAATGGTTGCTGTTGGTCAAGTCATTAACCTTTAACATTTCTGTCTCTCACAGCAACATCAATCTGGGATTTTCAGGGAAGTCAAAGTTGAATTACTTGGATTTTGTGGAAAGTCAGGCATCCAGGGCACTAAATCCCCTCTCAGAGATGAGGCACATGAAACTATCAGGCAGCAGGAGGCATCCACTGCTATGCTGGAGCACAGCCACAACGCCCTGCTCACGGTCTGGCTTGCTTGGGTGTCCGTGAGCATCAGGAAGTGCAGGGCCAGGCCTGGGAGAGCTCCCAGGGGTACCTTGCCATTGCCACCCAGCACCCTGCTGCCTGCCCGAGGCAGCCTGTCCTGCCTGCACCAGTCCTGGCTCACACCAGTAAATACACTCTGCTGCCATGCTCTTGCCACAGGGAAAAAGGCATTTAGCAGGTGCTGCTGTCCCTGATGTCCCCATGTGACTCTTTGTCCGCAGGGCTCTGGCGCCAACTGGCTCTTCCCCGCCATAGACCACATTGCCAATATCATTGGAGAGAAGAAAAAAGACAAGATCAAGGCGTATGTCAAGGAGCTGTGCCAGGACTATCCAGATATCAGGTACATGAACTGGCAGATGCCAGAACTGTTGGGCTCCATCCCAAACAGCACCAGCTCGCCCTGTGCCTGTGCCAAGCTCTTCAGCTTGTCTTTGTTGGTGGCCACACGTTAGAGATCAGGGTGCCAGCAACAATGGGAATCCCACCTTATTTTTTCTCTTTATGACTGCTTAATTTTTCTCTTTTCCCCCTGTTTGCTGTATCTTATAATGCACAAAAATTACCTTCAAAGCCTTTTCATTTTAGAATGGAATGGGATGGAATGGAATAGACTAGAATCGAACTATTTCAGTCTATTAGGAGGGGACTTACAGTGATAATCCAGTCCAACTTCTCATCACTTCAAGCCTGACCAAAAGTTAATGTAAACTATTAAGGGCATTGTCCAAATGCCTCTTGAGCATTGACAGGCTTGGGACATCAACCACCTCTCTAGAAAGCCTGCTCCAGTCTTAGACCACAGCTTCAGTTAAAAAACACTTCCTAATGTCAAGTCTAGAGCTCCCCTGACACAGTTTTGAACCATTCCCATGCATCCTCTCACTGAATTCCATTTTATTGCTCAAAATGAACCTTGTTTCTCAGTAAAGCTCCAGTTTGCTTTTCACTGCATCACCAGTATCAGTATCAAACAATCAGCCCTGTTTGCCAATTTGTAGGCTCCAGATTTGGAGCAAATAGTTTGTCTCCTGTTCCCAGGCTCAGACCTCAAAGTGTGGCAGCCATTGACGCAGTTCAGCTGCAGTTTCTGAAATGGCCTCAACACAACCATTAAATTTTGGAATAAATTACAAATTCTTTATTTTGTACTTTCCATTTGCTGTTCCAAGGCTGCATCTGGAAAATTTAAAACTCCTGGAAAAGTAAAGAAAGTGACTAGCTCTGTGCATGGCTAAGCAGCTGCAAATCAGAAGTTACCTCCTCTTCTACAGTTCTTCTTTCAACCACTGAGAATGAATATCAGTGGTACAGATTGAAATAAATTCCATTTCATCAGAGTAATTTAAGAAAAAAAAAACCCAAAGATTTCAGCACTGGATGACATTTATGCAATCAAAATAATACATAATATTTAAGTAATTGCTAGAATACTGAAGTAGACCCTCAAATATGAGAAAAAAAATCACATTAAATATATTTTCCTCTCCCCAAAACTGGGGGTCAAAATTTTTCATAACTAGATTTAACATGAGTGGGTCAGATATGCTTCAGACTTGTCTGTGTGGGGGAATTCAAGACATGGACATGTAAAGGAACAATTATTCCTAAGTAATTTTCTAGGTGAACATACCTACCTTACAAAAGAATCCCCACAAACAAAAAACAAACAAAAGCAAATAAACAAATATACCCCAGTAAGGGTTTAATCCCAGTGGGCAGACTAAGCTGAAAAAGAGGCAGTGCCTGTTCTGGGAAGGGTGCCTGTACTGGGAGGTAAATGATGGCTACTCATCAATGATGGCTATTTGAAAACAATTTTCCAGTCAGAAAAGCCATTTACAAGGCTGTGATTTGTGGTACTTTTTCATCATTAGCCTCAGACCCAAGCCAGGTTTTAAGGCTTGTTCTCTTGGTTTATCTAATTCCTGACTTTCCATTATTGAGTAACATTATTTTTAACAATGAAGTTCGGAAAACGAGGCGGAATCTGCTGAACCTGCACTGCTTCCTGTTCAGGTCCCTGTTAGTTTTTCCCCTGAGCTCTCAGAGATGTCTCTGAATTTGTATACACTGAGATTACTGGAACAGGGTATGTTTCCAAGTCGGCTTTCCAGCTCTAATCTCATTAGTGCCTATCAGCTTCCTAAATATTAGCACTTCCATTACTCATCTCAAAATAATCATTACACAAAAGGTCCGCAGCCTCTCTGGAAAACTTGCAAAAGGCATCATGGGTGTGGAGAGAGAGGAGGAAATTCCCTGAAGCAGCAGGAGGCTGTCCCACCAGTGTGGTGTGGCAAGAGCTGCTGCTCACTGGTTTGGTACCTCCAGAGGCTGCAGACTCCCATCCTGGTGGCTCCTCCAGCGCAGTGAGGGGTCAGTCCCTGGCACTTTGCTATAGCCTTGCTCTGTCTCCAGCACAGCTGTTGGTTGCTCACCTCCAGGCTGGTTTTGCTGACCAGGTCTGAGCAAGGTCTTGTTTGGTTTCTGCAGGAAGGAGCACATCCTGGCCATCCTGGCGCTCCGGGGGCTGGGGCGCGCCAGGAGAGCGGCGATTTTTCGGCAAGTCCACCATGCACAGGAGAGCTCCGAGAGAGGGGAGGGCAGCACACTCTTTGCTGAAATTGATGTTCCAGTAATCATCAGCTGCTTCTAACGCAGGACCAAAACAGCAGGCAGCATCCTGCCTCCTCCTACACTGCCTCTACACATGATCCAAAATCTGCTAATCCATCTTGCTCCTCCGCAAACCCAAACTTTTGACTGCTGTGGAGAAAGGAATACTTTCCTGAACTTGCTACCCCAAGCTCAGAACCCCAAGGCAACAGATGCACCAAGACACTGACCTCCTGCAAGAGCTCCTGGGCAGCAGCTCCAGCCCAGGCATGGTGTCCACCTCATGTTCCATATGGATTCTATTGCTGAGAGGCTGCTCCACTGTTTGGTACAAGGTTAAACGTATTTTCAGAGAACAGGAGAAAACCAAAAGCAGTTCACTCAGAGCTATATTAAGGCCTCAGTGCCATATTAAGGCTTGGACTGTGCTCTGCATAATTATACAGCAGCAGAGCAAGAGAGCCTCCCTCATAATTAGTGCCCATGAGCAACCAAGGGGCAGAGCTTGGGCAGGGATGTGGTAGCACCCAAGTTTTATTTCCTGCCCCACAAACCAGCTGGCTGAGCTGGCATGATCCAAGGTCATGATGTTGTGACCTGAGGCCACAAACCACTACCTGCCTGGGGAGGAAAACGCTGGGTAACCAAACCCCACAGCTGGGACACACAGCACATGGAACACTCTGCCCTCCAGGGTGGCCCCCATGGCCCCTCTGGCATTTCAGCAGATTTTCCTCACACGAGGGCTGCCTTGAAAAACTCCTGTTGGACTGAAGATTCGTCCATGCCACCACATCTCTGTGTGTACAGATATGCCTGGATCGGATATGCCATGTGGAGGGAGGCTGCAAGTTCTCCTTGACTTGGGGAAAGTGCCACCATGCCTCTAGTCCATTTTCTTGTGTGGTTAAATGCATTTTAACAGATCTGTTACAATCTGACTGCAGTATGAAACCTAATGTGAGGTGGACAGACAGTGCTACAGATGAGATCCTCACCTGGTGTAAACCAGCATCATCCCATTGATGGGCATGGATCACCATAGGGTTAACTCCACGAAGGATCCAAAGCATTACATCCAGCATCTGCAGGGGAGACTGAAAGAGACATGCAGCAGACTACAGCTGTATAAATCTGATTTTATTTAATTCAATTTATCCTTTAGGTTGCCCTCCGCAGGATTTAATCTAGGACTACAGAGATGTGTTTATGATCTATTAAAATGATAAATGTGGGCATGGCATAGCCTTGAACATGATTTTTTCTTGCAGCAGAGCTTACAGCATCAGCTGTGAGCCTCTTTTGTTTCCTTTGCTTCAGGTTGCACCAGTGTAAGTTTCAGTCTGGGTGAGCAGCATGTGCTGGTGACAGGCCAAGGGAAATTTTCTGATGGATAAGGTGCACAGAGTGCACCTTTAATTCACAATCATCATATGAAAATTTTTCTAAGGTAGACTTGTTACCTCCGCTGTCAAGATAAGATGTTTTTCTAAAGATGGCTTTGAAATATCAGGTATAACTTGAGAGCTTGAAGCAGGAAATCCTGGGAGGAATTTTCTGCCCTGCATCATTCTTCAATACATCTCATGGCAATTCCCACAAACCCTCAGCTTGGTGACTCTGTATTTGCTATGGAGAAGAAGTAAAATATCGTCTGGTTCTCCCATTAGGTGTGCAGAACACATGAACACTTCGGAGGTCCCCTCCCCTGTCCTGGGGCCATGGTGCAAGCAGAGACCCCTGTGATTACACCCCCCCATGGATTTGTGAGCTACATTTACCTTCCCCGCAGCAGGGAAAGGCATCAGTGCTGAGAGATTTACATTTATTGTTAAAAGGAATGACTAAGCAGGAGAGATACAAAGAGGCTTTCGACTTTTCCAGGCTAGGTCTGAGACTTCTAAAACTGCACTCCTGGAGTGCAGGATTTGAGGCACTAAAGCCTCGGTGAGGGATTTTGTGCATCAGAAATTTCCCTCTACCGCATATGCATCTCTCATCCAAGCACCTCACGCAAGGCATCTGTAGCATTTTCCCAAGTGATTTATTTAAATGTATACAGGGGTTTTCAATCTCATTATTTTACTGGCAGACTCTCCACAAACCAACTGCCTTTCCTCAGGCTCCAGCTGCCTGTCCCTGGGATTAGATAAGGCGCTCGGTTTCCATTTTCTAATAAAAGCAAGTTGCTCCCCTGAAGTCATGGAGGAAAGTTGGGCACAATGGTCTGCCTTTTGTCACAACCTCTCTTGGGACACTCAGATCCTGCAGCCTGGCATCCTGTGAGCCAGTGGCAGGCGCGCAGCCAGCTTCCTCTGGGAGCTGCTGCTCTCTGGCTGCTTGCTCTTGAGCAAACCAGTTTAAGGTTAACTCCATTATGGCAAGGCCACGGTTCAGTCCTACCCCAACAGCTGTGCAAGCGGAGAGGGGTGTCCAGGATGGGTGAGGAATAGGGGTGCCCCTGGGCAGGGGGATGCTTGGTCTGGGCTGCAGAGCAGACCCTGGAGCCAGCTGAGCAAGCAAAAAGGAAGGGATGTGCTTTCCAAAATGAGCTGCTGCTGTCCAGCTGTCTTCTGTAGAAGACCCAGTGTTCATTACAGCCATATTTCACATTCCAAAAAAGAGAAGAAAGGCCTTCCAGGGCTTTAAAACGTGAAATATGCTGCTCTTGTAGGAAAGTGCCTGTTAATTCCTTCTGCTTGTTGTTTCTCTGTGAAGAAAAACACCATCATCCCTATTCCTATCGCAGCACAGAGTTGCATTCCCTCCCGGACACACTTCTCACTTGTACTCCAGAGGGCCCAAGCTAGTACATGCAGATGCATCTCTGGTAAATAATGCTGTCTCAAAAGTGTCAATCTAAATGGAAAAGCCAAACTCTCTCCAGATTTAGCTTCTCAGGGGTGGATGTTGCATTTGGGGGGGGTTGGGAAGGCAGATCTGGCTCAGCTGACAGTGCTGAATCAGTGGTGAAAGATGTTTTTTTTGTTTCAGAGGTCTCTGATGTTTCACAATACTGTTTGTTTCTGGTTTGGGGTGAAAACCAAAGGGTCATTGACAGCAGCCAGGGTGCATGAGCTGACATTTGCCCTCTGAGACCAGCCATCAAGTGCCACTATTTCAGCAATTTTGCTCTGTGAAGTTGTCTTTTCCTGGATTGAAGATATGGGAAACAGGCTTGCTTGAAGTAAGAAAGGAAGAGTACCAAGACATTGCAGTGAATGCCCAGGAAGCTGTTCCTCAGCAGGGGATGATAATCAATCAGTCAAAATATTCCTGAAAAAAGCCTTTTAGTGCAGCACCACTCCAGTGTTTACCTCCCTGTCATGTGGTATCTTCAGAAATGAGTTCTCAATTGGTTTAAAATATTAAGGATGATCAGAAAGAAGAGGAATGATGTATTGCATCTGCTTTACAGGCTGGGTGATGTGGCCACCACCCCAGCACACACAGCTGGGATGACAAGAGGTGCCAGGGCATTATTATCTCAGGGATGGCTGAAAATTAAAGTTTTATTAATTTTAGGCTTAACTGCTTTAGTGGTTATATATCACGCTTCTTCCAAGTACCACTATTTAGCAAACATTTATCTTCTTCTTATATTCTTATTCTCTTCTATTTTGCATCTTTCTCCATGAAATCTTGTGTCTGGATTATTGCCCCAAAGCCAGTTATTTTGGTTCTTTGGTACTGGGCAGATACAGGAGTGCTCTGCTCAGGATCACCATGCACTTCCATCCCTTGAGGACAATTATATGTAATACTGCTAACAACACCATGGCATTACTACTGGGATTGGCCCACCTCCCCCATAAAACCTGAGCAAGAGAGCAGTCAGGTTGCTGGAGCATTGATTTAAACTATTTGCTATCACTGTTACAGTAAAAAGAGAGTATTGGGAAAAGGTAAAGGCTGATGTACATTAATGGGTAGCAAAAGTGCATTAACTTTTAAAGAACTACATGAACTTTCTCTAGTCCCAGCTTGAGGACACTGAGCATGTGAACTTTGCCTCCCTGCCTTCATCTCTGTCACACAGAGCACTGCAAATAGCCTCTAATACTCTTCCAATGTAGTACTCTCAATTTGTGTTTGTAAATTCATACCATGCCATTAGAATGCATTTTCCCAGAAAAGAATATGTAAGGCAAAGAAAACTCTGGAAAAAGTCTGTTGTAGTATTTTTGCCATCTTCATACTACCTGAAAGTCCTGAAATGCCTGTGTAAGGCTTTCCTCCAAGCTGCACAGAGACTGTAGCTCTTGCTAAATGAGGCAGAAAGAGTGAATGGCAGATTAAAGGTGAGCACCTAAGTCCCAAGATGTCTGACCAGGCATAGTCTATGCTTGGGCAGGCATGAAATTGTGCCTGGCAGCAGAGTAGGCCCGTAGCCTGAGCTTCATAATGAGTGTGGGACTGGGAACATGCCATGGCTTCGTTAGGGAGTGCAGGATTATGCTTTGGTTCCCAGGACTGTGGGGAGACTGGCATCAGGCGAGACAGAACTGCTTTTGTGTGAACAGCATTACACAAGTGCAGAAAAAGCAAATCGAGCCAGAAGGCAGAAAGGGGGCTGCACTCAGCCCCTGGGAAGGGGATGGCAACCTGCAGCTGGGAAAGAGAGGCTCAGAATCAAAAGAAAGCCCAGAAAACAGGAATGATTAAATGAACTGCATCCACAGATAAAGAGAGCTTTGCTTAATATTGGTCAGTGTAGAGCAGTGGCCCTCAATTTTTTTCTGTCTATGGACTAAGGAAGTACTTCCAGAGGAGGCACAGAGCACAGATGTGATAATTGTCTTTCAGTTGGTTAAAAAATGCCTGCAAAAGGGAAGGAATGTGCTCCTCTCCATCTTCTGTGGGGGTCAGGCATAGAGAAGCTTCTACTGCTGTAAGTAGATCCAAGTTAGCAGCAAAACCACCACTACTGCTGACAGGGCTGGACTGCTGAGGACAGCGTGTCATCCCGACCATCAGGGGCTTTTACAGAATCACAGAATGGTTAGGATTGGAAGGGATGCCAAAGATCAATTCATTCCAACCCACCTGCCATGAATGGGGACACTTTTCACTAGACCAGGTGGCTCATTTCCAACAGCACTTCCTGGTGAAGCACATCATGGGAATCCCAGAACTGAAATGAAGGGAAAATCAAACTCATCACAGAAGCCCAGCACCTTGAGCAAGGCACAAACTGCTGGGGATCATTTCCTGAGTGAGAGAGCTCACAACTTTTCAATACTTCTGTCCAAAACTTGGGGAAAAAATATTTTCTGAAAGAACTGTGCTATGAATAGAAGGTCATTGAGTGGATAAGAGGCAATCATGGAATTAATCATCAGGGATTCATGAAGAGGCACAAGGCCAAAAGTCTGGTGGCTTTTGTCTCCAAAAGCACGTCATGCACTTGTGGACCGTCATCTTCCCCTCATAGCCCCAGCTGCAGTGCAGGAATGAATTGGTCATGCTTTCATCTTGAGAGCTCTTTAAACAAATGGGCCTTGAGCCTCCAAAGCACCATCAAAAGCCCACGGTGCCTCTTTCCCTCAGTGGTCTCAAGGCTGAATCCACCCTGTGCCTTGCTAAGCAGCTGTTAGTCACCCTCTGAAACAGAGCGCTCCCCTGGATGACGGGAGCGCTGTCTGCGAGCGGACATGGACAGAAACAACAGCCCAAAGGCCAGGCTGGATTTGCCTGTGGTAAGATGTTCTCCCAGCAAGCTCAGCATGGAGCTGTTATTTGGAAGCACCAAATGGAATTCCACATGTGACATTTCAGCACTGCCTGCAGGGAGGAGGCTGAACATGAACATACCATTTCCTCTGCTTTTGGCCTGACCCTTGGGTCTGGGATTTCTCATTTCCCCCAAAATGCCTTTTGCAAGTGATTAAATACTGAGACAGCTCAAGGTTGTGTATCCTAAGTGAATTAATTTAAAAAAAAAAAGATTTCTTTGCCTTGTAACAGGGCAGGAATACTTGAATGGATGTCTAATTTTGTTCTATTAAACATTCAAAGCAGGAGAAAATTGTGAGTTAAAAAAACTGCCTGCAGACAGGCATGACAACTCACAGCAATATTATTCTGTTTCCCAAAGTTATTCACAATCCACTGCAAACAAGAACTGCTGTGTCTTCACAATCAGTTGACCTTCAGCCTTGGTGTATGGATTTAGATGCCATTGTTTTAGTCACAGCAAGAAAAATGAATTGCATTGTTGCTGTTCCAGCTGTGTTTCTGGGAAAATGCTTGCATGGGGTGTACCAAACAGACCCCTCAAAGGAATATTATTTTCCTCAGTTAACTGCCCTTTCAACCTCTTATGAGTGAAGCAGCTTTTTCCTGATGCAGGTGGAGAGAAGCCCAAAGGAGTTTAAAACACATGCATGGGGCTTATCTTTACATACTGCATCCAAATTATTGACTTTACATAGACATCGCAGCACTGGATTTCATATCCAGCACTCATATTTACTTATTTTAGATATTTTCCTCTTTTCTCTGAGGGTGATGTTCAAAATAATTATGACAACCCCATTCATTTAGCAAGTGGTTTAGGAAGGATCCATGTCTGGCCACTGTGTTATTGGGAAAAGTCCCAGAGAACAAATATGTACAAAGCACGTTACCCAGCCCTATGGTGCAGGCTGTGCCAAGACAGGGGAGGCAAAAGATGAAATTATTGTCCTGAAGATCTAACAAGATTCCTCAGATATTTTTTTGAGAAAAGGACTATTTCATTGCAAGATCAGTGGGAATTTCAGTCCTCGGGAGGACTGTAAATCTCATTCAGAAATATGCCCCTCTTTACAAAGAAATGAAGGGCTGTATTCTACCACCAGTAAATTTGGCAGCAAAAACTCTGTTGATTTCAACAGTGAAAGATAAACAATGAGCTCCTTACTGAGTCAGAGGGCTGTCCTCATGGCTGCTTGGACTTCCCCTGGAAACTTCCCTCTCTGCCACTCATCAAGCCCAAGTTTCCTTGGGCACATGAACAGAATGCCACAGGAGAGAGGCCAGGAAAAGGAAGGGGTAAACCTTGAGGACCCACAAGGAAGTTCAAAACAGAAGAACTTCTTCTGTTCACTTTCAAGACCTCAAAGAGAAGTACTGCTTTTGCAGTTTCCCACGTGCTTTCCCCCAGTACTTTCCACCATCCTGTGATGTGGAGTTTATGGGATGCCTTTCCTGCCGGGCAAAAAGAGATGCCCTGAGAGAGAGCCTGGAGGCAGGGAAGGTGCCTGGACTGGGGTAAAACAACTGCAGTGAAAAGAGATCATGATTAGTCTAAATAGGATGCTGCTGCTATCATGAGGGCCAGTTGGAATTTGGTCCCATCCAGTGACCTTTCCAGTGTTTCATTCCCTGATCTAAAATTAGGCCTCTCATCCCTTGCACACAAGCCCTGTGCCAGCCCAGGCACAGCCATGGGTGACCGGAGAGGATCCACAGCTGAGCACTGGTGAGGACAGGCATGGCCCAGTCCCAGCTCTTAAATACGGATGGACACATTCCTCCCACACCACGGGAGCTGCTGACACAACTGCCACCAGGTGGTTTTGGCAGTTCCAGGGCTCAGCTGACAGGGCAGGTCTGTCAGGACACCCAGCCCTGTGCTGCACAGCACAGCTGTGTGCTATCACATCTGGAGCACTCAGCCACTTGCAGAGAGCACAGGTGTCGGATGCTGCTTGGGACGTGGCTCCTTGCACCATTTCTTGTAGCTTAACTGCTGAGGCAGTTCCCATTTGCCTTCCCTCAGCCCCTGGCTGTGCCAGCCTCTGAGGGCATACAAGTAAGAAGCATCCCCAACTTAGAGACCCCTATTTAATGCAGGAGCACTGTAAGAAAAGCAATCTGCGTCTTGGAAGCACACACACACGTTTTTCTGGCTTCACAGAAAGCTAGCCCTTGTGTCTTCATGCTGAACCTCAAAGGCATTAGGAAGTTGTAAACAGAGAAGCAGTGTTATAGAAAGAAACAAGAGTAAGCTGGTATAAAGAAAGGACTACGGGATGCTGGAGTACCTTAAAAATGGGGTGCTAAAAATAAAGGTGCTTTTCTGTCAGAGGATCCCTGAACTGTCTCTGAAGCAGCTGTGTTTTTCAGAACATCTGTGCTACAGGCAGCTGGGAATCCCCCACAATGGCCCCAGCCAAGAGCTCTTCCAGATCTGCTCTGAACCCCAAGCCTGGTGCTGTGACCCTACAACAGGCAATCCATTTCCCAACAGGAGTGGGATAGCAGGAAGTGTGAGCTCCCACTCACCTGGGCTGAGTTGTGGTGAGATGACTGGACTTCCACACAGGAAAAACACTTCTGGTTTCCTTCAGGTGGAAAGGAAAAGCTACACCCTTCCCTCAGTACCTGTTGTTCCTCCCTAAGTCATCATATGCCAGATGTGGAGGATGCCCATCAGACTGCAAGTAGCATCAAACACAGGGACAATATCACTCCCTCCAATCCATGGGGGAGGGTGACTTTTCCCAGGCTATGAAGATGCCTGCCTGCCTGCCTGAAGGTCCAGGGATTATCAAACTGGGAATAGCTGGCTGCCAGGGCTGTCGGGTCAAGGGGACTTTCCTTCCAGCACGTGATGTCTCCTGCCCACTGTGAGCAAGTCAGGGACAGCTGCCCCCAGCCAGAAACCTCTGACATGAATCCCTCCTCCCTCTCCATGTCAGAGCAACCACAGAAATGCACACCTCCCTTGCTCAAATGCCAGAGGAGGGTGCCAGGACAGCCTCAGGGACAGATGCCTCCTCTACCAGAATATCACAGCAAAGGTGTCATCAGCCTCAGCCACAACCACTCCTCAAGCAGAAATACCAGGATGGGGATGCAGACCATGCTTGAATACAAGCTCTTCCTTTGATGAAGATTTAGGACATTCCTGTCAGGTTTGAACTACTGGCTCATTACTCAGACATGTAGTATCTCTAATGCCAGAAGAAACCAAAATCAGGAAAGCTCTCTTTGATTAGCTTCATCCACATATGACCAGAGAGGACAAAACTATCATCATGTGAGGCTGGTACCATTGGTAGCAAAGTTCCCAAGAAGGGTTCATACTGTCGAAGCTATCAAATCACAGCTTTGCTGCAGATCAGACCTCCAACACCAACCTCCTTCAAACCAACCTAGGAAAAAATGTGTTTTCACCACTTGGAGAGGAAGACAACAGAGGCAGGACAATGACAAGAGGATGAGGATAAACTGCTGCCATGGATGTTTCTGCTGAACATGGTTCTGCTTGGCTTTCACAGCTGGATTCAAAAAATCATGAGCAGATCAATCTTCTCAGCACAAGGGCAGGCTTCTACCTGTGGTACCAGGGTCCATGCTGGAAAGGACAAAGTATTTTGCAGGAGAAAGGAAACTTTTTGGATCTGAGAACACTAGGTTAGTTAAGTGCTTTAGTACTTTAAAAAATATTCCATATTGTTTGGCTTTAAGATCTTGGGTTTACATGTTGCTTTCAAGGAGTAAGACAATACTAGAATTGGCCGACTTGGTTGTTCCCTTTAACCTTAGGCTGACCTTCCATAGATACAAGTGAAAAGTTATCACAAAACATAACCTGCACATGGAATTCTTTGGAGAAGGCCACAAGCAGGCTTCAAAGACGGCAGATATCTGTCCCTTGGTGTGCTTCTGTGATAATTTTGAATGCCAAACAATGTTGTACTTAAAACCATATAACTTAACACATGCATAATCATCAAGGGTTGTGAAGCACAAATGAAAACAAAGTTGAGGCAGGGAAGTAGTTCATGAAATAAGAAAAATGAGAGGTTATATCCTGTAGTCTAACAGGTGTCTCAGACTGGCTAAAAACAACAGTCCCCTCAGACAGACAGGTTTCAGACTTGCATCCCGGGGTAGTTTCCATTCACTTGTGGGCCCTAGGGCATCTAGAAGAACTCCAGTTAGCTGCAGTCTAGGAGGTTCTCTTGACTCATACAGAAACTGGAAGAGAAAGCAAAACTTCATCCTAGTGATTTCCACTATTGTCTGGAGGGAGAAGTCCGGGGTATCCAGTCTTTGCCCACCACTACTTGTGTAGTGTCTCTTACACAAGGCATGGCCTGCCACAGGAACTTTTCCCTCAGTAGTAAGCACTGTGTGACACAATCTGCTGGTGAATTCAGAGCCCCATTGCCCAGGCCCTGCTCCTGTCCCTCACCACTACCCTGCTCCTATCCTGGAAGGCCAATACTTGGATGTATACACATAGCTCTTCTGAGCCTAGTTGCTGATGGAGGAAAAGAAATCCTGCTTTTATTATTTGTAGTCATCGTGAATACCGGAGAGGAAGACACCTCAATCAGTTGGAAGTAATATTGTTACAAGCTGACCCAAGTAATCAGAGTTAAAATACACAACAGTCTTGAGAGTTGGATCCACCGCCTCTAGACCTCCAACCACTTACTGGCTGCTCTGTCCCAGCTGCTGAGCAGTGACAGCGCCTTTGGAGCCAGCAAGTTCCTCCACAGCTTGCTGACCTGTCACATTCCTGCACTCAGGGAGAGGAACTGGGTCCCCTCATGACCGAGCTGACATTGCTCTGGCCTGCAGAGCTAAGCCAGCCTTCAGACCCCAAACTTTCATTCCTTTTGCTGACCTCAAAATTTATAGGAAAGAGACAGACAAATGTGGTAGGTGTGATCTCTTGGTCTTTTACCTCACATTTTAATGAGAGGCCCAAATCCTCTTCTGCGACCCCTTTTTGCACATGCCCCCACTTCTATAAAATTATCCCACAGTGAACAGAAATAAAAGAGCTATTTCCCAGCACAGGAGGATGAAAAGCAATCAGCTACAAGCACATGCAATCAGGTCACAGCACATACTACTTCACATGCCTCCCCAAGCACTGCAGGGAGGTCAGCCACCCTAGAGACATCCTTCCCTATTCCCCTCCCCAGGCTGCTGCACACCCCATCCCACATGGAAAAGCTGCTGGGTATTACCTGACCTGATTTTGCAGTCTAACCTCACCCTGAGAGTATTTTCTGACTCTCTCAAGCAACAATTCAGGCACCTCTACTTGGGCCTGTGTGCCTCACCAGCTCCAGGAGATAGCCCCATATTCCCAGCAGAAGGTGGCAAAGAATGCCTGCTTACCCAGAAAGCTGCTGCCAGCCACCTGCACCAAAGCTGCTGTTTTTCTGCTCTGAAACATGCACAGCTGGAATTGCTTAGTACAAATGAGCTCAGCTCATAGACAGTCCCACAGGAAAATTACTATCTTCCCTGTCTGGTAATAAAGGTAAAGAAAACAAGTTTAAACAAAAATCTCAAATACCATTCAATGAATAAGCATATCAAATTAATGGACTCCAGGAAGAACATCTTTACTCTCCTGACAATCTGCTTCTTGACACACCTTTAGCTGGCAATGAGGATAATAGCTTTTCAGCATCTTGAAAGAGGGAATTAAAACCACACTTCAAAAATAATCTCATTATAAATGCTTCTTGTTGATAGTATCTTCATTTTTACAGGTAAACCTTTCATTGTGTAATGCAAAGAATTTACTACTTTTTCTAGTAGAGACACATCCCATTTGCAGGCTCCTGCTCAGCTAAATCTGGATATTAGGACTGGCAAAGAGATTGATGCTCAATAGAGAAGGGGGAAACAATCCCATGCAAGTCACTGTTCAAATTTAAGGAAGCAGCTGCAAAACAGTTACAAATCTCTGAAGTACATCTGGCTTTTAAGTGTAAGTTTCAGGTGAGAAATATATCCTGTGTATTAGAGAAGTCAGGCATAAATCCCTGGATTCCAGGGATTGCAAACTTCAGTTAACTTCTTAGGTAGCATAAACTATAAACACAGAGTATCAGTGTAGTTCTATGCAGTGCACTGAGTTGTTACAGAGCACAGAAAAACTCCTGTGCAGCACTGGAAGATGGGCAGCCTGGTTTAACAGGGTTATGCCCTACCCAATATTATTTAAGTAAGTACAAGATACCTGTCTCTGGAATCAGGCTACATAGACAAGCAGTGTCGGGCTGGTGTATCAGGAGGAGGTCAAAGTGCTCTGATACATTTGGTTTGGGTAAACAAGGGCACCCAGAGGATGACACCTAACCTCTAGGTTTTTAATTTAAGGCCAAATTAAAAGATGCTTCTTGTTCTCTCTGCTGGCAGAAATGCCCTGACCCCACTGAAGTTAACTTAAAACAGATAAAGATGAGGCCCAGCAGCAGATCCCACTACATGAATCTAATTTGGATCCCACGTAAATCATTCTGTACAAACATTTAGGCAAGAAAACAACCCAGGACACCCACAGATCTGCAGCTACATTTGCTAACACCAGCTGAGCATCCGACTCCCTTGGACTTTCCCCCATCCCTAGCTGCAAGACTCTCCTACAGTCAGGGCCCCCAGTGCTAAGCTGGGGATGAGACATTTGTCTGAGCCAAGTGCAAAGACTCCCTGAATATTTAAAGAGAGGTTTCAGTGGCTCTGAGATGTGTCACTGAGCCACTTCCCAATGCAGATTCCCAACACATCTGTGACAGACACCCCTGCACCCTTCAGGGATCACATAACTGAGGATGTGAAGAACCAGCCCCAGGTTCCCCCTTGCATCCACGACATCATCCTCTGCCTTCAGACAATCACAAACACTGCCTTGCCAGCCATGCCCTGATCTGTGTGTGCGTGCGTGTGCGTGGGTGTGTGTAACCCTTGGACCACACCAGCCACCCTGGTTCCTCCCAGGAGCCATATCCCTTCACCTCCTGCATGAAAAGGTCATTGGATGCAGCATCAGGATCACTTCCAGCTGCACTGCACTGTCCCCAAACCAGCTCTAACTGCTGATTTCAAACCTTGCCTCCCCTCCCTTTCACATTGGCATTGGAGGAGGTGATGAAATACAGAGAAAGTTTCTGCACTCCAGGGCCAAATCTTGCACTGTTTCTGATGATTTTCAGACTCATGTGACCCAGAATTTCCATCCCATGAACATGGTTATTTCTGGTCATTGGTTGTCACGGAGCAAGGGGACCCAACCCTGGGGCAATCCCAGAGAGGAACCCTCCGCCCAGCGCAGCCAAAGGCTGGCGTGATACGAATCAATGTTTTCAAGAGACCGGAGATCATGGGTTTGCCCATCAGGGCGGCCCCTCCACTTCTGCTTCCTGTTTTGGCAGACATTGCTGGGGATGAGGTTTTTCCCTGCTACCATGGACTTCTTGGGAAAAGAGTTCCAAGAGAGGAAAGTGTGAGTGCCAGCAGATAGGATGCCTGCCAAAAAGCACAGACCAGGAGAAGCATCTGTTCTCCAGCATTGTGCCAGCTCACCTGGGCACCTCCTTCCAGTAAAAACCATGGCCCCAGACCATGTCTGCTGCTGGGGGATGTCCCCACCCTGGACCTCCATAGATGCACAGCCCCTCCAAAAGTTGTACGGCCACACAGGTGCTGAGTGTGGGCATCAGCAGCACCAGCAAAGCTCACAGTTCACACTCAGCTTTACATCTCTGGACCATTTTTTTTACATTTTGCATTAGACCAAAGCTATCAGATGTAAAACAGAAATTGTCCCAAGCACAGTAACCAGGCACTTGGACTTTCTACCTGCCCCACTCCCCACCCCACATCAGCTTCCCAAGAAAGAGGGAAGAGATAGGCTCTGCAAGACCACAATATTTTGATTTTCCGCCTGCAGGGCAACTGCTTTAACCCAAATCTCATCCAGATGTGTGCAGAAGATGCTTCCCACTGAGGCTATCTAAGCAAGGGACGGCACAGCCCTCACAGACCCTCTGCAAAGGCCCCCCACAGCCACTGCTGTCACCCAGGCATCCCCTGGCTGCCCTCCAGCCAGCCCCTGCTGTGGCAGCACACATGCTTGCCCAGGTAACAGGCTCGCCACACCACACTTCATGGCCAGGGATGCTGGTGCCTAGATATCAGGAACAGAAATCAGGGAAACAAATCACAGAATAGTTTGGGTTGGAAGACATCTTTAAAGGTCATCTAGTCCAACCCCCCTGCAATAAGCAGAGACATCTTCAACTACATCAGGTTGCTCAGAGTCCTGTCCAACTTGACCTTGAATGTATCCAGGGAGGGAGCAACTCTCACCTCTCTGGGCAACCTGTTCCAGTGTTTTACCCCCCTCATCATAAAATGTTTTCCTTATCTAGAATTAAATCGACCCTTCTTCAGTTCCAAACCATTACCCCTTGTCCTATTGCAACAGGCCCTGCTAAAACCTTTGTCCCCATCTTTCTTACAGGCCCCCTTCAAGTACTGAAAGGCTCAAGAAGGTCTCCCACCCACAAGTGGAACACAGAGTTTCAGAGGCTTTGGGGTAAGAAAGGAAGCCTGTCTCTCCCAGTCCCTAGGCAGGGAGTTGACCCCTGCTCTGAAGATGCTGGATGGTATTGATGCCTCCTGGGAGTGCTGTGAACCCTGCTCTGGGGAAGGCACAATGCAGGACGCAGATATAGCCAGCTGTGCTTTCAGGCATGCACCTCACCCCCGACAGCCTGCTGGGGGCAATGCCCTGCTCAGAAAGCAACGCTTCCAAGAATCATGGAATATCCTGAGTTGGAAGGGATCTATAGGGATCATGAAGTCCAACACCTGTTTCTGCACTGGACAACCTCAAAAGTCACACCACATGTCTGAGAGCATTGTCCAAATGCTTCTTGAACTCTGGCAGGCTTGATGCCATGACTACTTCCCTGGGGAGCCTGTTCTATTGCCCAACCACTCCTTGGGTGAAGAACCTTTTCCTAATATCCAACCTAACCTCCCCTGACACAGCTTCAGGCCAGTCCCTCAGGTTCTGTCACTGGTGAGAAGCGAGATCAGTGCCTGCCTCATCTCTTCCCTTTGTGAGAAGGCTGTAGGCTGTGATGAGGTCTCCCTAAGTCTCCTCCAGGTTGAACAAGTCAAGTGACCTCAATTGCTCCTTGTATGGCTTCCCCTCCCAACCCTTCACTATCTTTTTTTCCCTCCTTTGGAAGCTCTGTAATAGCTTTATGTCTTTCTTATAATGTGGCACCCAAAACTGCCCCCAGCACTTGAGGTGAGGCTGCCCCAGAGCAGAGCAGAGTGGGACAATCCCCTCCCTTGCCCGGCTGGTGATGCTGTGCCTGATGCCCCCAAGACCTGGGTGGCCCTCCTGGCTGCCAGGGCACTGCTGACTCATGTTCAACTTGCCATCGACCAGGACCCCCAGGTCCCTTTCCTCATTCCCCAGGCTGTTTGCAGATCCAGAGATGACCACTCCGGGTGCAGAACATGTCATTTTTGGAGGCACCTGATCTATCCCTGACGGTGCGTTTCCAAGCCTTGCAGTGGGACATTTCCCACAGCCAAGGCCTCGGGCAGTGAGCCCAGGGTGCCGCATTCAGCGGTCTGTCGGGACAGGGCGCCGGGGCTCCGCTCCTGTGCAGGGACCGACCCTCGGGGCCAGGCACCCCGCCGCCAGCCACTTTCTCCGCCGGAGGGGATTTCTCGGTTCCCTTCGCTCGGGGGGAGGTGTAACCGGAGCTTCCCAGCAGCCGGGGCCCGCCCCCGCCCTCCTCCCCTTATAGCCGGGCTGCCCCCGCCCCGGCCCCAGAGCCTGTGACAGTGCCGGTGCCGGTGTCAGTGACAGTGCCGGTGTCAGTGCCGGTGTCAGTGCCGGTGCCAGTGTCGGTGCCGGTGTCAGTGCCGGTGCTGGTGCCAGTGCCAGCGCCAGTGCCAGCGCCGCTGTCCCGCATCCAGCCCCGCCGCCCGGAGCCGCCGCAGAGTAAGTCCGTCAGTGCTCCGTGCCGCCCGCCCGGAGCTCGGGTCTTCCCCCTTCCCCGGCGGGCCGGCGTCTCTCCCGCTTCTCCCGAGCCGCTGTCCCGCTCCCGGCTCGCTTGCCGTGAGCTCGGGGGCTCTCTGCTGGGTCCGAGAGTGGGGAATGAGTGGTAGATGCTGAAGGGTGGGTTGCCGGATACGGGGACAGGTTTCAGCCCCACCTTGTACTTACCAGAATGGGGAATAAATCGGACTGCTGGCAGAAGGACAGCAGCTCCAGGCATTCCCCAGGGCCGGGCACAGCCAGGATATGTGCCTGGCAATTCCATTGTGACAGCTGGGTCTGATTTCTTCTGCTTTTCCCCAGAATTTCAGGGCACAGGCTCAAGCAGTGATTACTGTTAACTGTTCCTGCCTTCCTACCCCTCTGCCTTCCAACATCTTTCCCAAAATCCAGATGTAGGTCTTGGGCACCAAAGCATCCTGAACCCCGATCTGGCACTGGGTTCCAGATCCAGCGTGGCACTTCTGCCCTCTCCTCTGTCTCTATTCAAAGGAAGTGGTTTTCTCCCAAACCACAGGAAAGTAATTGGATTATGATTCAGTCAGCTTGGCTGTGCTTAAAAAACACCATTTCAGAGCCTGGACCCTGGATGGCCCCAGGCAGCCTCTGTGACTTGTACCTTGCTAGGATCACTGTGCCAAGCTGGCACATTTCTGCATTGCCATGGTCACCCTTTTGTGACTGATTTTCCCTAGTCAGAGAAGTCCCATAGCCCCTAGGACTTGCTTTTTCCCAGAGCACTGAAAAGCCTGTAGAAATTCCCTTCCATCCTTGTGCAGCAGCCCCATATCCACTGCATCAGCTCCTCAGCACAAATTGAAAAGTTCAGCCCAAGGTTAGGATCCTTGGTGTGTTTAAAGTAGGATATCTTTTTGAGGCTGCTGCAAAGGAAGAGACTTTCTGTGACTGAAGCATATGGCTGATCTAGAAGCCATGGTCCCTCGCCATCACATCCAAGTTCAGAGCAGAAAACGTGAAGAAAAACTCATTCTCCAAAGCACCAGGGGACGTTGAGGCTTTCCAGTTTTGATAGAGCAAATCACAAGGGAGCAGAGAGCTCAGGTTTGGGTTTGCTTCATTCAACCTCTCTATGAAAAGATGCCTGGAAAGCCAAAGAATTTGAAAGTGCCAAGAGAAGCTCCCAGGGAATTTGTTTATCTACTCAGTCGCTGTTAGCTCGAGCAGTGAACTTTGCAAACTCCAGGCCTCAAAGAAGGATTTGGCTTTGGAACTGTGTTATGAAAACAAAATTCTAGACAGCAGCAGCTGGTTTTTCTTTCAGCAGCAATAGTTCAGAATTATGCTGCTCAGATTTGAAGCAAGAAGAAAAAAAGGAGGGTATTACAGTGCATTCTGTCTGCTTTTTCCCAATAACAGTGTATATATATAATTTTCTCTTTCACTGTTTGAAAAATTCTCACTAACAACAGGAGATGCTGGTTTACAAGATGGTTTTCAGGTGTGTGTCAGTAACTTAGGGAAATTCAATTCTCATTTGGCAATGACTGATGCACTGCACAGCTCTATCTACACATGGTTTAATGCTGGTTTAAAGCATCTGTCTCATGCCAGGTGAGATGCCCTGGAGTCCTCTCCCTGCTCTGCCACTGCCATTCCCGAGTCCCTTGGGTTCCCCATCACCCCCAGCCCTGTAGGGGTGCCTGGTGATGCTGAGGCATATTGATTGAGTCCTCTGGGGAGGTTCTGCTCCTGCCTTGGCTTGTTTACTGGAGACAAGTTCTATTTTCCCTCAGCTCCCCATTAGGAGCCGAGCTTGGCCACCATCAGGATGCTGCTGGACCATATTGGGTGGTGGGTGTCTCGCAGGGGTCTGCAGACAGGACTATGGATGTGAGCAGCACAGTAAAGGGTCAAGGTGGGGCTCTGGGTGGCCCAGCTCTTCTATGGACTGCGATTTCCCAGGTGGAGCCAAGTGGGAGTCCCCAGCTTCATGGTGTCTCCATTCAGTACTTAACCCAGGTAACAAAAACTGTAGGGGGAAAAACTCCCACCTCCTAGGAGGGCTCCTAACTCGCAAAGATTGGGTCTGGCATCTCTGTGGACTCTTTGCTTTGATGAATTAGCAGTTTATTTAGGTGTCACCACATGGTCTGAGGTACACTGAATTCAGACTGTCTGCATTGCTCTGCTGCTTCAGAGATGGCTTGGCCCAGTGCAATTTTCTTGTGTGGGCAGAGATAAACACTTTTCCACAGGGTAGGGATGGGGAGAGACATGGCTGATGCAAGTACAGAGAATGAACTTTGCTAGATAACTCTGGATTTGTGAGAGGCTGTGGGAGAGTGGGAGATATCCACTAAAACAAGATATAAATCCTCATGACCTAGGATGTCAGCAGGCTGCAGAGGACCAAAAATCCAAACAAATGCTTGTTAATTCTGGCAGCAGCTCAGGAAAAACAAGTCAAGAAAAAGTTCAGCAAAAACATTCAGAATAGGAGTAGTTAATAAATCTCTTCCCCTGAGTTCTCTCTGGCACGCCATGAGCTGCCCCTCACCAATGAGCTCATTCTGCCTGAAAGCTGTTTCCTTTGAGGAAGCAAAGGGGAAAATGGGAAGCCACTGTGCTCAGAGTCCGAGCTGGGTCCTTCTGTGTCTTGACTCTGCTCCAAGTGTTTCCCTTGCCCTTGCTGCCCACCCCAGAAAAGCTCCAGCTTGGAGGCAGGTGCTGTGATCAGCAGAGTGCTCACTGTATCCCACTGCAGCTATGCCAGAAGTCACAGCACCATGGTCCCAGTGCTGTAGAGCCTCTGGACAGGATGGCAGACAATGCTCTGTGGGCTGTGCTGCTCTTCTGGTTGGAAACCAGAAGCTGAATATACTGTGTCAAAAATAATTGGAGCTAAAGGCTCCTCCGGCACAAACCATATTGCCACATAACAATAATGAGGATGACGATGGTAACAGTAAATTAGTAATAATACTGAGTTGGGAACAATGTCAACTCTTGACCTCAAATCATTACATTTCCCAAGACTTGAATTGGAGTTCTGTGCCTGGGAAATGATTTAGCATTTCTCCTGCTAAAAAAATTATAAGCCTGCTGGAGTTTTAGCAAGCTTTGATTTGTGAGAAGAGACAGGCATACAGGAGCAGCCTGTGGCCTTCCAAGTCAGAGCCAAGCTCCTGGCATGTCCTGTCTGCTGCATTGGGAAGGAACACATGCTGATGGAGGCAGGAGGTACAGTACCACCTCCTTTTAACTGAGTGTTTCTTGCAGAAAGCTTTGTCATTCTTTTTTATAAGAAAGTTTCTTAAAGGCATTTCTTACAGTAAGAGCTTGGCTATCTAACAATAAAGAGAAGAGATGGATGGGGAGTGTTTGGTACCCCTTGACATTAAGACTGGGGCTACGTTTCAAGGCAGAAGTGGGAGCTGGGGTTTACTGGTATTTCCTGCTGCAGATACACAGGCCAACCAGCAGTGGCACATGATAATCACTGGGCAGGAGTTCAAGCTGGCCAAATGTGAGAGCCTGGCAGCTATTGCATTGATAGCCTTACCTAGGTGCTTGAGGCTGGCTCTTTTTGAGTACTACCAGGACAAAGTTCTGACAGACGTTAAAAGCAGCTTTTAACCAGCTTAATCATTCCCTTATGTGTATGGGTAGTGTCACTTTGATGCTTTTCAGAGATGCATTGCATTCATCTTGGCACTGAAGAAGAACCAAAGCTGTTTGAAGACCACCTTTGTGATCATCATTCATCAAAATGAAAGACCTTATGCTTTTGGAAAGGGAGAGGTATTTTGTTTGGTTAGAAAACAAACAAGCCAAAAAAAGCCTAATAAATGCTTTGTTTGAAATAATAGGACAGAGAGAAAGGACTCAGCTGAGTCTGAGTCTGTGCTTGAACAAACAGGAAGGAAGGGATTTGGCAGAATTAATGTAAACAGAGTGTTGTATTGGGAAATGCAGGTTAGGAAAAGAGCCCTACAAAAATTAAGAAAGTCAGTATGACTTACAGGGCATGCCTGTTACCATGATTTTGGTTGGTTGCTTAGTTGGTTGGTTGTTTTGTGGTTGTTTTTTGCATTGATTTTTTTTTTTTTGGTAGTGGAAATGTAACAAAAAGGAGCTCTTTTCCACTGCTTTCAGGATTCTAGTGGGGCATCCTCACTAGGGTAGCTGGAGTGAACTACAGGGGGTTTCCTTCCCCCTCCCCTCCTCAGTACATGTGCTGGGGAAAACCATAGGTGCGCAGATTCAGCCACGGCACAGCTGCTGGCTAACCTGGGATTAGCTCAGTTGGTTCGAGTGTGGTGCTAACAATGCCTCGGTTGTGGGTTCAGTCCCTGTATGGGCCATTCACTTCAGAGCTGGAGCTGGTGATCCTTGTGGGTCCTTTCCAGCTCAGACTATTCTGTAACTCCTGTCAGCTGAGCTCTGGTGCTCAGGCCCCCTTTGCTTGCTCATGCAAGCAGCACTCTTCCCAAATGAGTTTTCATCGTTGTTGTGTTTAAAAAGTAGTAGCATTACTAATCCTGAACATGGCCTGGCATCCAAAGCAGGAAGAAGGAAAGCTTTCAGCAAAGCCAGGCTCTCACTGCTCTCTATACCACTCGGCTGCTACCACTACCTTGATGCTTCAAAGCTCTCCAAGCTGCCAGGAGCCAGCAGGAGGAAACACAATTAAAATGGAAAGCCACAATCTTCCAATCAGTTTGCCCAGAAATAAGTATCACATTTTGTATCAGCATGACACATATCAACAGTGTAAACTTCACAAGGATATTTGGAGATATCCTTGTGGATATCACCACATTGTGGCCTTATAACTGAAACCAAATTCTTCCTTTATCTAAAGTCTAATTTTTCTGCCATTACTCAGTTCAAGTGAACTAAAACTTGACTGAGAGATCTTCCTACAGATGGGCTTTAGTGTCCTAGAAAGTCACTCTAATTAAAGCATTATTAAAATAGGGATTGGAAACTATAAGTCACTTTATTTATTTGCAATAATTGCATAATTATAATCATTATACAAATGGTTATAGTTATGCAAATAAATATTTAGCAATATATTGAATTATAGAGGAACGTAATTTTAAATACGAATTCTGAAAAGAAGTTGTAACAGTAACAAATTTCTTTTGTTAATTATTTGTAGTATAGAAGTGTTGGTGGTAAAGCAGGACTCTGGCAGGATCATGTCTGTTTAAACAAGGCTAAACTACCCTGATCCTTGTGCCTTGTTCCCACTTACCCTGAGCACAGATCAGAAAAAAAATCCCCTGAGGAAGGTGTTGATCCCAATGCCATATAAGAGTATGAGAGTTTTGTGGTTGCTTTGCACAAGACACTTGTCCCACCCACATCATTCATGTGCACCATCCACGCTCATGTCCATAGTCACACAGCCTCCCATGGGAGAGCCTGACAAGCTCAAGGGCTCAGATCAGGACATCTGAATTCAAAATGGCTCTGGTTTTCTCTAAGTTAGACAGAGAGCTGCTTCCATTCACTCCATTACCTGGGATGGTGTTGCTCAGGAGCTCTCCTGAGCTGTTCTCACACCAGACCTGTAGTATTCTCCATGTTGCCCACACATATACCTTGCCACACTTTCTCCATGGTATTGTCCTTCCTAACTGTTATAATCTGATCCTTTTTTTTTTTTTTTCTGAAATTTACAGGCTCGAAGGAAAATGCTGAAAATGTTACCTTTTCTCCAAAGTGGTCCTTTTGGAATACGCAGTGGATCAGAGGGCTGCATTGATGCAAAAAGGCCATTTGAAAACACTTCAGCATCAGTAGCTGAGCAAGTCCCTGCCTGTCCTGAACCTTCTGCAGATGAGATCTGGTCCAGGGACCAGGAAAAGATGAGTGAAAGACCAGAGGCAGCCTGCAGAGCTTCACGTGCCTCTTCCATCACGAGCAATGAGAGTTTCATCTCTGCGGGGGACGTCCCTGAGAAGGGGAACAAAGGAATAAAGGGAATGCTTAAAAGTGCATTCAAAAAAGTTAAGAAGACCAAGCCACCCAGTGGTAAGTGCTCCTCCATCCTCCTTGCACCATTTCCACGGGCCACAGTTGCCTCTAGAGGAGCTGTATGAGGTGGAGAATTGTCCCCTAAAGAAACAAAGGTACTGGTAGATTGAAGTGGCTTTTCCAAGAAGCCTGGGGGAAATTGGGCTGAGGGAGACATGACCTCAAATCCTAGTCCTTTGGTACCAAGGGCACAGTCCTTGAGGTAATGTCAGTTTGCAGGTTTTCTGTCCAAAAAAAACTTTATTTCTACCTCTCATGGGGGCACAGAGAACTGTGGGTGGGTGAGAAACCAAGGTTTCTCTCAGCTCTGTTCCTCCATCTCCTCCTACAAAGTCTCTTTGTTTCAGTACAAATTATTTCAATTCCAGACAAGCCCTTACCTGTCTAATTGGCATTGTTTTCTCCATGTGTCAAATGTTTTCCGTAACTGGTGGTTTACCTTCTTGGCCTTGAATTTGCTGCTAAAAACAGGCCTTTTGTACTTTTGTTCTTACCACTGCATTGCCCCATCCCCAATGTTTTTTGGGTTTTTTTAAGCAGCCAGATATTTTAAAGCAACCAGAATTGCAGAAAATATTCCAGATGAGACGCCACCAATGTGTGGTACAATATATTCCCATTTTCCTACCTCAGCTGGATATTCCTCACTGAGTGCATCCTGGGGTCATAACTGATATGTTCACCATCACCTCCCAGTAAGGATTTACTTATTCTCCAGGCGTCTCTCTTCCTCCCCCACCTCAAGCTGATTCACATCCAGCTTGAAGCAGAAATTCCTATTCGTTGCTAAGTAACTTTTGTTCTATTGAATTTGTATCTCGTGTTTTGTGCCATTAAATTTCAGCCCATTTACTATTCAAGTTGTGCCGTTGTTCCTGTAAAATACACCAAGCCCTCCGTTTTGATAATGTCTCTGAATTTGTGCAATCAGCAGATGCCAATAGGGCACTCCCAGCTTTTGTGCCACAATCTCTAAGGACATATGAGACTGTGAAGTAAGATGAGTTTCATGAATAATGTAAGCTTTCTCCACCCTGGCTCCTCCATGCAAACATTACACACCTAACAAATCTTATTTCAGGATATAACTTCTCCATTTTAACTAATAATTTCCCATGTTGCACTGGCTCATGTAACTGGCTGTAAGAACCAGAACTATCAGATAAGGTAGTTCAATTGTATTTATCTTGCCTGCTAAATGTGTCCTCCCAAACAATTTCACAGGTCAGGTTGTGCCAAATCTATTTCTGGAAAATCCATGTTGTATTTCCTTTAGCACATCTTATTTAGTTACATTTTTCCATCTACATTATTTCTAAAGCCATGCTTCTGACTTGAGATCATATTAATGGGAAGGGGTATGAGCAATAACTAACTAACTAGCTATCTCCACAAGGCTAAGTTTTGGAAAAAATTATAGGTGGCTCATGAATTTTGGAAAAAAATATAACTGTCCATATGCAACACACTGGTGATGGGTGTTCAAATTTTCATTGCCCCAGTTAAAGGCAAGCTAGAAATAATCTGATCTTTAAATAAACAGATTTTCTGAATGGTGAAGGAGCCCAAATGCTAGCCTTTTGGAAATATAAGCATTTTTGAAAAATATTCCAGAGCCATCATTTTGCATAAAACAGAAATCTTGATCTTCATTCTTGGTTAAAGAAAGGCTGTTCTTTTTTCACCAGTCAAACAAGTCATGGATCTCCTTGGAGAGCAAAAGCTTTGTGATGCCATTCAACATCTGATTGTCCTGGAGAAGAGCCTGTCGAGCAAAAGTGAGGAGGGCCTGAACACCAGCCAGAAAGACATCGAGTCTGTCTATGAAGTTCTGGAGCACAAAGTCTTCAGCATCTTGAAAGATTCTGTGCTGCTTGCGAAAACAAACCCGGACCTGTTGCAGCAGGCAGTGGAGGCTCTGAAAGAGCAGGAGAAAGAAGATCAGAATTACATGTCAGAGAATCCACCTGACCAAAATATGCAATTTAGACCTAGAAAATGGAAAGAGCTTTGGATGGCTGCAGTAAAGGAGTCGGTAGAGGCTCGAATGAAAGACACAAGCCATACTCTTAGAACTGAGAACCTCTCTGCAGTTGGCCAGAACCTCCTGCACATGGGAAAGACAATGAAAGAAGATTTGACAGTGGTTGCCAAGTCCATTAAACAGCTTTATCCTCCTGAGTTTAATGTGTTCAGCATATATGCAGAACTCTACCACAATTATTTTGCCTCCCAGGCAAAGAAAAATGCTGAGTCTCATCTGGAAGACAAGGATATTTACCTTCTTCTCTCATGGGTGCACAACTTTTATCCAAAGTAAGTGAGGCTTTTATACATGTTTACCTCTGGCAATCAACACAGGCTCATTGGCTGCAAACCCAGGCATTTGCTTGATTTATGGATTGCTATCGCTGTGATGCAGTCCAGCACCTGGCTAAGTTCTGGTGTTACTGATGATGTTCTGATTTACACTCCTGGCTGGGACAGCCAGAAGGGATGCACTCAATGCTACTTGTCTGTAAATAAAGGGCTGTTCCCACCATTCTGTCTTCTGGGCAACAGACACACAGATGTTTAGGGCTTCATTTGTGGGGTAAAGTGGTCAGGTTCACTGCCTTGATATCTATTCCAGTTGCAGACCTGGGCTCACGCTTGGAAAATTTGGAAATTTCAGCCCTTTGTACCAGAGGGTAGACAATAAATAGGACAACCTGAGATGCAATTATCCTGGGCATGGAGGATGTTGCTTAGGTGTTACCCACAGTCTATGTTTTCCTCACCTTTAGGAGAGCCAGGGGTGCGCCCCTGGGAGAGGACACCATCAGCCAAGGGTCCCCCCAAACCCTGTATGTTATGGAACTGAAAATATTGCTTGTTTTGGCTGAAAGTACTGGGTGGATAATTGAGGGGTCTCACTTCTTAGGTGGAAACCAGCAATGTCTTTTCTATTCTATTCTAGTTCTCTTCAACTTTCACCTCTACTTTTTCCTTATCGTGTTTCACTGATGACTATAATGATTCAAGGTTGATCCCAGAAGTTTTCCACAGCCAGTGTTATGCTGTAGGTCAGGATATTCAGGCCTGAACCAGCCTGTGTTTGGAAATCAGCAGTTGTGAGGAGCAGGGCTCAGCCTGGCACTGGGGACAGTGTTGGCCAGGATAGCAGCTGCCTTGAGAGTGTTTCCAGAGGCCACGTCCGGGTGTCTGCTGAGGGACCAGCTCCCAGCCATCAAACACCAGCTTTTCATCTGCTCACCTCTCTATATTGATGGAGAGAGGTCATGTCCAGGGGCTAGACCCTCCTGCTTGCCTCAGGTCTCCCATCCCCACCAGAGCACAGTGGATGGTACTCAGGATTTTGACAGACCATGACTCAATTCCCAGGGTTGCTTGTGGTCCCACCCTCACAAGTCTCACCCCTGGCACATACTCATTCAGCTTCTGCAAGTCCTGCCTGGACTAAGGACAAGGTACATTTCCATCTGTTTTTTCACTGATATCCTCAAAAAGTGTTAGTGATTTGCATCAACAGCTGTCTTGAATTACACTCCCCTTGGAAAATACAATTGTTTGGCTTTTTTCATTCCAGAGAAATGAGAAAAGATCATGCTTTAGCCATGGAGTTGGATAAAGTTAAGCTTGGAAGCCTTTTGCCATCAAGTCTGAGCAAAGAGCTTGAAAAGAAATACCTTGACAGTGAAGAGGTAAGAAAGGTTCAGTCACTCCTCTTCTTCCCTTCAGTGCTCCCACATGACTTCTCAGAGAAGCTGTGACTTGTCCTGCACACACACTTCACCAGTGAGCCACACACCCTACACACCCTTCCAGGGAGAAGCAAAAGCTTTTGTTTGTTTTTGGGGAACAGGTCACCTTTCTGCTAGATGGGACTTGCAGAGCAAACTTCTGCTTTGCCCTGGGAGCCATGAGAAAAGAACTGCTCTGTTCTTGTAAACTGTGTGGTAGGAAGGGGGAAAACCCAACAACAGATCTTTACGGGAAACTTTCCAGTTGTCTGATAAATCTCCAGAGGGATTTATGGTCCCTCTCACAGGAATCTCTTGGATCTTGGATTACTCTTGGTCTGTGCAGAGTTGCCAGACCTTGGGTGAGCACAAAGCATGGAGATTTGGTCTTGAAAAATCTGTTTCTTTGATGGAGAATCGCCTGGTCTGCAGAAAATAAAAGTTGCTCTGTTTTTTGTATCACTCTTCCCTTAATGGAAACAAGCAATTTTTACAGTACTCCCATAGCGTAGTGCTTTTGGCATTTGGGGCTGGAATTCCCAGAAAATGAGAAGATAAGTTCCAAGTTTAGATGCAGTCTGTGATGGTTTGCATATGGGAGAGGTGGTGTGAGGTCTGCAAAGCACATGAATGGGGCACTGGGGGATCAGCAATACGTGCCAGCCAGTGCACAGACCATTTCCAAAGCCTCACTGCAGCACAGAGGGGTCAGAGCAGAGAAAACCTCAGAGCATTTTGTTTCTCAAATGCTTGTGTGGCATCAGAAGTGCTCATGAAAAAGGATTGCAAAACCAGGTAGCTCTGAGTGTGACACACACACAGTGTGTGGTAGGGAGAATTTGGACTCTGGCACATATAGCTGCTGCAACCTTCCTACTCATTGCTCCCTTCCCTGCCCTCCTGATCCCCCTGATGTGGTGGTGTGATGGGATCTTCATTCCCACCTTGAAATACTCAACTCACTATTGCATAGGTGGATATGGTGAGGGGGTTGTCCTTGTTGTTGTGAAGTTGTGGGTCAAGAATCTCCTCACAAGGAGCCTTTATTTCCCAGCCAGGACTGAGGAAAAAAGTCTGCTGAGCCAGGCAAAAGGTGGGGGGTGAATAAAACCTGCATAAGGCAGGAGCTGTTGCATCCATGTTGTGCTAAATGCTGTTGCTCTTCCTTCCCTAAAGGTTATTGTCAAAACTTCGCTGAGCAGATGTTTAGATAAAGAAATCCAAAGATGGAAAGAAGACAAGGAACCAGAGAAGCTAAATGGGCATTTTCAGAGTGAACTACTGGGAATATTTGTTATCCAGGTAATACAGAACTATGTTAAAAATAAACAGTTGCATTCTTTCCCTACTTAGGATTTGAGACCAAGAGTGGTCAATGCAGAAAAGAAAAAGGCTGAGTCGCTTGTGTAGAGTGGTAGCAGAGGTGGGTGGTACAGGGAGGCCCAAAACCATGGTCTGTCTTGGGCCTGCTGTACCATGTGATGGAGGCAAACCTCTATAAGCAAAGTGAGAAAGAAAACTGCCTTCATTCTCCCTGTGCAGTCTCTTCTGCATCCCCAGCAGCAGAGAAACAGGAAACAGGCTCATTTGATTGAGAAATGGGGAGTCTGTTTCTTCCTCCCAGGGAAAGTGCCACGGGCAGAGCTGCCCCTTTCCACATTTAGCTCTCTCCCTCCTCTGGCTACAGAGGATTAGTTGAGTTTATTTTTAAAAAATAAACCTCTCATATGTTGAGGTTGTTGTGATTAGATTGTTTATTTAAATGCAATCTAATGACATTCCAAAAAAAAAAGAAAAAAGGAAAAAAGAGACAAAACCAAGTGTCAAATTGCCTACTTTCTCAGCTATTTTCTAGATTTTCTTCATGCTTCTTTTGAACCTACCAAATAAGCAGAGGTGCTCTGTATGGTCCCTGGCTCAGTTGCAGGGAGAGATGGGGGAGAGCTGGGTGCAGTTACCTCAGTAAAGGATCTGCAGCCTCTTCACCCAGTGAACCTGACCCTTTTGGAGCAGGTGACATTTAAAATTTTCTCGCTTGTTTGTTAGAGTATCTACAGCGGCCAGAAGCGAGCTGAGGACATCAGCAAAGCCATGGGTGAGGAGCTGTCCCGTCGGCTGCTGAAGGAGCTGCCAGCCTTCCTGAGGAGGTGAGGTGGTGAAGGGCTGTGGGCAGCGGGGCTGGCACAGTGCCTGGACAACCACTCACCCACCTCTCCTCTTCCTGTCTCCCCTCCAGCTACAGGGATGCCTTTGAAGACTTCAAGGAGAAAAGCAAGAAGCACACATACTACAAGCCTATACTGATTGCAAATATTAACAACTGCTGGAATTTTAGGTAAGGGTCCAAAAGAAAAGGTTTTGTTCCTTTCTCTGCAGGCAAGGTATAATAGTGCAATAGAGGGGAGGTGCTCCAGAAGGAGCAGAGGTAGGTCCATCTGCCTGCAGAAGGGTTGGAGACCTCTAGATTTCTCTCTCTCTATCCTCTGAGGATAGACTATTCTGACCTGGCTGATTTTTCTTTGCAGAGAATACACGGAGAAATACATGGCAGAAAAGGACGACAGTAAAGCCGATATCCTCAGCACTCTCACTGATATTGAAAACAGCGGCTTTGATGTGCTGCTTCAACAGCTCTTTGCCCAGCTGAAGGTACCATATCTGTGCCCCCCACCCTCCTGCCCATGGTTCAGCTGATGACAGGGCAGGGCATGTTGCCTGCAGTGCTATCTACTGCCCTGATTCAAATCAGCCAAGTTCAGAAGGGGCCAGGTCACAGGATCGGTCCTAACCCACACTGCTGCCAGAAAACTCCCACTAAGCTCTCCTTGAGCAGTTCCTCAAGCCTGCAGGCAAAATGGGTGCAGTGACATAGGCATGAGTCTGCAGGTGAACATAAAACCTGCTGATGGCATCTGAGACAATGGCTGCAGCAGGGAGAGTCTCAACCTGCACTTTCTCAGCTGTTTTCTAGATTTTCTTCATGCTTCTTTTGAACCTACCAAATAAGTAGAGGTGCTCTGTATGGTCCCTGGCTTTACTCTCCACACTGTAGGAAGCCATCACTAATGGCATAAACTGCAATTACACAGCTTTTGGCTTCGTAAAGGTGACCTGAAGGGCATTTTGCAATTTTGGCTTCCTTTTCTTTTCCTTTTTTTTTTTTTTGTTTATATATATAACACAGTCTTTTTAAATTAAGCAATTTTGGTGGAGGAGAAGGAAGCGTAGGAGTCAGGAATGTTCAGCTACAATCTCTCCTGCTTTCTCTGTTGAGCTTTTTGGAAGGCATAAGAGAACAGGGGTGGGATTTTTTTTCATTTTCATATTTATTTACTGTGGCTGAGAAAAATTATGATTGAAAACATCTCATAATGACTCATTTTTTTCCCCTGATGGTTCCATAATTCTCTAATCACACAAGACAGTGAGGAAAAAAAATGCAGAAATAACAAAAACATCTCAAATTTGAACCTTTCAAGCCCTTGGCCTTCTCCACCGTGAAGGAACCATGAAGGGGACACAGCCCCTTGTTCCCCTGTCCGTGTAAGGCATCACCACACATCCCTGCACAGGACTACGTGCCATGCTCTCACTACATAGGATACTCTACATGTAGAAATTACAAATATACATGTGCATAGAATTTGTTTGAAGTAGCTTAGCAGATTTTCCCTTTTTTTCAGCCAATGTACAAGAAGTTTACAGAGAATAAGTGGGACTCCAGCAATGAAATTATGAATGAGATCATTAAAACCACCAGCAAACATATTTCAGACTTCCAGACCTTAAAGGACCCATTTTACCATGTAAGTCCGAGAGAAATACTGGAGGGATTCTGGGATGCTGAGGCTGCATTTTCAGCTGTGATCCTCGATGGCTTGAGTTGCTTTGACCTCTGTTGAGCTGGTGAGCTGGCCCAGCATCAGGAAGCCTCTCAGACAGGGTGAGCATGCAGTTTACCCAGATTAGGCACATAAATCCCACCCTTCTCTGACAGAAGCAGACTCCTGCAGCTCTGCTGCACTGTTTGCAGAGCAAACCACCCCTGATGTAGAGAAAGTGCTTTAGAGACCACCCAACACATGGCTTTATTTACACATTTGGTTTAGCAATCTTGAAACACAGACACAGTCGCACGGTTCAGTCTCATTGCTCCTTTGATTGCCCTAGGGACGGGAGGAGGTGGATGCAACTGGGATAAATCCCAGAGAACTGAGCCAGAACCATGTCTTCACTGGTGCTGGAGTATATATGAAATATCATAAGACAGTATTTGATTTCCTGCCTTTGTCTTTTTAGTAGCTGAGACAAATGATGATGTTTTGTGTGTTAGAGAGAAGAACAGGAAGAGCAGCATGAATTCCTGTTTCTCTGGAATACTGTTACTCCTCTAGCACATGAAAATCTTTTCTGCGCTTTAAACTCTTCCCAGAAGGAAACAACATTTGGAAATTCCCATACTTATTAGAGCACAAAGGAATTCTCAGCATCCAGGATGTGGATTAACCAGTCTTGGGAAGCTGTCAACCAGGGCTGTTCTGCTGTGTAATCAGCAGCAGGCATTGGCGGGGCATGTCTCACAGCACCCAGGATAGTTTTTTCTTCCATCTGCACACATGGTTTGTTGTGTCCCCAGGCAAAAGAGAGATGGATGATGATTCCCTCCTCTCCTTCCCAACAGGCTATTGTTGAGAGGATCCACGCCCGTTTGGTTAAAGAGTACATCGTGAGGCTGCTGAAGAGGAAGGTCAGCCTGAAAACTCCAGCACAGCAGCAAACTCTGGCCCAACACATCTCCAAGAATGCTGCTGACTTGGAAGCCTTCTGCACCAGTAATGTACGTGAGTGCTTGCCACGAACACGTAAGCACAGGGCACAGACACACTGAAAAACAGGAAAATAATTCTGGGAACTCTTGTTAACCTTTTCTACTCAGCTTAATTTCCTGGAAGGCAGGACCTTAGGCAGAAAGAGGTTTCTAAGTGCCTGTAGGCAGAAAGGCTCTCCTGTCAGCAACCTGCCCCTCCCTGCTTGAAGAGACATGATTTCATCCTCCTTTGTCCCACAGGCAGTTTCCTTTTGAAGGTTTGTATTAATAGGGTCAGAAGACTTAGATAGCCTTTTCCGGTTTCAGTACAGCTTCCATGAAGTCTGGGTTTCCTCTCACCCTTGATTTCCCTCACACTGCAGCTTTTAGGTCAGCCAGGTGCTAAAGCAGGCAGTGTGGGGTCTGTGGTATGCAAGGAATTCCTCCATGAGAGCCACAGCTGGAACACCCCTTTCTGTCCTTTGAGATCATCTCCCTCCTCCCATGCCTCTAATTTTGCTTGCAAAAAAAAGCTAACAGTTAAGCCAAAACCTGTCCTCCACCACCCCATGCATGTTTGACTGGAGAAGGAACAAGCCTGAGTTTCACACAGTGTGGGTGGGAGGTCAGGCAGCTGCACCTTGGGAATTCCAATGGCAAGGAAAAAGTTCCAGCTGAGGCTTCTACCCGATTCTGGCAATACCTGGAGATGCTAAAGGCAGGGCTGTGTTTGGAGCTGGAGCAGAGCAGCACATGGCAGTGATTTACCTGGTCCATCAGACCTTGTACACACACCAGGCAGTACAGAAACCCAAGGAAAGGGAAATGAGCAGAGAGAATCTGCTGAGGTGGATGTGGAAGTCTCAGTCTTATGGCAAACTGTATACCATTTGTGTAAGAGGATTAGAAACCATCAAAAAGCTAATCCAATTTTTCCAAGACTGCCTCAGGCAGAAACATCACTGAAAACAATGAGGCACCTAAAATCACTGATGCATCCTTTCCCCTCTCCAGGAAACAGCCTCAGGACCCAGCTCCTGGGGTGGGGGGAGGTTTGCACCCCCATGATGTCCTGCTAACCACTTTCTCTTTTCACAGGGCTCTCAAGCCATGTGGCTGAATTCAGCACTCCCTAAACTGGCCGAAATAATCCGACTTCAGGATTTAGGTGCTATTAAAATTGAAGTTGCAACCCTCGCCACTTCATACCCAGATATCCGGTAAGAGATGCTGAAACAGATTTGCTAATGCTCATATGAAAATTTAATTGAGCCAGGAATCAGTCAAATATGAATGTAGGTGAGGTCCATATAGCCTGAGTCTATAAACCTGGGTGGGGTCTGCCTGCCAGGCTGTGACAATCCCAGTGCTATCAGAAAGCCAAGGAGATATGAATAAAAGCTTATTGATACATTCCCAATTCTGGCCTCATTTTCTCCTTTACCTTGGAGATTCCCTTCCCTACCCCAAACATCCCAGGGCAGTGCAGGGTCTTGTGGAGAACTGCCAGATGCTGAGCTGGCACCCACAGGGGACGTCAGCGCACGCCACAGGGAGGGGGCCACATCCTGGTGCAGTGACCTTGGCACATGGAGGTGTGTGGGAGGAAATAACACCTGCCCGTTTCTCTTCCACAGTAAAAGGCACCTGGAAGCCTTCCTGCACATCAAAGCAAATTTGTCACGCAGTGAACTCAAAAGCATCCTGGGCTACTTGGCAGACAGCACAGCATCCACACAGCCCAGGGCCCCGCTCTTCTCCAACATAAACGTGTCCTAGACCAAGGCATCCCTTGGCACCACCCTGTGCTGGACTGTAGGGTGAGCTGGAGATGGAGACCATCCCCTGGAGCGATGCACGGCACACACTGCCACTTTTTCATATGGAAAGTGCTTTGTCCCAGTCTGGTGCTCAGCATCTCCGTGGGAATCATTGTCCTCTGGGTGGGGCTGGGCACAGGGTGCACCCATGGGAGCTGCAGTGCCCTCAAGGACCGGGGCTGCTCCTCACACCGGTCATGGATTCCCCCCAAGGTCTCCTTGGTGCCACCATGTTCTCTGCCTGGACACTGCCTTGGTGCTCTGAGCTCCATCTACCTCTCGGGGTGCCTCAAAGACCGCATCACTGACTCCCCAGCCAGCCCAGACCAAGCAGGTAACCACCTGTGTAGCTTTTTGTCTTCTAAGGAAATAAAGGGAAACAAAAACTGAAACCAAAATTCAGAGATGTTGGAAAAGTCCCATGTGAGCATGGGTGTGATCTGCCTGCCTTTCTCAGAGCTGGGCAGGGCAGCTGTGTTAGGCTGGTGGGAGAGGCACAAGGTCTGTGGTGAGGAGAAGCTGCAGCTCAGCTGTGGTGAGCCTCCTGCCAGCCCCCTTGGAGCAGCTGCAGGCTCTGATGCAGAGCAGAGGGGCTGCCCAGGGCCTTGGGGTTTCTGATGGAGAACTGGCCCTGGAGAGCGTGTGCTTCCTTCACCTCTGTGAGGTGGGAGCACCTGGGCCCTGGCAGCCAGCCCTTCTGCAGTGACCCCATCCTGTGCATCTGCACAGAGGGACCCGTGCTACCAGAGGCTGGGAGCAAGCTGCCTATTGACAATGTGTTGTGTGGGCTAAGCCAGCATCTAGTAAAGCACTTTGGATATTACTGAAGCCCTCCTTTTCAAGGAGAGGACTTTTCCAGACCCCATTAACAACACAGGCTTTGAATGGGGTGTGGAACTGGTCTCCAATGTCATCAGTGTGTACTGAGCACCCTGTATGTGTCACTGTTCTCTTGCTCGCTCTTTCCCCTCTTTCCTGTGAGGTAGATACGATGTGAAAACACAAATGGGTCTCTTGTGAAACTGTGTTTTGTTTCTTACAGCCCAGTTTTTTTGGGAACTTAATCACTTACCAAAACAGCCCTGTGTATATTTGGAGACCTTTCCCTTCTGTTTTCCTCTATTTCAACTTTTGTATCAGTCTGTGGAAAGTCAGTCCGGAAGGAAGACGCCTGATGACTGTGCAAACTACATAATGTATTTATATGTATATGCAGTATACCACCGGTGTATTTTTGCATCCAGTTTTATTTTTTCTCAGTTAGAGATACTAATTTGCAATGTTTATAATAAACAGTGTTCAAATATGCTAGAAAAGTGACTCATTTATTCCATCTCTGGCTGTTGTTTACTGTGTTGCCACATCTGTGTCCTCCTTCAAAGGGCCAATCCTTCTACTTCTCCCAGCTTGCTTTGGTGAATATCACCCACTGGTTCCAAGGCTGGACTACAGACAGGCTGGAAAAGCATTGCTGCTGCCCCTGTAAGACATTCACTGAGCACAGTGGGCTGCTCACTAGCAGTGGCCAGTGGCACACACTCACAGGAGTCCTCTGCCAACAGGTCCTGTGGCAAAATTGTGCCCTGAGTGAAAAACAGTGCTTCCACTTTAGTCTGCTGCCTGGCCACAGGCAGTACAAATCACCCTCTCCTTAAGCGCACTCACACAAAACTCATATAGACACATGGGTTAAAAAATTATTATTTAAACACTTGTCTCAGCTACAGTTAAAAGGCAAATGCCAAAGTGACTTCTGACTGTGCTGAGCACTCATGGCAACTGTCACCTATTGGGTAACATTTTCTTTCCCAATTAGTGAAAGGTCATTTTATTGCTATAAAAATATGTATTTTGATTTAGAGATCTGTTAAAGGCTGACAGAAATGCATCATACAAGTGATTGTGATGATCTTTTAAAAATAAAAAAAAAAAGATTCCAGCTAAGCAAGTGCCCAAAGGAAAACAGTGTATCTATTTATATATCATAATTAGCATGGGTAGGAGAAAATGGTTTTCATACCCATTTCGTAAGCCATATGGAAGTGCATTGTGCAATTCTCTTCATCCTGCTATAAAACCCCAGCTTTCATCTCTAATGAGCCCAGGAAGCTAATTTATTTATCTTCCCGTATGATTTGCCATTTACAATGGCATTTATTTATAGGTGGCATATTACACATAGCCAGGTAGTTTCAGGAGGTTGCACAAATGTCTTCTGATAACAGTGTTAGTTCAATATGATAAATAGAATCTCTAAAAACTAAGTAAATAAAATTTTCTGAGGTCACTGTGGCTCGATTTTCTTTATCACGCAATCTCTGCTGATGCTGATGCCTGCCCCTCCTTGGAGGCAGAGCAGATAGCCAAGATTAAAAAAATAAGATCAATTTTACAGAACAGTTAAGAAAGCTGGTTCCTGGGCACAGCTGCTGTGGCATTACCAGCTCTGCCTGTTTGCTGTCATCGGTGTCTCCAGCACATCCACCCACAACAGCCACCACACTGGGCAGAGGCTGAGCTCAGACATACACTCACACACACTCCTGGCTCCCTACCCATCCGTCCCACCTGGCACTTCCAGTGGATGGATGACTTGCAATTTGCAGTGCAAAAGACACAAGGACACAAACCGCAGCATAGCAGGGGTGGTCTGAGGCATTACTCCCTCCTCTGCTCCTGCAGGAGCCACCTGTGCTGTGCCAAGTCCCCAGGGACACCTGGGGAACCTCTGCCCTTGCTGCAGGGGAAACCAAAACCTCCAGAGAGCTAGCAGACTCTCCCCAAGTGTGAGTATGATGGAAAAAAAGCAGGAGTGTTTTGTTGTAGCCTGCTGAGAAATTTTGGGATCTGCTGACCTGGAAATGAAGGGCTAAGAAGAGAATGCCTGCAATTCATTCTCTTTGAGCCTAGATCCTCTCTCTAAAATCCTCTGAGAAATGACAGGACTAGATTAAAGGCCATAGGACTTGCTGATGTGCTGATTTTAAGAGGGAGATGCACTAGAGCAAAGTGGTTTGGTAGGTGGGCTTTTCCAGGTGGAAGTCCTGGCTTCAGTGGAGTGCCTGGGTAACACAGTTCCTCACCTACTAGTTGCTGTAAAGCAGGAAATGTACATGCAGTTACATCTTCACCAAGGATGTGGCAACAATTTGCCAACATCCATTTTCAATTCTTGTATTTAGCTTAGCTAATATGAACTTTATTAGAAGAAAACCTGGAAACCCCAATCCAATGGGAAGAGACCTGAAGCCTGGCAATGCATCCCACCCCTGCAATGAGTGGGACGGCAGAGCCTCCTTCCCAACAGGAATTAGGGCACTCAGGCTGCAGGTCCTGCATCTCCCAGGATGGTTTCACTTGCTGCTCCATCACCTGTCTCCACTTTGCAGAGCTTGGGTCAAAAGCCAGTACTGGGCACCAAATGGGCAGGAGCCAGCATCACTGAGCATCAGGAAGGAAGGATATTTTGGGAACGGGCTAGCGGTAAGTGAGCTTGAGTGTGGCACTACCAAAATCATGCTTTCCTCTGCTGTAGATTGAAAGCCATGAGAGTAATTGCTGCTTTCCTGCATGACTTAAAAGAGGATGTGGCCACACCACCACACTGATATCCTTGAAACACAAAACAGTTTTACTGTAGCCACAATAATAGAGATGGCAGCTAATGTCAGGGGATTTCAAGAATTACTCATCAGGAACTCATGCAGGAACCATGGATTTCCACCCTAGCAAAGCAACAAATCCACACTGATGGGAAGAGAGGTTAATCCCACTTCCTAGGGGGAAACCAGAGGAAATGCAATGGAGCAGACACACACATCAGGAGCATGTTACAGAGGAAAAGTGAACTGTGTCTTTTAAAGCAATATGAAGTTTTTAAGGTTACTGTGAAGTGAATGTTTGCACCTGCTGGACGTCATTTCTCCTTGCTACTAGGGGCTTTCTCCTCTGGAAATCAGGTTTTTTAAAAACCCTTTTGAACTGAACAGCTTGGAACCTTCCCCTACAGAGACATTTTTCATCTCTTCTCTGAGTCTTTTCCTCAGGTATTCAGTTCCTTCTTTCACTTCTCCACAACTCTCCTGATGTCTCCCAGAATTACCCAGTGAGGCCCTGGGACCACATTCTCCCAATTCTCTCAACCTTCCAGCAGATGGGACACACGAGGTGACATTATGTACCAGCGCCCAGAAAAACCATCATTTGAGGTTGAGGAATTCAGTGCTATTTATCCAAACAGTTTTTATCCAAACAGGACAGAGCACTTGAGCTGCAATAACTCTCATAATGGACTAATGAAAGAGGAAAACCTATTATTTAGCAGAAAAGCTGAGCTTTCAAAAGTACTCCTTTCAAAAGGGACGAGGTTATAACAAGCCCTTAGGTAGAACAATATTGGTCCTGGAGTCTTCAAGAGATTTTGAGCCCTATCCCAAAGGCTTGAGGCCAACCCCCAAGTCCCACTGGCAAGAGCAGTGTAGCTGAGAGCTCAACCAAGTGCACAGTTTAGAGAAAATAGCAGGATAAAGTTAACAGTGCTATGTCCTAGTTAACAGAGGGCTGTTTCTGCTCTTTGGTTTCATTGCAGCCCCCTTTAATCTACACCAAGGCTGTAAGAAGTAGTGAAAACCCTCTGAGCTGTGGGACAGGACTGCCATCTTCATGCTCCTGCACAGCAGACCCCTTGACTTGGGCAAGGTCCCAACCCCACCTTCACTCATTGTGACACAGTCTCTTTACAATCTGTACAGAGCTATACAGAACCAAAAATCTTGGTTAAAGCTACCTCCTCCCCCTGTTCAACATGTGGGGAGTGACAGAGGTATTTCCAATGCCCCAAGAGAGGCATTCAGCCCTGCAGGATCCTGGCAGCCACCTGCTTGTGACAAGCTTGTGCAGACTCTCCTGGACCACACCAGCTTTGAGGCAAGTGGGTGTGAAGGGAATGTCACCTGCAGGAGTCCCACTGCATTCAGGGGTGTCACTGCTGTCCCACCTGGGCACAGGTGGTTTGCAGAAAGGAGCTCTGAGCAGCATTGTGTCCCTCCTCCAGGATGCAAAAAGACCCCTAATTTACTGAAAAAGAATTACTGAAAAAGGGGAGGAAACTCTTGCACATGCCGGGTGAGCTAGACCTGCCCATGAACGAGCCTTGGCAGCTTGTGAAGATATCACAGGTCAGACCAAGGAGCTGGCAAAGAACCCCAGCATGAGTAATAATCCAGATAACCTTTGCTGTATGTCAGTAAGGGAAACATAGGAGGCTGCAGAAGTAGAGACTGAGGTGGGAGAGCAACCTTCAAGTATCTGCCATGCCTCTGGCCATGTTCAAAAATCTTCTGTAGGTCTTTGTTTAACTGTTCAGCTCAGCATCCCATTCAGATCCATTAAAAATATCACCAAGACTAAAGTATTACTGTGGAATGCATGAACTGCCCAAGCTCCCATTTTTGTTTGATTTGATTTCTCTATGAAGCCTCTCTCAAAGAGCTCAAATTGCATTTACTTGGGGAGGATTTTGTCAGATCAGCACGTACAGCATGAAATCAATAGCAGCTTTTGAAGAAAGACCAGATTCATGCATTGTCCAGAACAATCTCTTCAGCCAGCTTTCCTTGGGTGGAAACCACATTTAAGAAAAGGACAAGTTCTACCTTCCTTCCACCTACCTCAAAACCCTCCCCTCAATGTTCCCTGTGGACAACAGGCAAAACCCCGTCTCCCCATGTAATACTATCTCTGTATAAAAACCTATTTCTGTACAAAATAACACTGCATCTATCCAGATATGATGTTATTCTTTCCAGTGTCATTTTCTAATATCTCATATGAACAACTCTATACTGCAAGCTTCAGCTTATTGTTCAAAATTATACTAATTGCCTATTTTCATACATTTAAATATAACTTAACTTGGAAAGCAAATTCCTGCTTTCAGTAGCACATGAGCAGTGCTTCCACATTAACGTGCAAATTATCATTAAGAGAATCAACACACAGCACATTTCTGCAAACTGTTCACCTCTCTAAACACAGAAATACCCTCTATAGGCAGAAATGGAGGCAATACAATCTACAGGTTTTTGAGAGCAGGTAACTGGAGTTGTGATGAATACATAGATCATTTCTTAGGCAAAGGCTCATGTCTCACACATGCACACAGTGCCCCCACACAGATGCTACTACCATAACAACTGTTTTTCTTACAGACACTGTATGCAGCCTTTTGCCCAGTTTCAGCCCTTCAAAGAACAGGTTTCTGGAAATTCAACACCTTTCCTCCACAGAAAGTGGGCAAATTCGGGTATTTTGTTTGGCAAATCAAACCGTGAAGTCTGGGACTCAAGAACTGGCTGTGCTGATGTGTGAAATCCCCCTTCTCTTCCCATGCTCTGACACAGTGTGGGCTTAGATGAGTCCCAGCATGGGTTTTGGTCATATTCCTTCTGCTGACTTTCTCTGCAAGGAAAACATCAGAAAATTCAGACCATGAAAGCTCACAGTGTTGTAGGAGCTTTAACATATTATGACAGAAATACAAACAACATGCAGAGGACTTCTCTGTCCTGTCCAGGTCCGTGAGCCATCAAGAACCTCAGCATTCCTGTTGTGCAGCTCCCACCGAATGTAAAAAAATAATTCAATAATCAGAAAACATGCTATCATCTTACAATCTCTACTATGTCTTCTTCCAGTACTCAGGACTGTCAAATGGGCAGTCCTGAAATTCTGAATTCTCTGCATTCTCAAGCTTTTGCTGTACAAATATATGCAGGGTATGCCCAAAAGGACAAGGTGGATGTCAGTCACTCAGAGGCTGACGTGTCTGCTCTCTTGAGCCAGTGATGAGCTACGTGGTTGGTTTTTTAGGTGTTTCACCTGTGTGTCATCGGGGCAGCCTGTGAGCTCTGATGCAAGAGGTGTTCTTCTTTAGGACAGGCTGAGAAGTCACCAGGGCCAGGGGCAATGTCACCTCTCCTGGCAGCAGAGCTGTTTGTCAGACAGCTGCTGAAGGAGGGAAATCCCTGCCTACACATGTAAGATGGGAAACAACCAGCACTGCAATCAAGTGGTTCTCCATCTCCTTGATAAGGAGGGAGCAGGAGGAGTTCCCAGGAGAGAGGTGATACATGTCTGGACATCCTGGGATGATGGCAGAGGAGGATGGCTTTGCTGTGGAAGGGAAGGGTGACATAGCACCAGGAAGGGAACCCAGAGCTGGCCTCTGAGCAAAGCTCTTTAAATACTGCCTCTGCCAGAGGATCCTGATGGGCACAAACCAGTGTCTTGGGGTGACTTTATGATGTGTATCCCATATCACTGCCCTATGCCCAGAAACTAATTCTTATGCCTTTCTATGCCTTTAAACTGAGCCTGAGAGGGGGGAGGAAAAACTGAGCAAAACTTTTTCAAAGCAGTTTGCAGCTTGTTCAAGGTCACACAGAGATAGAGACTTTTTTTTACAGCTGTGGCAGGAGAGCAGGAGGGAAGGGAAGCACCCGGCTTACTTTTCTTTCCAGTCAGCTTTTGGCAATTTTTTTCCTCAGCTCCTTTTCCTCTGGAGAGTTGAGCTTTTGTTTTCCTGGGACTTTGTTTTTTCCCTTTTCTCTCTGCTGGACTGTTTCAACATCAGAATACATTGGGAGGACTTTCTACCAAGGCCTCGGCCCTGGAGGTGGGCCCACCACCCCATCCCAGCTCCAAGGAGGGAGAGAGAGATCTACGGAATGACTCTGAATTTTCCCAGGTTTCTCTCAGCAGAGCAGGAGGTTTTATCATTTAGCATTATTATCCTTTTCATGTATGTTTGTTAAATAAATAGTTTTTATCTCTTTCACTTTCCTTCGAGGAAAATTTATTTTTTCCTGAACCTGGTGGGGGAGGGGTGGTTGTAGCCTGCCTTCTCTCAGAGGATGTATTTCTAGATTTGGCCAAACCGGAACACCACAGCACAGGAGCAGGAAGAGGCAAGAAGCCCCTCTGGTGGAGTATTCGTGCAGGTGGTGACACTGGCATGTCTTTTGTGCCTTCATTTGCATCTCTCATGAGTACAAGCCATGAAGTTCTCAAGTGCAAGAACAGATTATGAATACCTGGCTGTGCTTGTGCTCTTACTTTCACCTGGATTGGGCAACTGCATCATGAGGTGAGTGGGTAGCAGAGCTATCCTAAACAGACCATGGCATTCCATCTCCAAAGATACAACAAAACCACAGTCAGGAGATGGAGCACTGTAACACAGTGGCCCACCTTCCTCAGATACTCCTAGCCAAGGGCACGACACATGAGGTCAGCAAAGGCATCTCCTGGGGGCCTGGGGTGGGTCTCCAGTACACAGCACAAGCTGGGGGCAAGTGTCTGGACACAGGCAGAGCCACAGGAGGGACATCAGAACTGCAAGGGAAAGCCAGGGAGACACAGTCTTCAAGGTCAGACAATGACCAGCCTAGGACATATGGCTCTATATTTGGCAGTGATGCAATCAGCTGGAAGCATACACTCATTTTCCCTTGAACCGTAGGCAGGGCAACGGCTGCCAGATTTAACATGAGCACCGCCAGTGACAGATGATATGTTGTCAACATTCAGACCATCTGACTCTCCTGTGTTTCTGTGTATTCCACAGTTCTTTAATGCATTTTCGTTTCTCTTGGAAAAACACGGGGAGAGTGGGTTATTTCTCTCCCCCTATATAATACCAAGCATGGCAAGAAATGGTGTGGTGTATCCACAACCTGAGGCAGAGGCTTCCTTTTCCAGAAAGGATTTCTTTGTCAACCTGCAAAGCTTCAGTGCTGTCAGCTGCAGCTGTGCTGTACACAGAAGCCAGTCTGAGGCCAGAATTCTATCGAGGGTGAAGATTCAGGTAAGTGTCTGACAAGCCAAAGCTGAGCTACATAGCAGGAGAACATGGAGAAAGGGGTGCCCTACCCTGCCCTCCACTGCCCCTCTGCCGCAGGAACCACAGCCCTGCAGACATACCTTCACCAGTCTGTAAGTGATCAGTTCCACAAACAGCATCTTGTCCTAAACTCAACCCTGCCTTCAGTCACAGCATCCAGAAAACAGATGCCCTTCTTAAGCTGCTTGGCCAGAGCTCTTTCCTAGCCCTGATTTTAGCTGCCATCTACCCAGATCAAAGCATTTCCTTTAAGACAGAGGCGTGTGTTGCTCAGCATATGACTGCTCTTCCATCTGTCCTTAATGCAGTCAAATTAAAATAATGCCACTAATGAAGGTCATCAAGCATCACTTATTGCCTCTTATAGCCAAACCAAACTGTCTAAATGCTGCACATTATGAAGATCAGTTGAGGGGGGAGCAAGAAGGAGATGGCCACAGAACAAGAGAGTGTTCACATGCAGTGCACAATGCTGGGACAGAAGTGTCCCTGACTTACACCAAACCAGAAATATGCAGAATTGTGTCTGCTGGGGTCCCAAGGCACCGCTCCCAGTGGGCATTGATCCTGCTGGCACAGGATCAGCTGATGGACTGGAGATCATGGGGATCAGCAGCCTCCATCCCCACAGGGTCCTGATGGATGTTTCTACCTTGCTTACCTCTGCAACCAGCCACCTAAGCCATGAGGGAAAGGAAATGGAGGAATGAACTGTGTTGGTGCAGCGTGGAGAGTTGGCCATGGGGAGCTTGGAGAGTGTCCTGTTGAGGTCTGGGGCCTACTGCAAGAAGAAGTGAGCACCGAGCTGCCTCTTGAAGCCAGTGTCAGGGACACACAATGTTTGTCTCAGAGGGGACCCGGTAGCTCTGGAAAGCAGACTGAACTTTCTCATTTATCACATGGAGGAAACAGGAAATCCATCAGTAGTGTGAACTTTTGAAATCCCTAATGTGGCTGCTCAGCTGTGAAGAGGGGGAAACCTCTGCAGCCAGAGCCCAGGTAGCAATTGCACATTTGGTTAAAAACTTCTCCCAAAAAATACCTAGAGAGATGATGATGAACAAACAGAGCACAGAGGTGCATAGGGAGCCCATGGCAGCTGAACATCCCTCAGACCAGCAGCTGCACAATTGCTGTCCTCAGCCTCCTTGGCATCGTGGGCGTTGTGTTTACCCTGCAGAGAACCAAGACAGATGGCAATTTCATCAGCCCAGGAATGCACATGCCCTCTCAGCCCTTAGTCTCATGTTTCCTCTGCTCTTTCCTTTCCTGTCCAACATGCTCTCTAGCCTGTATCTCTGTGGGGAAGAGGACATCTCTGTGGGGAACAGGCCATTTGGGTCCCCAGCCAAGTCACATTTCCAAGCACAAGCAGAGCTGTCCTGTGTCTCTGGCAGAGCAGTACACACACATATCATTGTGTCCCGGTCCAGCTGACATCACAATGTGTGTACAATAGGTCAGCCCACATCAAGACAAAAATAAGGACCTAAGCATTATTTTTATTGGCCTTCCTCCACACAGTTGAATTGTGTTTGCTTCACTTCGTGTTTATTCCCTTTAACTTAACCCTCATTACAAGGAAAGCATTGGAAAGAGAACTTTGAGCAATCTCAAGTCTCCTTAACAATGGCTGGGAGAAATCAGATGCAAACAGCCTGTGTCTGTTTTAGACTGAAGTCTAAAACCTGCAAGTTGGCTCAATATGATACAATCCATATTTATATACGTATACTTGGTTTTAGCTACACAAGTGATTTTGAGTCATTCTTTTCTGCATAGACTTAAGCACATAGATAATCTGGACAGGACTAGCTTTAAAAATCTTTGCTACAAGGTGCTGCCTGCTTTGTATCTCCAGTGCAAAGCACTTACCTGGTACCACTGAAACATGCTTCAGCTGCCAATGTAAATGGAATCAAGCCAAGCCAAAAAATTCTTCAAGAAGTGGACTACACTTTTTTCAGACCACATGCACAGCAATAGCCCTGCAGAAATCACACAGTGTTCCCACCAACTCAAACCCCACTGCTGTTTCAGTGAGAGAAGAGGTTCTTGCCCTTGTCCCTCCATGGAACAATCATCTATTTAGATGGTCCCTTGTGCCCAGGATCAAAGCTCAGTGACAAGTTTATTCCCTCTGTGCACTGGGAAAAAGGGCTGATCTGCATTTTACAGACCACGAGATGAAACACAGATGTGCCTGGCCCTGGGACTCATGTTGTGGTCTCGCAGCTGGTTTTTGAGCCCAGACCCAAAGGTACCTGGGCACTCTTTGGCCACCAGACCAGCTTACATTTTCAATCAGGCTAAGGCAATGAGTTTGGCAGTGGAGAAAACTAGCCCACCACCCTCCCTCCTGATATCTACTGTGCAATACTTGGGGCATTGTGATGCAAAAGGCGCCAGCAAGGAGATGAGAGATGTGACTTGGAAAGTCCCAGTATTGCATGCTGCTGGGGCCTGGACAGAGATGGCAGAGAGCATCCCTGTGGGACTCCTGGGTCTTGCATTCCTTCCCTGACCACCATGAATGGCTGGGTTTTGTTTTATTTTTTTAACTGTTGCAAAACTGATGTGGCAAGGACATGAGGAATGGACAGCTCATGAATTGTGCAAATTAGTCTAATCACACTTCATGGATGGTTTCAGTTGTACTGGACCATAGCCATTCTCATCAGGACTCCCATCAGATGATGCTGTTACCATATGTTGGCACCATTCTTGTTTATCTCCTCTCCTCCAGCACCTTTATCATCATCCATGATGGAATCTGTGAAAAAGGATAAGTCAACCTGGAAGAGCTATTCCTGCTCCAGCATGATGTAACACACCTCACCACCCTTGCAGTAGGACCAACAGATAATATTTTCCTGCTGCTCTTGCTGCCCCACACCCCTCTGCTGCCTACCTGGTGCCAGTCTTCACCCTTAAAAACAGTCATATCCAGGGAATAACAGAAATGATGGACACAGGAATCAGAGAAGATGTAAAGATCCCACAATATCTTGGTGCAGCAAGACCACAGCTCTGCCACAGCAGGTCACTTCTCCCGTATGTTCCCTGTGTCACTGGTTGCTCAGTGGATAACTCCCATTTTTCTCTTTATTGCATGGTCCAGTTTCACTTCTTTATCTGAAAGTTTCCAACCTCAAACAAAGTCAGTGAATTCTTACCACAGGATTTTACATCAAATTTTCCATTCTCCCTGATCATGTCTGTTCATGTTGAGCTGGGATGGCTGTGATACTCCCTGGGCTGCCAGACATATACTGAACCTGCACCTCAATCAACCCAGGTTAATTGGTCAGAAAACACCAGGCAGCTATTTGTGCTGGGAAAAGACCAGGATGTGGAAGGACATTAGGTCTTGAAACACTGTCTTTTCCCACAGAAGGATAGCTCCAGGAAGTTAATGCTTTGAGGCAGAATTTTCTTCCTGGAGCTCCTTGGTGTATTCCAGAAACGGGTTGGTCTTGCTGAAGGCTGAGTGTCACAGCCCTAGAGGTTTTATTTCATTTGTAAATCAGCTTTTGCAGACTGGAACAAGCAAGTTTTTAACTACCCTACAGAAAGCAGGGACACAGAGAGGTTATTGTGTCCTTGGCCAAGGAGAGCAACCCAGCCAAACCAGGCTGGAGGGAATAACCCAAATTCTGCCCCATGCCCCAGGGCAGCTGCCCACCTCCACACTGTCTCAGGGTCTCAGGACCCACCTAAAGAAACTCTACAGCTTTGGAACAATTTTGTTTCTGGGGCTCCTGGAAATCTGGCAATTTATATCACTTTCCTGTATTCAAAGTTGTCTGCATCTCGCTCTGGAAGGCCTCCCTGGAACCCATGGGCTTTGCACTGCTGTAAGCCAACAGCAGAGGCCAGCCCCACATGGGACACACCATGTGAGGGTGACTGTCACATGAACAGCAGCCCTAAACATGTTACAGTGGGGATACTGTAACACGCCTATATCAAACCAAGAGTCCCGTGGAAAGGAAATATATATGGACGGATTCTTGCTAGATGTTTCAGAGATGTTTATTTCCCCAGCCGCATGGTCGGGCTCTGCCGAGGAACTGTTACAGTCAGGACCCGAGGGTCCTTTGCCCGCGCAGGGGAACACAAACCAACCAATGGGGAACGAGGCTGAGCAGGGGCAGGGAAACCCCGTGTGTCTGTGCCCTCAGGGCCCCTCTTCCCAGGGCTACATGGCGGGGGAGGGACCCCGACATTTCACCCGTTTTATTTTAATAAAAGGAGAATGAAGACAACTGGATAAACATAACAAGAACAGTTTCAAAACAAAACAAGCCACCCTCCTGAGTCTTTAAATGTCCAAACAGATTCTGTGGAACATCTTAGGGCTGACAGAAGGGAGACAGAACTCTCTGGACATGCCTGTGGGGAAACTGAGGCAGGAGAGGGTTCAATCTCTTCCCTCCCCCTTTTCATCCCCCCATCGGCATTGGAGAGGAATTGTAGGAAAATGGAATTGTATAAGGAAGCCATGGGGTGAAAAACGGATTAGGAATAAACTGGGGATAGGGTAAACTTAGGAAAGGGTTCATATTGGGTATAGGGTAAAAGGGGAAATTAGGCTGTGGGTAGGGAAATTGCTGGAATGGATATTGTTTATAATTTTGTGCATAATGGCTGCCTTTGACGGGAATACCTCCAGGCCCAGTAACATTCGCTGCTTGTAAACCCTTCTTTCCTTGCACTATATCAAATTGAACAACTTCCCCATCTCCTACACTTTGCAGGTAATTTTTAGGGTTATTCCTTTTAATGGCAGTTCTATGGATGAATAAATCTTCCCCTGTATCATCTCGTGTTATAAATCCATAGTTGTTTTTTACATTGTACCATTTCACAGTTCCTGTGACTTTCGTTGCTAGAACTTCTCCTATCACGTGCTTGCGTGTCTGTCGTGGGTGCTGGTCCCGCGTGGCCGCCGCCTCGCCGACTCCGACGTCTCGGTCAGGCCCCCGCGCCGCGGCCGCTCTGCGCTCTCTGAGTGGCGCTGCTCCGGCGCGTGTCTGGGCTCTGCGCGGCCCCGCTCCGGTGCGTGTCTGGGCTCTGCGCGGCCCCGCGCTGCCATCGCCGCTGGCTCCGTGCCCTGTGAGCGGTTCCGCTCCGCAAACTCCACGCTGCTTCGAGAGCGGCCCCGTTTCGGCTCGGCGCTGTGCTGCGCGGCTTCTCGTGTCGCTGTGGAAACCGCCGCTTCTCCCTGCATAGGGCTCTCTGAGCCGTATGCACAGAGCAGGCTTCCACGCTGACCTCCGGTTCCTGGCTGCTCGTGGCCCATGGCACCCGCGGCGCCTGCGGCGTCGCTCCCTCACTCGCGGCCGCGTGGCCGGGGACCCCGAGACAGGGATGGGGTCCGCGATAAGGCGCGCACTCCCGAGGGGGCCGGGCGCATCCAGCACAGGCACCTCTGCTGGCACGGCTGCAGTCATGTGCTGCCGGGATGGCTGCCACGCGGTCTCGGCCACGGGAGAAGTATGATCTTCTGCTTTAGGGGTAATGGGACCATACAAATGCTCCTGAAGAGCGTCACTGATTATAAAGGATCCACGGAGAGCTTCTATCGCTAGTCCATCCCTTAGCTTATCGCAGATCTTGTTCCAGAAACACTCCTGATAATATCCAGGAGGTTCGATATCAAAAAGTAAGTCTCGAGAAATATAGGGGAACCCTTTGAAAAGCCAGATAAAAAAGTGTTCAAGATCTCCCGGTTCCAATACTTTTTTGTTTTGTTGTTCAAGGATTCCTTTTACTTCTAGATACACTTTTTTTCTGTGGCTCAGAGAGCCCCATTTCCCACAATTCTTCCATAGTCCAGATATGGAATAGCAAAACAAAACCAAGAAGAGGAATCCAAAGTTTCCAGGGTTTACTCACACAAATCAGTCGCTTAGGGATCGGGGATCGTTCTGCCCTCAATTCTCCACCATTATGTTACAGTGGGGATACTGTAACACGCCTATATCAAACCAAGAGTCCCGTGGAAAGGAAATATATATGGACGGATTCTTGCTAGATGTTTCAGAGATGTTTATTTCCCCAGCCGCATGGCCGGGCTCTGCCGAGGAACTGTTACAGTCAGGACCCGAGGGTCCTTTGCCCGCGCAGGGGAACACAAACCAACCAATGCAGAACGAGGCTGAGCAGGGGCAGGGAAACCCCGTGTGTCTGTGCCCTCAGGGCTCCCAGGGCTACAGGGCGGGGGAGGGACCCTGACATAAACACATGCACTCCCTCCCACTCACAAATGGGTCATTTCCCCACCACAAAAAAAAATTACTGTTTTTACCATTAAGTAACCCCAGAAAATCATGTTTTCCTCAGCTATCATCTGTGTGTCCTTTCCACAGACACCATTACTCTCTGTCAAAATGATCCTGTCACATATTGACTTCCCAATTTGAAAAAAGACATCTACAAGATCTAAAGCTGAGGACCCTCTCTGTACTCACAGCTTTAGCTTCAAAGAGTGTCTGCTTGAAACTGAGTGAACAACTTCCAGGATGATAAGAAGGAAGGAGGAATGCCATTGTTATGGGTGCTGTGGATTCTCCCCACGGGATGTCCTCCAGACCACATCTGGGACATCCCTGGTATAAGGCAACAGCCTCACCAGCAAGTCCCCATCTGCCTCTCTACGATTCTTGTGAAACAAATTCAAAATGCTGGGGACAACACAGAGGAAACCATCTGCCCTGGGATGCAAAACTCTAATGTAGTATGTGGAAGGAGAAAGGGTAGGTCTGTGATATGCTTGGACAGACAGGTGGAAAGCCTTAGGAAACCTGGCAGATCTGTCTCCTTTTGCAGCAGATTCAAGTGGGAAGGGCATAAAACTGTTGGGTGAGCCTTGGAGGAGCACAAAGCATCAGTAACCCCATTGCAGAGTGGCCCCATGCCCAGGAAGTGTCCTTCACTGGAGCAGGGACCAGCAAGCTCCCTCCAGATCAGGATCTGCAGGGCAGCAGGCACAGACCTTGCAGCAAAGGCAGCCCTTGGATGTCTTCAAATAACCTAGAGGATGCCCACCAAGTGTAGGCCCCTGTGTCAGGTGTCACCAGCACCTGGCCAGCACCCCTCTGGCCTGTCTCATGATGATTCACCAGGGAAGAACCAGCCCAGCCTGGCACCTCACCAACCCAGAGGGGTTCAGGGATGGGGAGCAAGGGAGCACAGGGGAGAGGCTGTAGCCAAATGAGGTTTCCAAAAGGCATTTGGAAAGCTCTTGCCATAGGCTTGGAGAGAAACTGGGGAGCAACAGGTGAGTGAGAGGTTCTCACGAGGACAAGTAACAGAGCAAAGATGAGAAATAAGGTGAAATTTTCATACTGGAGGGCTGTTCTTCTGTGTAGGGTTGTGCTGGGATCTCTGTAGAAACCTGGGCTAGGTGGACAGGCAGGTGACAGCTGTTGCAGATGACACCAAATGGCTCATGGCAGTAAAGGTGACCTTACGATGCTTAGCAAACAGGTGTTCAAGTGGCGGAGGAGATTATGCAAAGGGAAGCAAATTCTCATTTTACATACAAAACAAGCGAGCCAAATGAGACCCTGGGCTGATAGAACTGTGGAAATGTTTCCTATGAAAGGAAGAGAGAAGAAACTTCAAATTCAATGTGAGGAGTTACTAAGAGAGGGGGGGAAAAAGTGAACAAATCAGGAGCAGAAAATCATGTCATAACAAAAACTCATGGCAGCCCCAGCTCAAGAACTGTGTAGTTTGGATCCCTCCACCTTAAAGAGGTGCTAGCAGAGGAGAAGGTTCCAGAGCGGAGACATGGCAGAGCTTCTGGATGAGCAGGACAGGACTCTTCAGGCTGGAAATGGGCCAGCTGAGGATGGGAGTCTGCAGAATAGTGGAAGACTAAATAGGGTGGAAAGAGGAAAACTGTCTCTTCCCACACAAGTGGTATCAGATGAAGGCAGTAGGTACATAACCCAAAACCAGAAAACTGAAGCTTTTTTTGCACAAGGTGTAATTAGGCTGCAGCAGCTCCTGCTGCAGGATGCTGTGGTTACTAAAAGCTCAGCTGAAAGCAGGAAACAGTCAGGGATGGAGAAGAGGCAGGAAGAACAAAACAGCATTGACTCAAACACAGACACTGCTCTGGCTCAAGAAATGTGTGAGCTGAAAAGTGCTGGGGTATGGGAGAATACAAGGGCGTGGTTCATGCCTCGCCCACCACTCCAGCTATCCCTGGGCATCTATTCTTGACACTGACATGGAGAGGATGCTGGGATGGAGAGATGTTTGGCTTGAGCCATGCTGCCATCCTGCACCCGCTCCCAGATGCCCAGATGTTTGAGGTTTGTGGATTGGGTCATTTGGCTCCATACTATCCAAAATTTGTGTTTATTTTAATAATTTTGGTGTAGTGCCCAGAGATTCAAGAGAAGCAGTGAGTGACACTGTGAAAGGTCACCCTCAGACACTGCCAAACCTCATGTTCAATTCCAAAGGCAGTGTAAGTCAGATTGGTAAATCAGTCTTCTCATATTTCTTCACAAAAATCATCTTCTCTTCTCTTTCTTCTTGTCACCAGTAGAAAAACAAACCAAAGATGATGCTATGTTAAATATAGACGATGTCTTTGCAAGAGACCATTTATAAATTCCATAAATTGCATTTATTAATTCCAGTCAACTTTACCTAAAAAAAACCTCCCAAATCTTTTTACTCTGGACTTAAAGGGAGCCTGGAGCTCTGCCTCATGTCCTCGCGTGCAGCTGGGACATGTGTTTATGCTTCAGTCATGTCAACAAGAACAAACATTCCAAGCAAGCACCACTTCTTGGTTCAATTACTTGAGAAAGCAGGGCCTTGTGGGAAATTCCAACCTTGCCACAGCCTCTTGGGAGGCCTTGCTTCCCAGGAAGAAATACAAAAATGCAGGTCCTTGATGCCAACATGCTTCAGACTGGGAAGGACCATCCAGTGACACAGGGAAACTCCTGTCCTTCTATTCTGCTCTTATCTGGTCCCTGGTAGGGACTTTGTCCCACATAGTGTGGGGTGAAGAAAAAGACTCCTGCCTTTGAGGAGATGCAAACCCCTATAGTCTATTATGTTTTCCCTCTCTTTGTTTGTCCTTTCTCTTAGTACAATAGGTCAGTGTTATAAAATTACAGATGTGTCCTTCACCAGCCCTCTGCTCCATCCACCTCCCTTGTTGCATCAAACTTGCCAAAGCCCACAGAGCTCTCACTTCCTGTTTATTTTCAGGCAGGTGAGAAGACATGCTCCATTACACATAAGTACTCACACAAGCTGTAAGTCAGTTTGGCCTGGCCACAGGGCTCAGAGCTGAAAGTGGGCTCTGGAGGCTCCACTCCACCCTCCACTCAAAGCAGGACCATTGCCAATACTAGCTCAGGTCATCCTATGGTTTTGCCTAGAAAAGTCTTGAACAACCTTCAAGTGGCAAGTCTGCCACCTCTCTGGGCTGAACCATCTCCTAGGGAAGAAGTTTTCCCTTGATGTTGAACCTGAACTTTCCGAACTACAACCTGTGCCCATTTTCCCTTGGTGTGTCACCTGCTGACACTGAGAAAATTTTAACTCTGTCACCATTGTAACCACCCTTCATGTTAGTTGCTGTTAAATTATCCTTTGTCTTCCTTTTTGCCAGGTTAAGCAAGTCCAGCTTCTGCAACCTCTGTTCATGGTCTAGACCCATCCGCTGAACCCTATACTGACCACACATCCATTACTGGGACATGTCTCTCCTGCAAGCAGGCATGGAGTAGAGACTTCAGTGGAGATCCTTCTGGCCAACAACAGTGCCTTTCCAAAACTAGTGGCTGTTAGAGGACAGGCTGCTACCCTCGTGTCCAAGCCCCCTGACATCAGCTCTAAGCACAGCCCGGGGGTGATGCTGGAGGTGTCAGCTCAGGCTGGGGAACAGCCTTTGCTCTTGGTATCAAACTCTCAGCATGGCAGTGGCACAGCAGTGCTGCCCTGCCTGTGCTGGCAGAGCCTGGCAGTCCCAGGAGAACCTGGCCAGCACAGGAATTGTCTCCAGCCCTCACTTATGGCCGGGAGAAAGGCACCCATCTGCATCCTATCTGAGGTGAAAGGCGAATTTCATCAGTGCTGAAACCAAAGGAGCCCAGCATTGTGCAAAACATTGGAGGCTAACATAAACATCTCTGCTTTTATGAAAATGGAAATCAGATGGCACCTAAATGAACCCAGAGTGCTGTTCCTCCAGTGCAGTGTTCTGTTATTTGTCCACAAATGGAAGAACTGGGATCTGGATTTTCCAGCCAAATGACTCAGGACACGCTCTGCCTTTGTTGGTAGCTACAGCCTTGCTTTGACACAGTGCTTAAAACATGCTGAAGTATGAGCTTGTGTCATGTCTGGCAGCCTGGACAGTTTCAAAATCCTTGTAGGGACATGTGATTTACCAGAATCACTTCTTTTCCTGCATCCTTACAGCCCTTAAATAAAGCCCCAGCATTCTGCTGGTATAGGAGAGGGATAGCCCTAAACACACACCTTATCCCCGGGGGTTTGGCAGCTCAGACTCTGCTGAAGACCAGGACACAAACGAGCCAGACACCAGCCCAGGTCTGCCTGCAGGGCCTTGCAGTGAGACAGGACAGACAAACCCCCTGCACCTTCCCACAGCTGGGACACGCCTGACAAAACACAACAGGGCATGCAGCAGCAGCACTGCAGCTTTAGAATGGAAACTAAGGCACAGCACTTGATGTGTGATAGCTATGCCCGGGGCCGTGTGCCTTAGTGTCCCCAGGGATCCTGCAGACTTTTCAGCCTGAAGCTCAGCTGCAGAAGTGGTTAATCTGGAGTTCACCCACTCAGGGTAGCTCTCATTTCCAAAAGAGCCCTGTGCTGGGCAGAGGCTGTCAGCACTGGAGGCACCCATGGGGGTGCGGCATGGCTGCCCTCAGCCTCTGGGCGATCCCCCTCCTCAGACCCCTAATATCCCCCAGTCTGCTGTTTTGGAGAGACCACACTCTCCTTCCAGGATCCCCTGCTCTGCTGCTGTCTCCCCAGCTCCTTCCAGAGAAGCTCAATTTAGCTGTACCTGGGGGCTGCCAGCTTCAACTCTAAGGATGCCTCTTGTGAGCCTGAACCTCCACTGATGCCCTGGGAAGTGCTTCCCACCCCTGCATTGAGTACACAGGGTTCAGTACTGCTTTTCTGATCCCCCTCTTCAGGGGTGGGAGAAAGGATCCAGCTCTGGGCAGAGGAAAACAGGACCAGGCATGGGAGTTTACCATTTACTCATTACCAGAGTAATTCTCAGGATGGAAGGAACTGGAAAAATGAAGTAAGTGAGAGCAGGTAACAGACACAGATAAAACAGGAGAGACCCTGGGGCAGGTTGGTCTAAGAGGAAAGAGGAATTTAGAGGAGCAAGCAGCTCCTCAGGACGTAATATTAAAGGCACAAAGAAACCTCCCAATACAGTAGGAGGATGTGCAGCATGTTGGGAATTCAGCTGAATCATAAATTCCTTAATCCCTTGAAGTTCAAGAAGGAATTACATAAAGAAAACAAGCTGTTCAAATTCCAGATGAATGTAAAACTGTGGCACAGGCATCTGGGGAGCAACTGGAAAGCTGAAGGACAGATGCCAGTACCGAGGGTTGAGAAACACCACAGGAATACAATTTTAAGTGGTCAGAGGTGAACCTGCTCCAGCAGAAGCCTTGGCTTAAGAAGCCTCTGTCATCCCCCTCACCACTTGCCCAGCCCCCAGGAGCTGCACTAGCACAGGGGAGGTCACAAATGCAGAGGGGGCTGCTTATGCCAATGATGCTGGCAAAAAGTCAGTGAAGTAAGATAATGCTAACAAATTGTGCACCCATTGCAGCCTAAATAAACCAGAGGCTTCCAGAGGTGGATTTCATCCACCCAACTTGTCCCAGCACAACATATTTGGAAAAGCCCTCCTGCAGCCAGTCACCCACCTCAATGGCCAAGAAGGAGGTCACGCTCTGGGCAAGAGCAAGCAGTGCTGATCTTAAAAGACATTTCCTAGAAAAATATCAGTAGAATTAAAGAGTTTTCAGCATGAGAATAATACCAAGACAATACACCAAGACTGTTTTAATCAAATTTGCTCTGCCTAAATCTATTTGCTTTCCCTCCAGGGCAGGAGTTTCACTTGCCTGAAAGCAGAGCAGCTGCTGATCGCAGAATCGTGGAATGGGTAATGTTGGAAGGCACCACTGAAAGTCATCCAGTTGTTGGGGTTTTAGGAGATCTCCTTCTGTTTTCTTCTTCTCTTAAAGAATTTTCCCCGTACATGTTGCCAGGGGGACAAATTACTGGGTGCTTAAAAAAAACAAAAGACCAGGCCACAGGGGGAGAGGTCCAGCTGTACTACTCTCTTTCACCTGGGCTTGTGGGCAGTGAGTTCTCAGCGTTTTGGACGGGGAGGGAGGCTGGAAGGAATTCATCAGAACTGCAGACTTCTGCTTTTCCGGCTGCCTTCCTTCTGCCGGAGAAACCCCAGGATTCCCAAGGCCGCCTTTCCCTGCCCCGCTGGGAGCCGGGCTGCGGCCACCCTGCCCCTGCCATTGCTTCGAGCCTTCGCTACTCTGTAGCCCTGCTCGCCCTGCCTGCCCAGACCTCCGGGGGTTCCCACCGCAGCTCCGCAGTTCGATACATCTCATCTGCCACCCGGGATTTGTGCTCGTCCCTGCCGTTCCAGCCTGCTGTTCCAGCCTGCTGTTCCCGAAGGTCCGGCCGGACACCGGGATCGGCTGCCCAGGGGTTTGTGAAGCCTTTGTCCCATCCCTTCCCGGGATCCCAGGGCGCCATTGCCGCGTGCTCCCCGAGCTCGCTCCGGAGCGCCCCCTGCAGCCGCGGGGGAACCATCGCACCTGCCCTGCTCACCGGGAGCCGCCAGCGATCCCTGTCGGCTGCGAGCGGAACTGCACCCGAGGGGAAAGGGCCTGACAGCCGAGAGGGCTGGGACTGGGTTTGTGTTTGCTGTTACTGTCATAGTTATTGGTGTTTGTTTGCCTTATTGTACACATATGCATATATAATAGTAAAGAACTGTTATTCCTGTTCCTCATATCTTTGCCTGAAAGACCCTTAATTTCAAAATTATAGTAATTCGGAGGGAAGGGGGTTGCAATTTTTTTTTCATTTCAAGGGAGACTCCTGCCTTCCTTGGCAGACACCTGTCTTTCAAACCAAGACACCAGTCCAACCTGCTTGCTCAAGCAGGATCCCCTGGACCATATTACTCAGGATTGTGCCCAAGCTCCTTTGGAAAATCAGTGCTTAGTCACCCTCACAGCAAAGAAGTTCTTATTCATGTTCAGGTGGGATGGTTGGGGCTGTTGACTTTAACAAGATTTTTAATGTTGTCTCAAGTACCATTCATGTAAATAAATGAGGGAGAGACGACTTCTGACCATGGCTTGTCACAGGCCTGGGAAGCACCACACCTCTCTCTGGGCATACAGACCTTGGGCTGGGGGTCCACTCTTGCAAAGGTTCTGGGAGGCAGACACAAAACTGGATAGAGATCCATGATCTGAGCAAAACCACAGGGGGTATTGACTGCAAGTCCACAGGAGCCTCATCTGAGCCAGATTCATTAATGATTTGAATGCTGAAATGCAGAGAATGCTTGCGAGAGATTCAGGGACTGCAAGCACGGTGGCCAGAGATAGGGGACAGAATCTCATCTCAGAATTATCCAGGAAAATAAAAAAACCAATAGGATGCAGTTCAAACACAACAAGAACAGCATATGGCAATGCAACAGAAGTAAACAACTGTACAAACACAGAGAGGAAATTGCCCATTCAGTAATAACTCTGCAAAAATTCAAACACTCCGGACTAATGACAGGTCACGAACGGGCTGTGCCAGCACATTGCTGTGAAAAAGGAAGCCTCTAGCTAGGAAATGCAAAAAGGAGTGACACCAGGACAACATGGAAAGAAACTCCCCTACTCCAGCTGTCATTGTCATAGCTCAGCTACTGCGCAGTGTCCGCTCTTGGCACTCCAGATTCCAAAAGGCAAGAGAGAGAATGACTGACAGACCAGAAATGTGATATCTGAGTAAGCACTGAAGGAACACAGCTTAATTTAAAAAAGAAAGTAGGCCTAGACAAGGTGTTGGCCCTCAAAGAGGTAAAAATTGCTTCTAGAAAGAAGTGTAATAGCAGGATGGGAAGCCAAGACAAAGCAGGGAAGGCAAAGCAGTCTTCAGGGAAATTCAGCTTCACAATGGCTTTGATACAAAGCCCGGGTCGTGTGATGGCAGTTCTTCCCTGATCAGTCTCAGGAAACCACTCATTCAACTCTTCCTCATATGTTGTGAATGCCTAAGGTTCGCTGGCAGCTCCACATTCCTCCAGGGTACTATTTTTTAGGTAGACAGTAGGGAAGATGATGACAGAGCTCTGTTTCTTGAGCCTCAGTCTGCCTCACAGGAAATGGGCACTTGGCTCCTGCAGTTATTGCCACTTCTCCTTCCTCCCTGCAGCAAGTGTTGGGTACACAGAGACATTTCCCACTGTGCTCACAATAATCCCAGTCCATCTGGCTATCAGGCACTCTTGGGGAAAACATTTCAGGCATGACTATTTTTGATTATGATATTGTGGTCTGAGTTCCACCAGCCTGGCCTTGTTTGGTTTAAGAAGGAGCCAAGAAAGTGCTGCTGACAGGGCAGTTATCAATGACCATGCAGGACATGAAACAGCAGGAGGCTCCCTGTTACATCCCCACTGGCCCAGGACAACCTTTATAAAGAAACCACCACAGGTTTGAGCTATGACACAGTGCACCCTGTTCCTCATGGCATTTTTCCCTGGCAGCACAAAGTCCTGCCACAGGACTCCCCAGAACACCTGTTGTCCTCTGGGCACAGGCCTGGGCCAGGGCCAGCCAGGACAGCTGCAGCAGCCCCGGGGTGAGCAAACCCCATTGAGGCAGGGGAGCTTGGCTGCAGGGCTTTCCTCAGGGCAGGCAAGGAGGCAAAGCAAGGATGGGCACAGCTTTTTTGCCAGGGCTGACATTCCAGGGAGGAAAGACTAGTGAGTTGGTGGGGATTTTATGGGAGACCTAAGTGTAAACACGACAGGAGAAGGAAGCCCCCTGAGACTGAGGGACCAGGGAGCCACCCCAGGGCCCAGACGGGTGTTAGGACAGGCTGAAGCCCGTATCGGCCTTACGCTGGTCCGAAGAGGAGGCAGATTTGTCTCTGCAAATGAGCCCAGCTCCACTGTCCTGAGTTTTAAAGCTGACAGTCGGTGGGACAGGGCTCAGGAACATCAGCTACCAGTTGCCAATGGGCGACAGTCGGCACTGGCGCTGGGCCCGTGTCTCGCAGGAGAAAGCCTCCCGTGCTAACCCTGAGGGGCATCCCCCGCCCCGCGCCCCCACGCGTGGGCCCGGCTGTTCCCGCAGGTTTTACTCCCATCTAGTGGCGGATCCCGGCTCCACACGGGCGCTCGGCAGCCGGGAGAAGGCATCCGGGGGTCCGCTGGGGCTGGGGCAGTCAGACCCTCGCTTTGGAGGGGACGAGGTGACACAGGCAGGGCAGGGCTGGGGGCTGCCCTGAGCGCGGCCGCTCTGCCAGGGGACCTGCCGGTGCCGGGCTGAGGGGTCATCCCTCAGCCTGTGCTCAGAAGGGTTCTCCCCCCTCTTCCACAGATCTCTCAATAAAAAGCTCATGCTTAACATCTACCCCAGCATCTCCCTGAGCCGCAACACCTCAGCATGGGCTTATTCTTCCCCATCCCAGACCTTCCTCTCCCTCCAAAGTTTGGATCATGCTGGATGAGACCCCAGCATGGGCAAAATGGGCCACGGACCATGCTGCACCATCAGTAGGAGCTGCAGCAAGCATTTGGGAATGAAGATTTGAATCTTTCTCAGCACTGGGCAGCCTGGAAGGGAATAAAATGACATCATTCCTCATAGCACAAGCCCATTTTGTCCGGCACAAAAGATCAGTGTGAAGAAGTTCAGAGGGTAGAATCCAGTGAAGAAAAAAATCTGATACTCATCTGTGAACCAAGATTGACTTTACAATTTTTCCAAACCCCTGCAAGGGTACATGATATAACAAACAGCTCCAGACAGTCTGCTCTTGCTAGTACTTTGTCCCAGCCCTGAAAAACAGGGGTTTTTCTGGCATCTGCTTTAAACTCAGTCCATTTTTTTAGCTGGCAGACTGGCACCCCTTTTAGAACAGCCCATTATGGCAATCTGCTATGGCCCCATACAGGCTGTGTGAGCAAAGTTGGACAGGACAGGCAACCACAGCTCCTGGGGGCCAGCTCAGGAAGGGCAGCTGGGACCAGGTTGAAAACCAGGATAGCAATAGGAGACAGGAGAGTTAGCAGGTGTGAAGCTGGCAGCTGGAGCTCCGAGAGATGTAACCAGAGCTCCTGGAAAGCAAATAGGAGAGGCAAACCCATGCACAACTATTTATTTTGGCTGCTAATTTGCTGTCACAGAAGTGGAGCCACACGATAGGGTGGTGAGGAGGCACGCAGGGGTGAGGGCAGAAACTTGTGGCCTTAGGTTGGATTAAGCCAACTGAAACCTTATCCTAAAGTCCTCTAATGCAGCAGGAAGCCTGGCTGCTGTGGAGTGGGAAGAAATCAGGTCCTTGGTTCCTGGCTCTGCAGCACTGCCTCCCAACCTCTCCTCTCCACACTCACAAGCTCCAGCTGTTTCTCTAAAGCACAGGACACATCCCAACCATCCTGTTCATCACTGTCTTTCCCAACCTTCCCATAAACCTGCTGGTCATTTGGCAGGCAGAGACATCTAAGTTCTCTGCGCACCCGACTTTACAGCAAAGTTCCCAGCGTTTTGTTATCCTGCAAGTCTCACATTCTGGTAAGAGGCCACTCACAGCCCATACAATTGATATTTCACGTAGGCATATTTCCCTGCAATGCCCCACAATAATAACGCAAATAATAAACATGAAAGAGCCACGGCCCTTTTTATGTTCCAGTGCCACTAGATGGCACCAGGAGTGTACCCTTCCCAGTCCGGGTGTCCACAGGGCCGCTGGGGGAACTGGGGGAATGCAGCCCAGCCCTTGCTGCAGAGCCAGAGACCTCAGCCCACGCCAGTGCCTCCTCCTCGTCTTTTCCTCGTGGACAGTGGGGTGCTGCGGTAAAGACAGGCATTTCAGCCTTAAAATCCAGCCTTTAGTGATGTGCTCGGGGGGAATAGCCTGTGGTGGCTTTTGCCATGCTGCCCATCACACTCACACCCCTTTCCCCACCCATGGACGAGGCATCACTCCCAGCTGGGTGCTGGAGAAGAAAGCCTCAAAGGTGGGTGATTAATATTGAGATTATTCTGATTAATATTGGGATTAGCGTATGAGTTTCCTCTTGGGAGGGAAGGGAATAAAACACAATTTACTATATAACTTTTCCATCAGAAGGTTTGCCTTCTCTGAGTTCTCACAGTTTGAGATTGATTCTCCTCATGTACATTTGATATCCAACAGAGCTCAGCATGTCCTAGAGTATTACCTGTGTTTTTCACTATCAAGCCCTCCATTCCCTGTCACATCCTTGGCAAAGCCACTAAGTAAACCAGGGAAGCACAGGTGGCACCTCAGCAAATGTCAGGTCTTTCCTCAGACCTTGCAGCGTAATTAAGGAGCATCTGCTTTCCACTGTCCTCAGCATCAAGCACTGAAGGTGACCCTCGGAGACAAGAGCTCAAATGAGGGGACTGGCTGGCAAGGCCCTGTAGCAGCACTTCAAAGCAGCCAGCCAGACCCTGGCCTTGAGCTGTGTGGGGGACTCGGGTGACAAATCATTGCTCATCACACAACCCTTCTGCCCAGTGCAGAGCTGGAGAGATGATGGAGCACAGCTTCCAAAAGAGCCAGAACAGCTTGTCACTCCTTCCTGCCCACATCCCAAGCCTGGCAGGTCTGGGTGATGGGTGAACATGGCAATGGCACAATCCTTGTGCCGAGGAGATCCCAGTGAAGCCTTGGGTGCAAAGGAAGTGGGAGAGGGACTTTGTGCAGGGAGCCTCTGAGGGATCCTGTCCTGCTTGCAGAGGTGGAGTCACTGGATGCAAGGCCAAATGGGAGATGCACAGCACAGCTCTGTGGTGGCGCTGGCAGGCTGGTGGCAGTGGCAGAGCTGTCCCTGCCCACATCCCAAGGCCACAAGGTAATCCTGCAGAAGGATCCTGAGTGTGACCCTGCTTCCAGCCCTCTGCAGAGAGTGGTGCAAATCCCACACAAGTGCTTTAACCCCAGGTTAGGGTGAAGGCTAGAAAGGAGGAGGCTGGATCACTTGGGAAGTTCAGGTCACACAACAGAGTGGATTAAAATCCCTTATCCATTCCATCAAACAAGGAAAATCCCACATTCTCCTTCCCTGCAGCCTCTCCTCCCCTCCCTGATCACCTCAAACAGTCCTAGGGAGTGACCCAGCATTATCCCTGCCACTGCCTCTCCTCCTGGGGAGCCACCAGGAGCCTCCCCACACACCATCTGCTCTCTGCAGGTCACTTGCAGGTGCCCAAGGACATCCCTCCCACACCATCTGCCTCCACACCAGGCTGCCTCTCCTCATCGCCCCCCCTGCCCACTTCAGCCAACATCCCTGGGCCCTCTGGCTCTGGAAAACTTCACTTGTGCCGCCAGCACTAAACTTCATGGACAAACTCAAGTCTTTATTTGGTCTCTCCATGACTGGATGCTTCACACAGAGTGCAGAAACTTGCTGCTACAAAACCTCATTGATGCACACACAGCAATGGCAAGCCTGGCATCCCTCGGGGCTCCCAGCTGCTGATTCCAAGCAGAACACACCCTTGTCTGGCTGCAGATGTCAAATGGCACAGACACACACAGACATTGACGTGCGTGTGGCCAGAGCTGTCCACATGCAGAAGGATTATTTTTAGCCCAACAGTGATCGAAATGTCAGAGAGGGTTCTATTTATTTTCTCTGGAAGGCTTGTTGCTTGAAATCCCTATTGGCAGAGGCTGACCCTGACCCTGCTCTCACAATAGGGCCTGCCATCCAGGTCTCTCATCCCTTCCCACCCTTAAAAAAATGTGCAGTTTGGCAGGAGGGGAGGGTGACTGGCCCAGAGTGCCTGGCAGGGCTGGCAACCTTCAGAAGGCAGGTGCTCATCCAGCTGTGCATCCCAACCCATGCCCACCCAGCCAGGCTGCAGCTCCCCCAGATTCCCCAGCCTTCCCACATCCCAGGGAAGGTCTCACTGAAGCCACAATGGATAGCTATAAAATGTGAGGAGCACCAGCACTGGCTTTTGGAGCAGCTGTGCAGTCAGGAAGAGCAGGCAGGCCACGGGCTGCTCTCACTGCCCTTCAGTGATATGAAGGACGAAGTGTAACAGTGCCAAGGTCTCCTGGTGCCCTGAAAGTACACAGAGGACTCCCTGGAGGTGGAGCAACCTGTTTCTTCCTGCTCCTCTGACACTCACCCCACGCTCAGCACTGCGCCAGGAGCAAAGCTAATGACAATTACAAACCTGCCCTGGCTCCTGTCCAGCTCACAGAACCCTGTCTGCATGCAGAGCTCTAGGATGGGACACCTGTTCCCTGGGGTGATGGCACAGCACTGCAGAATGTGGCAGCACCCAGCTGGGTCTGCATTTCCCAGGGTACCAGGGCATGACACATCACGCATTGACATTTTATGCACAAATTTTCCCTTTTCTTGTTAGGGAAACAGACTTGAGGGGAAATGGCTGCTCAGAAGAGCACTGGCACATCTGAGGTAGAGTTTGTTTGCTTGCTAATGGTGTCATAGAGGAGCAGTCATGGCCTATATTCACACAATAGCAAAGGAGGGCCTTGAAGTACACCCAACTTAGGGACTGTGACCAGTCCATAGATAACCAGGAAGAAAAGTCACTGTTTTCCCTTTGGAACTGCCTATTTACATCTGAAAACTAGCAGAGACCTTGCCCGGAGGCTGGGACAAACAGCTCCTTTTACTGCCTGCTTCCCATGAGGCTTTCCCCTCCCTCTCCAACAGGAAATTTCCAGTAACTGAGGTATAAAAATTAATGCAAGACTGTGCTCCAGAGCCAGCTGTAAAACTCATACAGGAGGAGTTTCCCATCCCACATCTCACCATGGCAAGCTGCCCCCAAAGCAGGTCACAGCCTTCATGAGAGAGGGAAGAGGCAGCTCTGTCTGCACCCTCCTGGTGCAGATCAGGCTTTGAGGGGTAGACCAAGGTGCCCAGACCTGCAGGCATTTCCAGCACAATGCGCCAGGCAAGATTCCCTAACAGGTCTTGGATCCCTCGGGAGGTTGCAATGCTGGGACACCATGTGGTGCAGCAGTCCATGGTTTCATTAGAGATTTCATGGAACGAGGGATGGAAACAGAGAGGAATTTGGTGAGGGGAAACCCTCTTCCTCCTCCACACTTGCCACCATGCCACAACCTGGGAATAACCACTAGGACTCAGCTGAGTGGCAGTCTTTAGGAAATTTTGAAGAAATGTCTTTCTACCATATCCCATTCATCCTTCTCCTGGACTTTACATATAAGAATAGGATTTGTGCCACATAGTTTTCCTGCAAATGTGCAGGAATTGTCTTCCATGGCTGACGGGCTTCTCCATGCATCCAGCTGTATGTGAAGCTTTCAAGGAGCTGTGATTGCGTATTCTGGCACAGCGGACCAAGGCCTCATGTTTCTCCCAGCAGACCTGAGGGAAGGCAAGAAAAAAGCTGGATAATTAAATAGCACTCATCAGAACATGTGCAAGAGTCAAACAGCAGAAACATCCCTCCTGTGCGCACTCTTGTATGAAGCTGTATCGACACTTACCTGCTGAAATCCTCCACTTCCTGGGCTAAGCAATCCATGGGCCCACAGCCTTGAGCAGCACCCCTGCTGCTGCCTGCCCTCTCTAGCCAATTCTCGCTCCTCTTCTGGAAGGATGTTTTGTGCTAACATGAAACAACCAAAAACAGTGCTTTTCCAAAGCCCTGCCACCTCCATAAGCAGGAGGAACAAATGTATTCCTGGCTAGGAAAATGTAGCTGATTTCCAGAGTGCCTACAGGTCACACCCCAGAGCATGGCAGCAAAATCACAGGGCTGGGATGGAAGGAGGAAGGTGGAACATCCCAGAACTAATTTCACCTTTACTGGTACCTCTGAGCTCAGGTAAGGCCACCAAACTGTGCTAGACATGTGTCCAACACACTGCAGATTCAGCCAGGTCTGCTGGGATTTGGGAGCCTGTTTACCCAGGGGATTTCAGCAAATAGGAGATTAAGTGACTTACAATGCTTTAAAATCGTGTTCCTCGATATCTTTACTAAAGCAAAAGTGAAGCTATGGGTAATTTCTTTAAAGGAGGGTATAAACGTGGGCGGCTGACAGCCAGTTCATTATATCAGAATCAGTTTTCATTAGGAGAGGAAGCTTGTGTGCTTATTAATTGTTTCTCTAATTGCTTTCTCTCCCTGCTACCAGGGCAGCCTGCTGCCTGTCTGTGCCTGGAGGGCAGAGTCCTGCATAACTCATCCCTGATCTGCTAACATGGGCAACTATAAATAAATGGTGACATCTGAGAGTGGAGGAGGAAAGGGACTGTGCTTCTCAACCTGAGATAGTCTAGTCAGCTTATGCAACAGAAGGTGACTGGTGACAATCTGTAGTTATTAACTGAGCAGGACTATTTCTGATCGCTGAGGGCTCTGACCTGGCCGACATAAAACAAAATTCCCCATCTCTGAGCTGGAGCTGGATAAACTTGGACTAACAAGAAGTTGCTAATTATTTAAAGTGAAGAAAATAGCTGTATGTTCTCCACTAAGTATTTTAAAACCATGAGGAGCTGCTTAACTTCGATATCTGCTGCAACTTACCCGCCCCAAAATAAAAATGCCCATTTGTGACTACAAAGGAGTCCCTTGGGAGACTGAAAGGCAATTGCAAGTGCTCCAAATGAGCTTTGGCAATTGGCCATTGGATTTAACACCTTACAGTCACAGTCATCCCTCTGATTTTAACCCTCCTCCCTTCTGCCACCAGCTGCTGCTGCCAGCATGCAGTGGGTACGCTTGCCTCTGGTTCTCACAGCATGGCACAGTCACCTAAATGGGGCCAAGCCTGGTTTAATTAATGCGGCTGTCATGGGGTGGGCAGTAGTGGGGTTCACATATCCCTCCCCTCGGCACCAGGGAAGCAGGAGGATCACTTAGAGGATCCCTTGGCTTGCCCTGCTAGGAGGAAACAGTACTTGCCTGGGAGACCCTGCCCATGCAGAGGGTAAGAGCTGGGAGGGACAGGATGCTGCAGAGAGACCTTGCTGCAGGGACACACAGACAGGACTGAAAGATGGGGAGAAAGAGCCCTGTATTCTCCTTTGTCCCTGCTGTAACCTGAATCACTCATCTGAGCATTCAGCACCCTGCACTGCCTAGAACATGATCCTCCAGGATGTGGGAGTCTGAAGGCAGAGAGGGGGAAGTAGAGCCAGATAATAGACCATTGAGGACCTTGGGGAGGTGAAGCTACAGCTCCACCTCCTGCAAGCAGGGACGCCTACCTGCGCAGGTACCCGTGTTACACACAAGCACACTCACACACACCCACCATTGCTAGCAGCAGAGGCAGCCACAGAGTCCATATTTTCTAGGTTTTGTTTCTATATCTGCAAAAAGCAAGTTTGCTTCTGTTTCCGATTCCCTGCAATTATCATGAAATGCCTTCAAGAGAGCAGCTCTGTCTTCTCGGCTGAGTGAGTCTTTCATGTCCAGCACTGCACTCAGGTGTTCCTTCCTTCCAAAACAATAAGAGGGCAGGTCAGTGAATGAGTCAAGAAAAAAAAAAAAAAAGCTTGTTTCCTATCACTCAGTTTTGCTGGACCAGACTAAATATTGGAAGCTGCTTTTTGACACCCTCTGGCTACCTAAGGGGGAGACCATATCCCAAGAGCTGTGTGGGATAGGGCTGAGCTCATGGGTCCCAAGCCCAGGGCACACAGCATCCCTGTGAACTATTGAAAGTGTTCAGCTCAGGTCATTCCTAGAAAAAGGCCTGTATCTATCATAAAAGGTTTCAGATAACTCAATGTATGACCATTGGGAAGCATTTCTGGTATCTTTTCTCCCCTCAAATGGAGCTAATTCTTGTTCATGTGGAAGGGGGATTTTGTTCTACAGAGCACTGTTCTGCTGAGCAGGGTAACACCATATTGGATATAAGTCAAATGTAACCAAGCCAAACAGCTTGAAACAGAGAAATCTGTTGTAATCAAGAGCAACGCATCCACTCACACCAGGATGACCTCCTCTGAGATCTGGGTCTTCTGAGAATTTTCTATACCCACTTCCTATACTATATATATATATACATATATATATATATATATATCTCATTGCTATGCTGTATCAGATAAGCAGCTTTTTAGCTCAATAGCATCTTCAAAAGTAGTAAAATAAAAAAGAAGTAAGAAACTAGATGAAGCATAACATAATCTCTTTGTCTTTCTTTTTGTTTTTTTCTCTGCCTACAGCAGTCCTTCATACAGAAGTCTAGAGACTTCCCTTGCTACAGGTTATACCATGACTGTACATGTTGAATAGGCACTGAAATAATTATCTACCATAAATTGTCTGCCCCACATTTGAAGGTGTTTACACTTTTGGCCTTCACACCATCCAGTGATGGAGAGCTCTAAACTGCAATCATGTCACGTTGGAAAAACACAGGCACTAGCAGAGCACATCAGAACAAAAGATAGATGCAATAAACCACAGGCTTTGGAACAAATGCAGTTAGCTCAGATCTCTCCTTCTTAGTAAAAGCTGTGTTTCAATTCTGTTAAGTTTCCTGCAAGAAATGTAAGTGTATATTCTTGCTGAATACACCTAGAAATTTGTGAAATTAGTTATATAAGGTTTGGTGAAGTGTTGAAGCGAAAAGCCAAGGATTTGGAAGTTATGAAATGCCCGAGTTAAGGATGTTCTTGAAACCTACATTTGACACACATGTGCCTGTAAATTCTGCATTCAGGTAGTACTTTTCCACAGCATTTCTGCTTTGTTGACAGCAACTTCATCCATCCTTCACCTTCACAGATGGTTCCACCACCAGTTCATGTCTGACAAAGTTATAAACCAGGCACCAGTGAGTACATTCAAATGGCCCCTGTGCCTAGCCCAACACACTGCAAAAGTATTACAGGACTAATATTGTTGTAGGTCTTCTGGTGTCAAGTAATCATGTAAGAAAGTACAGAAGTCAAACCAATAAAAGATATTACCTGAGGTCAGGAAATTCTTTTAGAATGGGCAGAAGTGCTATTTTCATCCCCTCAGGATCAGAAGTTTGAAGAAGTTCTAAAATTAGTTTTATGGGATCCTTGAGAGAACCAGCTGCAGGACCCTGGGGAGAAAAGCAATGATGTGTTCAGGACAAGAGAAATAGCACACCGTGTTAAGAGCTGGACTTGTGTCAGACTGGGAATCTCTCTGTGTGGCTTAGAAGCTTTGCAGGAGTGTCTGTGCATGTATAGAAATGTGGTTTTCCCCAGGGTAGCAGAAAAGAACCTGGAGAGCAGTCACAGACTGCTTCCAGGGTATCTGGGCAACTATCTTCAGCAGTGCAGAATCCCCTCCTGCATTTGTTTTGGCAAAGTTGGCAAATGTACCTCATTTTCCCCTAAACTGCCTGTCCTTTCAGGGCCATTTCACCCTGTGAGAGATGGTTTGCTTCTAGAGGTAAGCACAGCCCCATGCTTGACCTATGTGAAAACAAGCTTCATTGGCCAAACATGCTGGCATTTCTGCTGCCCCAAAACAAGCCCAGGGACAGAAAAGCAACCTCGGGGACAGGATGAGGGGTCACAGATCCTCTAAGAGAAAAAAAGTGGGAAACAGGGCTGGACAGTGTAAAGAACATAACATGGTTGATGCTGCATACGATCAACTCCCTCTAATCTGCACACAGGAGAAAAAAGTCTCATCAAAAAACACACTGCATTTTTAGCAGAGCTGGAGAAGCAGAATGCAGATGAACCACCAAGAGAGAACTTCAGGTCTTGCTCACATTTTTCATCAGTGCAGTAATGCAATTAAATTGCTTCCCTGAATTATTGATGCCACCACATCAACAGAGACTCTGTGACAAAGCAAACCTGGAGAACGGGCTGCTAAAATGGAGCAGGAGAAGCCCAGGTTCCCCTGATCTCCAGAGGGCATTAGAAACAGCAGTCACATTCTCCATGTGGCACCTCTGCATTGAATATAAATTAAAAATAATAGTAATACTTGAAGACAGCCTTCCCCCTCTCCCCCTGCACTGCAGGCACACAGCATGTCTAGCTCTGCTCAGTGCATAAGCTGTACTCAGCTCCTGAGGCACTGGTACTGTACAGCTTCATACTTGGCAAGCTCACTATTACAAAATGCTAATTAATTTGAAGGCGTCAGATTTAGTTAAGCACTACACAGACAGGCAAGGTCAGAGGCAAACAGCCTGCAGTCTAAAAGGAAAAAAAAAGAGGTGTCTTGTCAGCAGTGTTTAAGTGCCTTTGACACGTAATGCTCTTAGGAGAAAAGCAAGGTATTTCCTAATGTGTTTTGGGAATGGAGGGGAAGGAAGAGCCTGAAGAGAGGGCAGGGAGCAGGTGCAGCCTATGCAGAAACTGCACAATAAATTCAGTCTGCAGCAGAGTACATATTTCGCATGCATAACCGTGTGCCTCATGACTGAGGATCAGGCTGTTCCCTGCAAATCACTTGTGCATTTCACCTCCAAGGTTTTCAGTGCTCTCACATCAAGTAAGAAAGTGCACACACTGGGGACACTGGTGAAAACAGTGCTAACCAGATGCAGCCCTTTTCCACCCAAGCTGAATGTAGGGTTTTAATAGATAAGTAGATTTCCTGTATCTCCTTTGCACTATTCCATGCACATTACATCCAAAGCTGATGCTGAGCATAGCATTACTGGTAAACTTCAGAGTTAAGATTAGAGAATATTCCTGCTATTACTCATGGCTCAGTTGCTCAAAGCATTGATTCATCTGTGATTGATCACTCCAGGAGAGGTGGGTCTTCAGCTAAGAGCACTGTCAGCTTCCAGCTTTCCACCATGAAACTAATGCATTCATTATAATGGGTCTGAGAGGATTTTAGAGAAGCCTACAGGCGATCATTTTTATTTCATTTTATTTGTTGGACAAGGTAAGAATTGCTGACAAATGGCTTGCAAGAGACTCATCTGTGAGAAAATAGATTTTCAGTCCCTAGCACTTAAATTGGCAAGTTGTGAGAATGACTCAGCATTTGTGAAATTATTAAAACCAGTATAGCTACGGGGGTTTATATGCCCTGTCCCATCTGAGTCCTGTTACCAGACTGACTTTGCAACTGCTGCTGTGCTGCTCAGCCCAGCCCCTTATGAAACACCATGCTTGGACATTCCCAGCCATTAGCATCTGCTAATGAGCCATGCCAGGGACACTGCACAGCAGTGATTCTCCAACTGGACCAGACGCAAGAGAGGACACTGCTGCCACTGCAGTCCTTGCCCTTGGGTAATCAAAGGACCCATGTGACAGCCTGGTGGCACCCACAGATGCTGTGTGCAGCCCTGCCAATGACACCCGATTATGAATTGAGCAAAGAGGCTTTTTTAAGCTTCTGAAGTTGTTTCTGCAAATCAGAACCAGCACTTCTGCACAAGTTTTCTTCAGAGGTGTGGCTCTGCTTTTACACCCAATCTTCTGCAATGCGCCTTTACCTCCTGATGGTGTGAGGTGTTTACCCCTGCAGGAAGACTCGTTCCTCTCCACAACCGTCAGCAACCACAACAGCATCAGCATGTTTTTGCCATGAGGAAATGCCACAGCACAGGGAAATGGCTCAGGCAGCCATTATCCCAGCTCTGAGGGGCTGGAAAGGGCCTGTGGGGAGGGAGGGGCTGGATGGAGCGATAGTAATGCACACTCCATGTCCAGGGAGGAGCAGCCATACAGGACAATCCACAGAGCAGGTGAAGATGTGGAGCAGCCTCTTTGGTTCATCACTCCAGAGGCTCAAGGGAAAGCACTGCCACCCGATGCCATGTACCAGAGGCCTGATGGGAGGAGCTGGCAGCTTTGGAGCTGTCTCACCAGCTCAGAGGAGCACGCCTCATTCTTGTGTCAGTGGCAGCAGTGCGAAACTTGCCTCCTTCGGTCACACATTTCAAAACCATGGACTAACAGCTTCTGGCAGATCAGAAGGGCTGTCAGCACATCTGACTGTCATTTCTGTGAAGCTTGATACCCCTGTGGTAAAAACTCTTAACCTTTTTGTTGCTTTCAGAGTCTTTTCCTCTGCTGGTATTGCTCTTGATGAAAGAGAGCAAAACTGTAACCATATCAAAGACTTACTAAGCACTCTTTAAAGATGGTTTGCATCATCCTATGATCTTCTTCTATCTTGTTGACAATCCTCCTCCTCTGCATAGAAGATGGTTTCCTGGGAGTGGTCAGGAGGGCCTGCATGTATTCTGTAATAATGATGGCATTGACAGCCTTGACGAGGGCCTGTTCCAGAGCAAAGACACCCAGATTAACTTCCCTGCACTGAGCAAGGTCCAGACCACACCTATACCAGGGCAGACAGCGGATATTCTGCCCATGCAGATGGCTGTCCCACTTCTTTGCTTAAGTATTAATTTTAAATTCTTGGTCTAACACTTGAACAACCCCCAAGCTGTATGTGGATGACATAAACCTTGATGACAAGTGCAGAGACATCCAATCAAAAGCAATGGGACCAGTTAGCTGAGCCAGAGGTCAGTCACACTCCAGAGCTGCAGTGACACTTGGCTTGGCTAAAAAATACATCACCTGGGGAGAGCTTGGGCTACAAAGCCAGATGCAGCCTCCCTGGAGCATCCACACTAGACACAGGGCCCCTGGTCACACAGTTGTGGCTGGGCACAGAGAAGTCACCTGGGCAACTCCCTCTGAGCTCCCACTACCTGCTGAGGAACCCCAGTGCAGAGGCCATGAAGTGCCCAACAGGGACAGTGAGTGTTTCTGAAGGGAGGTGGGCTGCTGCACAGAAACCACATTTCATTAGCAGTTGAAATCAGAGCAGTTTTAGGCTGCAGTCCAAAGGTACAGGAAATCCCCAGCTCTGTCCAAAACAGACAAAGCAAGAGACAGAGAGCTCTGGCACAGCATTTCACCACTGAGCTGCTGCTTGCCCCAGCAGTAATGTGACATAATGTCCAGTGACAGGCTTTGAACAACAGCAGAATAGATCCTATTTTTTTCTCTTCCATTACCTTTTTCCATATTGCAAAATGTTAATTAAAATCATCACTGACAAAGAGACTGCAGATACAGGAGTCCCATGCTTAGGAGGACATGTGGCACACATAGCAGCAGCAAATCCAGCCTGCACACAAGAGAGGGTACACCAGGTACCAACCTCATTGCTGAAGAGATAAACTCAAGGGTGTTGTGAGATCCTAGACAAGTTGTTTAGGCTACTGTAAAGGTGAAAAAACTTGGGGACTTTGTGAGGTTCTCTTTGCCAATGCTCTGCGTGAGAGACTATGCCCTTTAAGAATCTGGACTTTTCACCCCTCTGTGTCCATTCCACATCAAAGAGATAAATAATCCTTACAAATAAGGTTGAAACACATTAGAAGCTGAGAAGATTTCCAGTATAATGGTATTGGGGCAACGGTAGGATCAGAGGGAGACTAATATTCCCCTCTGTATTTGGGAGATACATTCAGTTTCCCCATTTCTTCACTTGTTGATTTCTCTGCTGAAATCACAGAAAGGTCCCAGCTGTCACTGTCCATCTGAGGTGGGCAGAGGTATTGGACTGAGACCACTAGATATTTAAAAGCCCATTTGACAACAGGCAAAACTGTAGTTTGGATTAATGTTCTAATACTGTGTCATCCAAAAATTCAATTATTAGTTTTAGTGATTTCACAGAATAATAGAATGGTTTGGGTTGGAAGGGACCTTAAAGATCATCTAGTTCCAACCCCCTTCCATGGGCAAGGACACCTTCCACCAGAACCGGTTGCTCAGAACCCCATCCAACCTGGCCTTGAACACTTCCAGAGGTGGGGCATCCATAGCTTCTGTGGGCAGCTTCTCCCAGCATCTCACCACTCCCACAGCAAAGAACTTCCCCCTGAAACCTAAACCTACTCTCAGTTCGAATCTATTCCCCCTTGTCCTGTCACTACATGCCCTTGGAAAAAATCCCTCTCCATCTTTCTTGTAGGATGATTTCCTGAGTAACATCTTGTTCTCACTTTCTTACTTATTTCTTACCTCATATATATCTGGTTTTTTCTTCCCAAAGGTCAAAAAGCTTTGCTTTAAGGATTCAAGGATGTGGTCAAAACCACTGTCACACTTTTTGAAGTGGTCCTTCAGTGTTCCCTGAGGAAAAGAATCAGAGTCAAAGGGTGCACATGTAGAGACACTGCACAAACAACAGACACAGATCATTGTGCCTTTGCTCTTTCTGCTCTTGGAAACAAGACTCCTCCACAAACTGCAGCATCCTGTGCCTTTATTTCAAAGAAAAGCAAAACATGAAAGAAAGAAACAATTCCAGCTCGGGAAGGATGTACTAACTTCTTAAGCCCAAACCTGGAAGACTGAAAGCTGAGCCCTAGGTCTCCTGTTCCCCCCCAGGGTTGCCCGTGCTCCCTGTCAGAACCACCCCCAGTTCCCATGTAGATGTGTGGGCCCATGGGACAGGCTGGCACTGAGCTCTGGAGACCAAAACTGCACAGTGTAGCCAGAGTTTCTCTTGTCATTTTCTTTTTGCTGCCTTCAGCATGCCCAAGGGATCCTGTGCAATGAGCCTGAAGATGCTCAGGGGAGCTTCCCAGGGAATTGCACAGGATCACACACTTTTAGGAGCCTGGAATTCTGTGTTTTCCAGACACAAGGGTGAAGGGTGTCTGGGCTAATAGGCTGATACTAAGTGTGAAGGGAGGGGACCTTATCTCAAGGAAGGGACACATTTCTGGTCAGCCTTCTCTGCATCCTGACTACCTAGCACAGCCCTGGGCTCTGTGAGTTATCACTGTCGTGGGAAGATGCTCAGCTGATGGGAATGAATAGGTACCAGGTGAAATTCAACTTTTGGGATCTGGGTACCCATCTGTAGCACAACAGCAAACACACAGTGAAACTGGGATCCCAAAACTGGGAAAGGTGAAGCTGTCCATACAGATTCTGACAAGGCAGAGGAGAATACTGGGCTTGAAAGCCAAACTATGGCTTCACCCTTTCCAAATCAGATCATGAGAGGGAAGTGCATGCCACTCATATGGTCTGAAAACAGTCAGAATTAAAATGGGTCTCCAATACCTTGACTTTAGAAGTGATGGTCTGCAGAAAATGCTCCATAATGTCATCTTCCATTCTGTCTAGAAATGCATTTACCTTAACATTCTGGCCAGTGCTGACACTGCAAATGTATGTTAGCTTATGCCAGACAGTTCTGTTAAAAAAAATAAATATGGAAAGTATTGATCAGATCAAATCATGCTATTCTCTCAGATCAAAACTCTTTCTACTGTAACCAACACAGCTGCCTGGGTAATTGAACGGACACATGCTCAGGTCCAAAGCCAGCTCAGTGATTTGCATTTGTGCATTCGTTAAGACACGGCCACAAGGACACGAAAGCTCAGTGCACACAAATGCCACTTGTACCCATCACTAGTGAGATCAGATCAGTAAAAAATGTTAGTATTTTCAAAAACAAGTAAGCATGAAGCAGCCTCAACAAATAGAGTCTGGGTAAGCCTCCTGTGGGCCTTCGACAACCTACAAATACAAGGCAAACAATTATCTTCCATCAGAACAGTCTTCCAGTCAGGAAATCCTAGTTAAAATTATCACCAGCTTGAAACCAGACATTTTACATTCTGGAAAGGCTCAGTGTACAACTTCATTCTCAGTAACACTGTAAAGGATTACATAAAAGAGACTCATAAGTATTCAGTGTAGGATCCAGCATCAGCAACATGCAAATACAACAAACAAAGCAGCTACCTAGGCTCAACACAAGGCTCTGACGTCAAGTAATCACTGTTCATATGTTGGATTTTGGCATTTTGCTGACTCCAGAGATCCCCAGATAACTTTACACAGGAAGAAGAGAAGCAACCTTGTTTTCTCCATTGCTGCAAGTGCTTCTGAAATTAGCTCATAGGTGCAAACATCCTCCTCCACCCTTCTGTGCTTTATTGCTTCCCTCCTTCCTAGCAACCCCAGGGAGAGCCTGGCATATTCCATGGGGTTTCATTCAGCAAAGCACTTAAGATTGCACCTGCCAAGTGCATTAGCACACACATCTCAACACAACCTTTATGAGGCTTTCCTGCTGAAGGACGATCAAGCCAGGGAAAGGAACGACATCACAACCCATGGCAGGGTTAGTCAGGATAGTGTCCCCACATGTGGCTCAGCACTGCTGCCTGCCTCCTGTTCAGTGCAAGAATGGGGAAATGGCTACAGCCCCTGCACCTGCAGGGCCTGGGAGCAGGCAAAAAGTGGCAGTACAGCCCTGCCAATGCAGCAATCAAGGCCCTGGCCAGTCACCCACAGTCAGCCCCCATCTGAGCCTCCCTCTTGCTGGGGCAGCCAGAACAGCTCTGAAGGGGTCTTGCTGACAGCAGCTGGCTTCCTCCATGCTTAAAGGCTGGTGTGCACAGGGTTGGATGACCAGATCCAGCTGGAGGCAAGGTTGGCCTCATACTACAGTCAGAAGGAGATCAGACCAGCAGAAAACTCATTTTGATCCCCATGTCATGAGGCTCTGTTTTCTAACCTGAGAAGGCAGCAGTTCTCCAGGACTCGTAAGCTGGTGCAGATCTGCAGGCAGCCATCAAGCTGGAGAAAGCTTCTTACTTCATATTCATAGCTAAATTAAAACAGGAAATACCTTTAATCTGGCATGCTCCATAACATGTCTGACAGCAATAGCAAACTGAAGAAATATTCTGTGATTATTTTTCTTTTTAGCACACATTTTCAATCCCCAAGGTGGGATCTACAGCATGACAAAGGCAGTCTCTGCCCTGCCCAGCTGGTGAGGAAGAGAAACACAGGAATGGCAGGGAGAGCCCTTGAGCTGCCTGGGTACCCCTGCCAAGGACTAAGAGGCAGGAGGTTGATTTACAACACTTCCTTCTGGGAAGCAACTCAGGCTCTGCTGATAAAGCAGCAGAACAAAGTCTCAGTGTGTATGAATAACCCACAAGGTCTGTCAACTGCTTTGTCAGTCTCAGTCTCACAAACAGCTCCTGAACAACTCCATTTTATAGGAATTTCCTTCCTCTCATCATGTGGAGGGTCAAGGATCTTAAATCAAATCTCCATCTGAAATACCACCTGTAACCAACAGTCCTGGCATTTTCTGCTGCAGGGGATACACAGGGAGAGAAATACCCAAGAACAAAAAGCAGATGAAGGGAGTCAGAGGAAGTGGTGAGAGGCAAGATGAGAAGACATTCATCCTCCTATGAGAACCAGGACAGAGCAGAGCTCCCCAGCCTCCCACGGAGCCAGCAGAAAACACTGTGCCTGGGAAGCACAGCCAGGGTAGGAAGGGCTAGGCCTGGGTACTGGACACATGGCTACCCCTCTTCCCAGGTGTGTTTAAGGTCTGAGCCTCTCCAGAACATCCCCCAAGGCTTTATCCTGTCCCAGCTAGTCCAGATGCACTCTGTTCCCTCAGCTTTAGTCCAACAACAAATACTGAGGACACAAACAGCAGTGAAGTGCTGTCTCTCTGGTAACAGCTTGATGGGAAACAGCCATCTAGATCCAGGTGAACATAGCATCACCATCTGCTTCATCAGGATTTCTTTCTTTTGAGCATTAAGAATGTCCCCAAGGAAGAAAACAGCATCCTTCCTACCTCTCCAGGAACCTCAGGCACTCCTCCAGGCACTCAGCTTCCACCTTCTTGCTCAGGCTCTCACTGACTCGCCTGGCAGTCTCTGTCTTCTCTGTTAGTATCTGTGGATTTCAACATGTGAGAAAAGAACTGGCCAGGGCCATTTGTTCCCTATGCAGTGAACAGGAATACATCCTACTGCTTACCCTGCAGCAAATCCCTCTGCCCTCTAGGCAACAACTTTGACTTCAGTTGAGAGCCCTCATGGAAATAGAGGTATTTTTCATTAACCTGATTGTAATGCCTGACCCTACACCTTTGCTACCACTGTTTTTGTTGTAGTCAGCAGGCCTGTGCTTGGGGAAAAGCCTGTCCCTGCAGATGTTCTCTGCTGGCCACATCCAGCCCGGCAGCTCAGCTCATCCCTACGTAGACCTGCCATCTGCAGGAGCACCTGTGCTTCTACCTGACTCACCCTCACAGACAAATTTGGGTACAGCCACTAAAAAGAAGGTCAGACAGATCTAACTGTGTGCCCTGCACCTCTGCCAGGGTCTCTACATGGGGTGCCTGGAGAGGGCAGGTGTCACCTTCCCAGCCACCACCGCTCACACCTGACACAGAGCTGTGTGTTAAACCCTACTGCACATGTCCTGCCCCACTGACCTCAGCTGGGTGGCCCAGGTGTCTGCAGGAGGTGGGCTATGCCAGACAGCTCAAAATTCACCCCATATCGGGCTGGCTTGAGCAGATGGCAACCTAATGGTGCCCATTAGTTGCTCTGTGGAAACAAAAGCTTGCAAGGGGAGGAGAGCCAGATGGATAAAAGGAGACAGATGGACCCATATGCTGTGCTCTCCCAGTGTTTGTCAGCCAGGGACAAAGGGTGCCTCACACCATGAAGGGTTTTTTCCACTGCTTACAACAGATGTAAAAGCTCACCCAAAAGGACAGGATAAAATACACCACCCCAAAGTGTCAGAAAATCACGGCCAATGAGTTTCCATGACACCTTGTTCATTTTCTATCTGAAGCTTAAGTGTCAGCCTGAGAAAACTGAGGAGGTAGTAATTTCATAAGGCTTTCCTATTTATCCAGGCTTTTCCATCACCCACCCCAGAGCATTCAAACCTGTCAGTTGCATACACAACACAGTGAAACAGCTCATGCTGAAGCATGGCCAGATGTTACAGATATGAGGACTAGGGGATTCAAACCAGACTTTGTCTTAGTTCACTTTTCACTGTGAGCCAGGAGCAGGAAAAGAAACAGCTTGGTAGCTAAAAGTCCCCCTAGCACAGGTACATCATTTCTCCGTTGCTCCAGCAGGTACAGGGCAAGGCAAGGAGGAAACAGTCCCTGCTGTGAGCTCTGCATTTGGTGCCTGGGTTTGAGATTGGCCAGAAAAGCCAGTGCTTGCCAGCTAAAGCTGTATCCTCACAAGGAAAACCAGCTGCTGTTGATCTGCAATGCTTCCAAAGCCTGAGGTTGCTGCCATCCCAAAGGACCATGGAACTACTTCCCTCTCTCATGACCTGAAACGGGACTGCCGCTGGGGTGGTGGAAGTGGAGAAGAAAGATATAGTCATGGCAGCCCACAACCTGCCCCTGATCTCTAGCACCACTTGAGCCCACATGTAAACTCCAAGATTTATTTTAATCCTTCTGCAGGTCTTGATCCAAACACCCACTGCCCACAGGTATGTGCTGCTCATCAATCAGCAGGGTGTGCTCCTGCAATGCCCTGGGAGCACTTGCCTTTGCTGTGCTCTGCAGAATCCCCTTGCTCTGCCTGATCCACCAGGGCAGCAGTCTCAGCAGGGACAAGCAGGGAGCAGCCTGCCTGCATTTTGCACTGCCAGACATGGGGCCCTGCCACAGCTCGGCAGCTCTTCCTCCTTTTATAAAAGCACTTTGCAGAATTCACACAGAGCAGACTGGGTAACATACACCACAACTTGCCAAAAGATTACATGAAGATCCAGGTGTCTGTATGAAAATGCAGCTTCAGCTCGAATCAGCTCAGGCTTATCCTTAGTTTAGTAAGGTTTTTTTTTTTCCTTATGTATGCCCAGGACAAAAACAGGTTTGGGAACAAACAGACACAGTTTAAGTATGGCAGCCAGCTTGCAGGATTTTAATACATTGAGCTTAGCCTGAGACATGCAAAACTGAGTCTTGCCAAATACCCACATACTTGTGTGCAAAAACATAACTGCCCCGAAGTATGGGAGCTTTTCAGTTCCCCCCCGTTTACCTCAATGACTGCAGCATCTGCACAAGGGGGTTTCCCAATATCAAAGGCTTCTTTCAGGGCTTTCCCTACTTCCTTCTAAATGACAAAAGAAAATGAAAAAGTACAGTTAAGATACAATGGCATTCATAATGAGTTAGCTTTCCCAGCCTCTCATTATGCATTTGGACTAGATGAAGTTCTGCTTCTATTTTTTTGGCTGTCTCATTTAACCCAAAGCCTGGCTATTTTCCAGCTGACCTAATAACATTGTTCTGTTTTGTTCTACATTGTTTGTTTGAGTTTAAATGATTTGCAGCTTTCTTTCATCCCAGTGTCAGCTTGGGTTATCTACAGTCTTCCCTAGTTAGCTTAGCTCAAATGAAGGCGCCCACACAGCAAAACAATGCTTAGACACATCTCCATGCTGCCAGCTACTGTAGCTGAGATTTTCCACCCTTCCTCTCTCCAACCAGCACCCGCAGAAACCAGCAAGCATAAATTAAAACCATTCCCTTGCTTGAGCCAGGGACTTGTGAATGCCAAGAGGAGAGGGGTTAGTGTTTAGAGCTACTGTCATGGTGAGATGGGCCCCATGAGGCTGCACAACGGGAAATTTCCCAAGACTTGGCTGGCTTATGCTAGTTTGAATGACTGTAAAAACAAAACTAACACTGCAGAGAAAGGGCTTGTTGCTTAAAACATGATCTGACCTTTATAGAAGCTTTAAACTGAAAAGACTGGCTCGCTTATTTATTTCATTTCTGAATCTTCCTCCAAGGAATGTAAAGTCTGATCTCCCATTTTTGTCTTTGTTCTTTTCTGGCTGATGAATTAGGAAATTTTTGGTTGTCAGCTGAAGAATTTAATCAAAAGTATATTCAAAACAACTGCTCTCCCATATTCACTGAAAAATGTTAATCAAAGACAAGTAAGCAGTTGTAAACAACCAAGAAAAATTCCTTTCCTCACAAGTGCCATCACCTGACTGTGAGCAAATGTGTGAACACAATGTGCTGAGATAGCACATCCCAGCTGAGCTGCACAAACACTTCGAGCCTACCCCCCACAATGGGACAAAGCAGGGCTTAGTGAGGAACTGCAAGGCAATTAATAACTTGTTGAGCCACAGCACTTAGTTGTTTTGGATCAGATGATGTGTCTGAAATAGAAACAGCTTGCTTGTCCTAGCTCTTGTAGTGATACCAGCACCTCAGGCACCAAAGCTCCAATGTGGAGAGGACCAGAACTTCTGCTGTAATAAACAGGCACAGCTTCCTTCTTGTTCCTTCCTGTCTGACCAAAATGTTGCAAGGCTTCAGATCCGTGGATGGTCAGTACGCCTGTGCTGCCTGCAGAACATGAACTTCTCAGTCCTCCTTTTGTCCATTTGAAAAAACAGAGGGGTGGTGGGGAGAAGACACAGACCCAAGTGATCCTCTGCCAGTCAGTGTAAATGAGTATGAGAATGAACGCTGGCATCATGCTGGAAGGTCTGCCTTGCACTCATGTCAAATTCCCCGGTACAAAAAGGGCAGAAGTGACAGACTGACAACCCACTCAATGGCATCAGCATTTTCAGTTCACCAATTTTGCAACCTCAAAGGCACAAAGCTCCCTTGCCCCAGAGTGTCCAGGCTGAGGGCAATGCTTCCTGCATGCAGAGATGACCAAGTTCCCCACATTGGAGTTTGGAAGTGGTTTTGAACCCCATGTGGCATCTGAGATCTCAGCACCTTCAGATATGGTCACAGTTCTCACCACTCATTTCTGTTTAAAGTGCTTTTACTTTGCACAGGTATCAGGCTGCCACACCCAGCGATAAGCCAGGTATTCATAAGCAAAGCAGACCATGACTTTTTCTGGTCAGGATCTTCTCATTCTGAAGAATGTAGTCATCCATTGAAGTGGCAAAACACACACCACGTGGTTTAGTCACAATTATATATGACAATTGTTCAGAGATAATGACAGGATTTTTGCTCAATAGCAGCTTCCTGTATATTAGCATAATGAAGGGCTGAATTACCCTAGAACCAAAAATAGAGGGATAAAACAGGTTTTATAAGATGTGCCACTGAGCTGAAGAGACAGCCATAATTTTTCCATATGGAGTCAGCTTATGTCCACTCAAGCTCATTAGCTTGAATCTGGAGCTGGTCCCAAGCTGGCCAGGTTTGAAGCAAGCTGGGGCAATGCTGTGCTACCCTGTCCAGCACTTCCAGCTCTGTTCTCTCTGTACAATGCAGCACCACATAGAGCTACAATGCTTCAGGATCCAAAGTGGCATGAAAACTCAGGGCAGCATGGCACAAGAGCTCATAACCACTACCAGATTGAGGTGAGTCTGCTAAGCACATGGTGTATCAGGAAAGCAGAAAGCCCATGGTTAAGCAAAAGCATTCTTCAGCTATTACATTAGAGAGAACTGAAAAAAAAAAAAAAAAAAGTAGTTAAATTTCCCATCACTGTTAGTCAGGCTCTTTGAGGGCTTGTCAATGACTCAGTGACTTGCTCCAGGATAACCTCAGTGGCACTGTCCTGAGTTAAGTCACCTCCTTCTTTGAAACAAATGATAAAAAAAGAGCTTAATAACACGTGGTCTTCTCCAGGGCAATGATTAGAAACAGCCCATAATGATACTTAAACACTGAAACCAGTAGGCTTTAAGCACATTGTCACCAGCTGGCACTTCTACTCCCGTGTCTGTGACTACCTTTGTGTTCTCTCTCAGGGAATAAGTCTTGAGGAAAATCTCTGCAATTTAGAGTACCTTCCCTGGGATGATTCAGCAGTTTGCCATGGAATTTCCCCTCCTCTGCTCCCCAGGGGCTGGTGGAAATGGAAAGCAAGAGAGCTGAGTGAGGTAACTCCTGCAGTTTCATTTCAGCTTTAGCTGAATAAAAGAGGCCCCGCTGAGTTTTCCAAATAACATGGTTTCCTCTGGAACTCCCCGTTGCTACAACACATCTTCCTGGCTTCATTTGTATTCCACATGTCTCAACAGAATTCTTCAAAGGGGGAGCTTTGCTGAGAGAAGAAAGAGATGCTGCAGCCTCCTCAGGGCTGGGGTCACCTGTGGGATCACAAGGCAGGATTCTCTGCAGAGGGCTGCTGGGTGGGAACCAGCTGCACATTTTCTGGTGCTGAGTTCTGGAAATAATCTTTGCTCTAACCTCAGCAGAGTCAGTCCAGTAGACTGGAGAGAACTGTGAGGGGTCCACGCACAGACAGACTTAGCAGCCTCAATATCCTGCACAGCTGAGGCAAAGGGGCTGCAAAAAAACCCCAACTGTTGCACATGATGGGATCATTAACAGATGGAGAAAAGATGAACAGCATCTGGAAATGGCCCTCAGTATGGAAGTGGGTTTCACCCATAGTCTCCCTTTCCTTCAGATAAATGCGTTTCTGAGCAGAGCAGATTGCAGGTCTCTGAACATGCAGCAGTGGAACGAAGAGAGATTTGCAAATGTTGCAGCATTTCCTTGCTAAGGAGCAAGGACAGGCCAGCATCCCTTTGGCAGCAGGGATGGATCTTCACATCTGTGCTCTGCAATGAAACTTGGTGAAGATGGAGACCTCGGGGCTCTCACATGCCTGAGCAGAGCTGGCTATTTAACAAGGGCACCCCTAATTTAGGACCTGGGGAAAAGAACAGGCAGATTGGGGTAAAACTCCTGAGCTCTTACCAGCGCGGTTGCAAGTAACTTTTCCTCAGTCTTCAAAATAATCCGCATGAGGCACTGCGCACCAAGGGAAGGGCTGTGCTGGGGGATGTGCCCGGGTCTCTCACACGCCTGGCTGCCACTGTGTACAGAAACAAGAGCTCAGCCAGAGAGCAGCTTCCCGCGGGTCCGCAGCGTCGCCTGCCTGGCACCCCCTGCCTGGCACCACAGCCTCACTCGGGGCAAACAGGGTGTCCTGCAAGGACCCAGCAGTGTTTGTCATGCTTGGGCAGCCACAGCACAGTAGATGATCTTTACAATGGCCTTTTGCCAGCTATTCTTTTGTGCTGTTTCTTTTCCTTCTTCCTACATTTGCTGCCCAAATTAAGATTTTTGCTTGTTGCTTCCCTCTCCCTTTCCCTCACTGCTGCTGCTGAATTCCTTAGGCTTGGGGAGAGTCTCCCAAGCACACTTGCATGAGTGCACAATTTTACAAGTGTCACATACTCTCTCAGAATGGAATAAGAAGCAGCTATATACCAAGACAACTGCATCTATTCATGAGCTTTCAAAGAGGTTGTAACTGTATTTAGAGAGGAAAAATCAAATGCTGAAGTCTAGAATCTCTGCTCTTCTCATTTCCACTTTTTTCACTGCCATCTGACTAATACAGTTACTGGTCTTACTTGTTTGGTTGTTTTTTTTTTTTTTTCTTGAAGGAATTCAGCATTTGTATAATACATTTTTTCCTATATTTGACTTTCCTTTATATATTTAAATTACATAATTTTTCACCTCCAATTTTATTAAATTTTCAATATTTCATCAATCCATTACTCCAAAGCTTTACCATTTTAAAAGCAGCAGCAAGTGGTACTCCTGACCACTTGCCTGATGATGGCCAGTGAGTACCTACCACATCACTTCCCTCCTTCAGGAGCTGGCTGGGAGAAGAGCCCACCTGATGAACTGCTTAAGCTACTCAAGGGTTTATAAGTGTAATTAATACAAGAAACAGAGAAGCTGTAGGCTTGAATGAAAGCAATCAAATAATCCAAAAAGGCTGAGAACTATTAGGGCATAAGTAGATTGGAGCTGCCAAGCAGCAATTAAACCACAAACACAGAGAATCAAACGCCTCATCCACCATAAAAAAAGAAATCACAAGAAGGTTGCAGGCTTTGATGACACCCACAGACTTTGAATTCACATTGGGCCAAAGGGTCCCAGATGTGCCACTCTTCAGATCAAGGGGAAAGCCATATCTGTTTCCCCAAACTTGGGAAGGAATTTAATGATCTGTTATATGTTTTTCCAGTGATCTGAACACTAATGAAGGAAATACATAAAAAACTGGAAAAATTACAAGCCAGATAAAGCAGCATGAGACCCAAGGGCAGAACAAGAGAAATCTATAGCGTACCATGCTGACATAAAGACCAGGGAAAATTACTCTGGGGTAATTGGGGTATTATGGATCTTGCTAAAAAAGGCTTGATGCGAGGAAAGAAATTGTTCAATAAAGCAGAAAACTGTGCATGTCCAACAGGCAGAGAAATACCTGCCCACCCTAGGTAAACCCTGAATGTGGTATTAAGGCTTTAGAAAGAGGGAGTACTGCAATGAAAAAAAGGCTCTGAGAGCACAGAAGATAAAAGAGACAGTGGGCAAATCTAAACTCAGCAAGAATCCCGATCATCACAGCATTATCAGGAAGCAGGGATTGTTCTCAGACATGAAAAATAGAGATACAGAAAAAATTAAGGAAAAAGTCCCTCAGACATACCTTTTGTACATTTTAATGCTCCATTCATAAATTAAAAGACATTGGCTGAAGCTGAGACAGTTACTGTCAGTAAGTGTGGCAAGGTGAGAACACAAACAGGCATGACAGCAGCGGGCATAGGTGACGAGCAGTCCTGCTTCCTTGAAGACATCACTCCTGTGCTCCAGGCTGGGGAGAAATGTTGTTTCCAGATGACTCAGGTGCTGTTTTAGTGCAGTCTCATCTGTGTTAGTAGAGGAACCAAACAGGGGAATCTGGGCTGCCATGTACTGCGTTAGTTTTTCCTCCAGATCTTTTCTCCAGAAGTTTGGACTCCAGGTGGAAACAGACTCCATCTCTCGGCTGTTGCCAAGCCACTCTGCTTCCTTCTGCTTCTCCCACTTCAGTGATTCCCCCACTGACTGCAGTGGCTCCAGGAGCATCCTATCACTTCCACTGAGCACTTCTCCCACTACAGTCCACATTTGTTCAGCCAGCAGTGCATAAAGTGATTCAGACTTTCCCACACCATCATTTCCAGAAGGATCCAGATTATAAATTTGATTACAAGCTTCCAAAAATTTTCCTTGCTCAATTAATGTGCAGATGGTTTCCTCTGCAACAGAAAAAGAACACAACTTGCTGTTTGTCCACTTATGTATAGGACCCATCACTTTAATATCCAAGTTATGAAGTATCTAGTTTACATGTATCCCGCAATTCCTCAGGATCTAATCAAGATCAGCCCACTTAAGGTCTAGCACTGGCATCTCCCAGTTTCCTCAGGGCAAGCACATTTTTGTTTCTAAATTTCTTCCATCCTTTCTCCTCCAGGTTAACCAAGCCTGCAGATTAGTCTGCAGCTTTCTGTCATCATTCCAGAGACCTCCTCACGTGAGCAATGAAGGTTCATTAATTACAGTCTTTCCTTAAGAAATGTACCTTCTGTCCAGAAGAAAAGCATTAAAGAAAGGACATCTTCTGAACAAACCAACAGCTGAAAGTCAAGTCTGGAAGGAATTCTCTGCCTCCTCTACAGAAACCTTGGCAGGACCAAAGTGCTGCAAGCTCCCTTGGAAGGAAATTTTTCAGTGTTGCTTGTTTCCAAAGTCTCTTACCTAGCACATTCAGCCAACCAACAAGTGTTAGATGTACTCTCACAACAGCTGCACAGAGCTGCAGGGTTTTTTTCCACGGGTTTTGCAGATTACAAGGTTGAGCAATGGAGGGCTAAGATTTGTCCAAAGGTATCTGGAACAGAGCCCAGAGGACAAATAGAACTTGATGAGAATGCAGGGAAAATTAGGTAAAGCCAAAAGCAGTGGGACTTAAATAATTCAGGATACAACTTTGGGTGTATAGTGAAGAATGAAAAAGCATGAGCTTCCACTATATTTTGCCTATATCCTTCCTACCTTTCCTCTATGAAAACATCTCATATATATAGTAAGAATTAAACTGAACAGGACTGGAGGGACGAACATGACGTGAAATGCAGAAGGGATGAGGCAAGGATTTCCAGCAAAGCAATTGTCAAGTTATTCAGGAGGGGTCTGTAAACTGCACCTGTCCTGCCTCGATACATGCAAGACACAGGAGATGTTCAATTGGCACAACCAGCCCCTGTACAACCCACCTCCCCCTCCCACCTGTGGAGGAACAGCACAGTCACACCAATGGGGTGTCAGTCACATGTACATCATCTTTCTCACAAGACACATCAGGAGTCTTTGCAGGGATAAAGATAAGAACAGTAAAGAGAAACATTTTGAGGCAAATGGAAAGTGAAATACAGAACAGTCCAGAGTAGCAAGTGTATGGTTCAGAAGGGACAAGAATTCAGGACAAGGATGGGGAGGAGGAGAGTGGAAAGAACCTAATCCAGAAGTTAATGAAAAACAAGAGCCTGTAGGGCTGGGAGGGGCAGACAAGATCCAGGCCTGGACCCAGAGATAACTTCAAGGTTACCTGCAGGCATCCCTCTCTCAACTCCCTTCCTACCAGTCGACATCTTCAGCAAATTCCCTGCCACATCCTCAGCACCAGCCTTCTCCACTGTCTCCTTCCCACCAACCACAGTCTTCAGCAATTTGTTTGCCAAGGTTTTCAATTTCCCTTTCCTCTTCACCTCCTGCTTCTTTCTCTCCTCATGTGTGGCCTCAGGCAGTATTCTTGCATTTTCCCCAGCCATTTTCTCCCCCTTCTTGTTGCCTCCTCCCACGAAGGCTGCCCAGGAATACTTTGTTTTCCTCATGATCCAAGCAGATTCAGGTGCTTTCTACCCAACTGGGAATACTATCAGAAGAAAACATGAGAAACACTTCTATGCAAAGTAATCTTAGTGTCTATCTTCCAAAGAAGTTCTCTCTTCTTCTGATTTATTTTTTTTTCTGTGCAGCTACAGGCTTCAGCTGCCTTTGAAAAAGTCTAACCTGGTTCCTCTCCGTGACAAGTGAGGACACTTTTATAGGCTTCCAGCCCTCTTATGCAATCCTTCCCTCTTCTAGGAAAATAATGTCAGAAACCTCATACATAATCTAACCACAACCACTGGGGGAAAGCCAGGGGGATTTTTGGCAATTTCTAAATGATTAAAACATCCCTGCGCTGCCATTTATCTTGATGACAATCCTATCAGTTATGGGGAGTTGATTAGTAATAGTTTCTATGGAGCACACATCCTTTTCCACCCACTGCATGTGCCCAGGCTGCACCTGAGTTTTTCTTTGGCAGGGAGATTACATCTGGGTTTGGAGACAAGTTTTTCCCTCACCTCCCAGCAAGCCTAGTGCTAGCCACCAGGGATGTAAAGGCCCAGAGAATGAGTGTTCCATGTTTCAATAACACCATTCAGAGGAGATGAGTGATCTCAGCCTTCTGGAATGTGCAATACTCCAGCAACTATGTACACTATTATGTATTATTTTAAATTTATATACACACACAGATATAAATGGCATAACATTGCAGCAATCCACCATATACATATGTGTGTGTGTGTGTGTGTGTGTGTGTGAGTGTGTGTATGCACACATATGGATCACTTCACCAGCCAGTATCCACAAGTGAAAAAAAGGGGATATATGTCTGCTTAGCACGAGGTCTGTATTGGGCTGCTAAAGGTTCTGACCATAAACCACAGAAAAAATTCCTCCACAGAAAGTATCTTTTAAATCCAGGAGCTTGCATTTAAAATAGATTTCTTTTAAAGTCCCTACACTTCTGTGAGGACTTGGAGAGAAGTTGAAATGCTGTCCTTACCACACCCTCCTTGCAAGAGAATTACAAACTGGGTTTAATTCTCCATTCCATTATTATAAAGATTAAATCAAGAACTTGAGGATTTTCATCAGCTGAGGATAGTTTGTATTAATCATTACAAGCTGTATTGATTCAAAACCATACACTATGCAACAATGATTTCAGGGATAAGAATTTAAGGGGTGATTTTTCCACACATTATCTAGACTGTTTCAAATATGTGAATTCATATTTCTGGGTTTAATGCCTGCAGTTTCTTTCAAGATTTTCTACATTTTCATGATAGTAAAATTCCACTAGTTTCCTCCTTGGAAACCAAGTAAATGTTACGTTGTTCTGGCTCTTTTATCAGTGCTTAATTCCACCAGCATGTTATCACAAAGCCATTTGATTCAACAATAGGGAGGAGGAAATAAATACATTTCAGTTGGAAAGAGAAACAGAAATTCCAGCAGTGGTCACACATTTGAACTGCTGCCAGTAGGAAATACTGAGGTTGCAAAATACAGTGTTTTCCCAGCTTGCGAATAAAGTTGAAAATTAGGAGGCTTTATACACATTCCATTTTGACCTTAGTTTTCAATCAGCAGAAGTCAAAATGTTTCATTTGGAATGTTATAGCTGCACAGTATATGAATACAAGATGGAGTAAGAGGGTCAGTACTGAGAGAAGCATTCCAGGGATGCTGAAACCCTTCAGCAATATTTTCCCATGCAAATTCTAACATAATATGTTTATGTTTCACTTTTCCCAACAAGCCTGTCTCCAACAAAAACCTAGACATTTCCCTAGACTTCTCTGTGGAAGGAAATTAGATGTCAAAGCGCCAGTCCTGAAGGCAAGATTTTCTTCAGTACACACATTTTGAACACACAATTGCAGATCATGCCCTAGACCGTGGCAACATGATGTGTGGGAATTGCTGTGTTTTCCCAGAAAGTTTCTTTCAAGGGAATAAAATACAAGCCTGTGGAAAGTGAGGAGTGACTGCAGAGATGGACAGACATCCTGAGGCTAGGACCAACTCTTACTCCATGAACCACTTGACCCACTCAATCAAGGGAATGTCAGACACTCCCCAAGATGAGAGTGTTCCCAGAGCACAGCCCACCCGAGCACTGCAGCACCAACAACCCAGATGGCTCCTCTGTCCTGCCTTCCCCTCACTCACAAACCAGGGCAACCAGTGTGTGTAGGCAGGGCAGGCCATGGCCTCCGGGAGCAGGCAGTCCAGGAGCATCCTGTGAAGGGGCAGCAGGATGGGGGTGGTCAGTCTGACCAAGGGTGCTGAGCCCAGCAGCAGCAGGAGGTGATGCCCCAGTGGAGCAGCAATCCATCGCCACCCACTCTGCACCCCCTGCCCACAATTGCTTTGGCTTGAAGGACATTGTCACTGAGGGGAATGCGTTCTCACAGAAGGGGACATGCCACAAAGGAGCTGCCCAGAGGCCACCAGCAGCCTGCTTTTCTGGGCCTGTGTGCCTTAGCAGTACATGCAGGGTGTACAGGTCTCTGCCCTCTGTCTCTAATGCTATTTTACTGCTCAGGCTAAAATTCTGCACTTAAAATGTGGGGATGATTTGAGTCTCTAGGAACATCATCTACCATACTGCTCTCATGGATGGTGTTATGCTGAGACAGGCAGAGCTCACAGGGAAGCTACACCTTTACATAAAAGTGTTGAGACCAAACTAGAACAGAGGTTTTTCACTAAGAGTTTACATAATGCAAAGGGGATTGTTTGCTGTCCAAAACCATTGTTTTGGGCAGATGAACTGGGGCACAGCCATGTTTTATCTGCTCCTTCCATGGGCTCCTGAGATACTCACACAAGGGGAGCCGTTCCAAGGAAAGAAGGGCAATAGGAAACCACAAGGACACGGGACCAAGAGCAAGGACAGTTCTGCTTCTGAGCAAACTCCTTTGTCAGGTGTACCAAACAACTTTTTTCTTCCTCCAAAGCCACTTCTTGGAAGCCAGCCCTCTCCTTGCTGGTGTTTCAATGCCTCCATTTATCCACAGTGGGATGTCCTCTAGCAGGGTCATTCTCCCTGCCATGACCCTTGCTATGCCTACTGTGAAAGAGGAGCAATTTGTCTCCTAGGAACATCCCCAGCATTCAGGAGTTTCCCTCATTGCCTGGAGCTCCTGGAAAAGTCCACAGCCTCCCCACATCACTGAGACTCTGTCTTCCTATCTCGGAAAAACTGTAACTCCTTTGTCTTTGGGATTTTCCATTAAACAAGTGAATATCTTGGATAAATTTTTATACTGTTTCTCTGTTGACTTAACTCTTTATCTTGCTGTTTCCCATTTCTTCTGCCTGTTTAGATAAAACCTCTTCATAATAAGTGGATTGTGTGCCTGACTCGAAAAATAGCTGTTTGGTCTGGATGCTAATCCGATGAAGTCAGACTATTAGCGCTACAAATTAAATGACTTTGCAAGAGTCCAATTACATTAATATTCCAATTCCAGCAATGCAGTGATGCCCCTGCTTGCTTTGCAGGGACACTATGCGAACACAGTCAGGCACAGACAATGGAAACTTTGTGCTCAGTAGCATCTGCTATATGAAATACACTTGGTCCTAACAGACAGGTGGATCTGCAGTATGTGGAGAGATAGGGTTTTTTTCACCTCCTTCTTTTGTTTCCAGAACATGCTGGTACTTTCCACCACTTTGAACCAAAGGCGTGAAACATGGCAGAAAGGGATATTAATTATGATGATAAAATCTGCAGAGTATGGCACAGAAAGATGCTGGCTCCCTAGGATACAAATCCATGCAAAACCACGCTGGGAAGCTATGCTGTAGTCTGACAATGTGCTCCTTCACTCACACACAGCATCTTTGATTTCATCAGCAATCAAAGAAGAGCAAGTCTCTATTCCAAGCAAGGAAAGTTTTTTTGGAGAGAGAGAAAACAAACAAACCAACAAAGAAACAAAACAAAAGCACCTCCCCCTCACATTTGACATTGCAGCTGGCATTGCCATCACAGTCATATGCAAGAGGTGACTTTGTCTATTGTGCACATTTAGAGGTTTATCATCCTGTGGAAAATTAATTCTTATTTCCTAAGGAAGCAAGACAACACAGCCAGAGGTTGCATGTATCTCTGTATTCATGTGATCCCCTGCCCTAATGCACAAGAGTGGATTTTAAGTCAGTTTTAACCAATTTTAAAGCCAGTTTTAACCCAACTGACAGAAGGTGGCTCACACAAAGTAGTATATCCTTACACACTTTGTAAAAATACATGTCTGAGGAGAGGATAGACCTTCACTGCTCCTGCTAAGGAAGAAAACACAGCATGAACTCAGCCTTTGTTTCCCATCAGACACTCCACCCAGCAGCTCAGTCTGAAGGTACACAAACATGGTTTCCTTGCCTCTGTTGCTCAGCAAATCCCTGTGCTCTCCAGATGACCTCTGTGTGTGTGCAAGAGCAAATAAAGCAGCACAAATATTTAATACAAGTAGCCTCTCCTATAGCAACAGATGAAAGAAAGTTGCTTCTCTGCAGTGACTCCTGGTGCCAGGCTGCAACCTCTCATCTGAGATCTGTGCTACCCCAAACAGGCCAGAGATTTTGAAGAAAAAGGGAAAGAAGGAAGCTTCTTCCTTTCTCTTCCTGAGTGTGTTTTCCTGAGTAGCTTTTCTCTGCTCAGCCACTGATTTTTATCCAATTTTGAAGAAGTTAATCTGAGACTTCTGTCCTTCTCTGGATTTGTTTGAAATTGAAGGAATTTGGTTTATGAGGAGAGGACAGGCAGGTGTATTGACAGAGAGGCTGCACAGTCCCAGCACCTTCAGCAACCACACTGAAGTCCTAAGGACAAGTTCAGAAGAATTGGATACTGCTCCTTCCCCTGCCCTGAACACTGAAACAAAACACTGGATGTGATACAAAATTTTGCACTGCCTCTGTTTTCCCTCTGATTGTGAGGACCCCATTTCGAACTGACCTCAATTTTCACTTAATTAGTAACCTACTTTGCTGTTCCTTTAGAATATTTTTAGCTAATTCCTGGGGATGTTGCCTAATTCTGTTTTTTCTTCTCAGAATGAAACAAGTATTGCTTTAAGGAAGATGCTTCCCCTTTTGACAACAATGGCAATAGTAGTAATAATAAATAAAACACACAATCCCCAAAATTTTAAAGATGAACTGTACAGAGTCAAGCAACAGGGGTGTTTGAAGTGGCCCCAAAAATCCTCGCATTGAGAATATCTTAATCCACATAGTAAGAGAAGACTAAAGCAATACTTTTTGGAGTAGCAACTTAGTCTTCAGGAAAGTTTTCTGCTACAGGAAACACCACAGTGCTGCAGGCTGCCAATCTGGTCACGTCCTAGAAGAGCAGCCACCCAACAGCTTGGTTTCTAACCTTATGAGTTATCTGAAGACATCCAAGGAAGGTTCCAAGGGCAGCTTTGCCAGAGGAAATCTACAACTTAAATGCTGTTTAGTGTCCTAGGAATGGAAACAGCTTTTTAAAAAAGTTAATAATTCATATTGTTTGCTAGCATGGTGAAGAATGCATTACCTCAACAACTGTCATGTCTCATTCAAGGTGATCTATTGTTTCATGCAGGGGGGCTTTTTTGGAAAGTTTATATTATGAATATTCCATCTACATTTGGACAGACAAGCCTAAAATTTTGAGTCTCTTCATTTGCCTTAGATCGACAGGATTCCTCTGTGCATTTTCACATCAATTCTTTCCAGAAGTAAAAACTTCAGGTTCAACTTCACAGGAAACTTCCTACACACATCTGTACCCTACATAGAGCAGCATAAGCTGAGATTTGGGACTGAAAATCCACATGACATCATTTGCATGCTTTTTCTGCTGCCACAAGAGGCCAGTGATTGTGTAAATTCCAGTCTTCAGTGTTTCACCCCCAAGTGTACTGACATGGCTCCACAGGCACATCTGCCAGACACCATCTGGAGGCTAAAAATTATAACTACAGATCAGCTGCCAGGATACCCCGAGACTTCTGACAGGAGCCAGGCACATTTCAATACTAACAAAATATCAAAACTCAACTGTTTCTCCACTCAACATTCACTGCAAGTGTGTCTGGCTACAAACTAAGGCAGGAATGCCCCACGCACCTGCACTGCCAAAGGAGCTCTTGGATGGGGCATATTGATATATTAATATATTTGAATAAATATATATTTATATATTACCACATTGACATATTAATATGTAATGTATTAATATATCAATATATTAATACATTTATTAGTATGGGGTGGGGTATATTGACAACACAACTCAGGGCCCTTATCCTCATGGCTGAACAGGTTATTTAGGAGAGGAGTCAGAAGAAAAGAGATCAGCTTTTGTATAGACAACCTTCAGAAATGCTCAGCACCAAGCATCTCCTGTTGTCACTTCTGGACAACCTGAGCAAGAACTCCATTCCCACCCCACAGTGAGCAGGAACCTGTTTTAGCCACTAGCCCTGGTAAAGCTCAGGATATCCAAGAAGGTGCCAAATCACACTGTTAAAAGGTCAGTTTTGAGAGATTTTTGCAATCTTAGCACTGGAGCTAGCTAGCTACAGGGAAGGACTTGCTATAGCAAGAGGCACCCAAAAGGGTCCTAGGAGAGAGCTAATCATCCTCTGAAACTACTTCAGAAAAATACCCTGGGGAGGAACTCTTCATGAGCACAAAGAGAAGCATTAAATTTTTATTACCATCAGTTCAGGCTGAATAAAGCAGGCTTCCCAAACACATGGTGATAAAACATTTACACTGCATCACTGGGTTTTCTTCCAAAACCAGAAAAGCATTTAGAAGAGAAATGGCACTAGAAAATTCAGCACTGTTTCATGATGTGGAAGCTGCCCGAGAGTCTTCAGCATTTTCTGACTCGTTCCTGTCTGTGGTGGGCAAAACCTGGGGAGGGAGGAACCAGCAAGGTAAAGGAAAGGGAAGAGTATTTGTAATGCATTCATCTGCTGTCAGTATCAGGATATATCTCATCTTTCCACTGCTTCCCACGCCTCAGCAGAGTGGAGGGAGCACTATATAAAGATCCAGAGACTCTACCCCAGTTCCCAAGAGCTGCACAGCACCAACTGCCAGCATGCTGGCACAGTTCCTCTGCCGCCTCCTTCACAGCCACTCTGCCGCCTTCATCACTCACGGAAAGATTCTCCCTGCAAAGGAGAAAGATGTGGTCCTCGAGGAACCAAAATTAGGTGACTTGTAAGGATGTTTCTAAATTATTGAGCAAATTAAAAAAGGAATTGCTATTTTTTTCCCATCATGAACAAGCACGTTATATGCACTGTTATGACCTTAGATCTCCAGCACGTATTATTTACTGGCTGTCAAGAGCCAAGACTCTTGAAAATGAATAAAAAAGAGCACTAAGGCCACATTCCAACAAAGGATTTAAGTGACAATTTCCTTTTGTTTCAAAGAGAATATTCAGCCTCTTACCTGTACACATCTCTTTAGTGAGCAGGAAGTAGTGGTGCAGAGTGGTGTTTGTACGCTCCATGGCTACATGAAAACAAATGCCTTGGAGTCAACAGCCTCTGAAAATGACACAAACTGCAGACCAAGTCAATACAGCTGATCTTGACATAGGACAGAATCACTCGATTTTCAGGCAGCTGCCTTGGTCACTAATGGTATTTTCTGCACAAGTTTTAATGTGGAGCTTTGTTGGGGTTTTAGTTTAGTCCTAGTTTTTTTCTGTTAAAGGAATTTTTTCCCATAGCATGTTGCTAGGAGATAAATGGCCATACTTGAGAGGAGATAGCCATACTTAAGAAAGACAAAAGGGCCCGTCCAGGCTTTTGTTTTCACCTGGCGGGCAGTTCAGTTCGCTCTCAGCGTCTGGAGAGAGAAGCCGCGGAGAGAGGAGCTGCTGGTTCCCGTTTTCGGCGTCTTTCCTTTCTGCTGGGAACAACACCGGGGATCCCAAAGCTGCTTTCCCTGCCCTGCTGGAGGCTGGGCTGTGGCCGCCCGCCCCGCTGCTGCTTCGAGCCTTCGCTACGCTGTAGCCGTGCTTGCCCTGCCTGCCTGGAGCCCCGGGGGGTTCCCCTTTTGGATACATCTCGTCTGCCACCCGGGATTTGTGTTTGTGCCTGCCGCTCCAGCCTACCAGTCCAGCCTGCTGTTTCCGAGACTCCGGGACCAGCTGCCCACCGGTTTGTGAAGCTCCTTTGTTCCATCCTTCCCCGGGATCCCAGGGCATCAGAGCAGCCGCGTGCTCCCCGAGCTCGCTCCGGAGCGCCCCCTGCAGCCGCGGGGGAACCATCGCACCTGCCCTGCTCCCCGGGAGCCGCCAGCGATCCCTGTCGGCTGCAAGCGGAACTGCACCCGAGGGGAAATAGCCTGACAGCCGAGAAGGCTGGGACTGGGTTTGTGTTTGCTGTTACTGCCATAGTTGTTGTTGTTTTGTTTGACTAGTTATATATATATATATATATATATATAGTAAAGAACTGTTATTCCTATTTTCCCACATCTTTGCCTAAAGACCCTTGATTTCAAAATTATAATAACTCAGAGGGAAAGGGGTTATATCTGCCACTCCAAGGGAGGCTTCTGCCTTCCTTAGCAGACACCTGTCTTTCAAACCGAGACAGATCTTGGCGCCCAACGTGGGGCCTGAGGGCATTAAGAGAGAGAGGTAAAAAAGGAATAACAGTTCCTGGATAACTTAATTCGGTGTGTTGGATATAGGAACCTTGGTAGGCAGCACTATGTGGTCTACTTTGCCCTGGTTCGGGTGGCATGTGGCCGTGGCTATATTCTTCCCCTTTGCAGCTCCCTACTTGAATATGGGTCCTCTCACTAAGGCTACCATTGCTGTTATCCAGCTTGTGCTATGGGTCGAGAAGGTGAGGAATTCATGGGTTTTTAACTTCCTCCGGAATGTGGGCACGTGGATAAATGGCTATCACACACTGAGCGCATGTTTTTGGGGTTATGTTAACAATGGTACCTTCTGTGAGGAAATGACACCAGGGGAAGTTTTCCCCCAACCCCTCAACCAGTTATTTGGACCCACCCCATCAATTTTTGAAGGGTTTAGATTCCTTCTGAATACTAACCACCTGCTGCTGGTAGGCCTACTCTATTTAGCATTCAAGGATAAGTTGAGATTGGCTTGGATAACTACCCAGACACCAGCCCCAGAGACTAGAGATCCTGCCCCAGAGCCTGACCCTGCCCCAGAACCTGACATGGCCCCAGAGAGTAGAGTTCCTACCCCAGAGCCTGATCCTGCCCCGGAACCTGACACGGCCCCAGACACTAGAGATCCTACCCCAGAGCCTGATTCAGCCCCAGAGCCTGACACAGCCCCAGACACTAGAGACCCTGCCCCACAACCTGATACCGCCCAACAGCCCACCTCAGAAATGGACTACCCGAAATGGGTGGGGGTACTGGCGAAAGGGATGCAGGAGATGTGCCAGGAGATGGGCCAGGTGCGCAAGGAGATGTGCCAGGAGATGGGCCAGGTGCGCCAGGAGATATGCCAATTGCTAAGGGAATACACCTCCTCAGCTAGTGAAAAAACCTCTCCCTGCCCCAAAGAGGGTGAGTCCGACGGTGCAGCAGTGGAACCCACGGATGTTACAACCGCCCAGGTTTCAGCTGAACCCCAAGGACAAGTACAGCCAGCAGCAGTCGCCCCTGTGCAAAGGAGGAAGTGTAAGACCAAATCAGTACGACCAGTTAATGATGATGGGGAACCAGGGCCCTCACAACCAGCAGGGGAGCCAGAGCCAGAAATCATCATTGAGTCCCTGTCGTACGACAGTCTCCGTGGTATGCGAGACGACATTGTGCGAAGGGGGCGTGAGCCTTATACCACCTGGCTGCTTCGGGTTTGGGACCTCATGGGCACAAGTGTGCAACTGGATAGTGGTGAGGCAAGGTATCTGGGATCGTTGACCCAGGACCCAGGTGTGAACCAAATATTTGTGAGGGAGCCAGGACCCCTTTCTCTCTGGGACCGGCTCTTAATGAGTGTGAGAGAAAGGTTCATTCACAAAGAGAGAATGCAGGAGTACCATCATAGAATGCAGTGGAAGACACTTGAGGAAGGGATCCAGCAGCTAAGAGAGGTGGCAGTATTAGAGGTACTCTTTGGGAGGGATGGACAGCACGGTAATGACCCCGATAAGGTCAGGTGCACAGGACAGATGATGTGGAACCTGGCAAGGCTAGGGCCATCGCAATACACCACCTTCATTGCAACCATTGATGCTGACAATAACCGAGAAACAGTGGGCTCTGTTGCCAACAAGCTCAGGAATTATGACAGTATGGTCAATGGCCCGCTGAAAACTCATGTCTCTGCTGTGGTCCAGGACCTCAAAGAGGAGATAAAGGAGATAAGGGAGGAGATGAGAAAGGTCAGTGTGGCACCAGTGCGAGTCACAGGCCCCCAGGTCAGAGCCCGTCGTCCCCCTGCTAGAGAGAGAGGGTACACCCCACGAGCTGAGCTCTGGTTTTTCCTGTGTGAGCATGGGGAAGACATGAGAAGGTGGGATGGGAAACCCACTTCTGTCCTGGCAGCGCGGGTGCGTGAACTCAAGGAGGGAGGCACTAACCGAGGGGGTTCCGCTAAGGTGAAAGTAGCCTCAGCCTCCCATGACCGAGCTGCCAGGTATTACAGACAGGAGGATGATATGTCAGATCCCCTCGAAGGTACCTCTAGTATGTATGCCCAGGGAAAGAATGATAACCAGGGCTAGAGGGGCCCTGCCTCTAGCCAGGAAGAGGCACGGGAGAACCGGGTTTTCTGGACGGTGTGGATCCGATGGCCTGGCACATCAGAGCCACAAAAATATGATGCATTGGTTGATACTGGGGCACAGTGTACTTTAATGCCATCGGGACATGTGGGGGCAGAACCTGTATCCATTGCTGGGGTGACCGGGGGATCACAGCAGTTGACCCTTTTGGAAGCTGAGGTGAGCCTGACTGGGAAGGAGTGGCAAAAGCATCCGATTGTGACCGGCCCAGAGGCCCCATGTATTCTGGGCATAGACTTCCTCCGGAATGGTTATTACAAAGACCCAAAGGGACTCAGGTGGGCGTTTGGGATTGCTGCTGTGGAGGCAGAGGGCATTAGGCAGTTGAACACCCTGTCCGGACTGTCTGAGAATCCTTCTGCAGTTGGGCTCCTGAAAGTGGAAGAGCAACGAGTGCCAATTGCCACCTCAACAGTGCACCGCCGGCAGTATCGGACGAATCGAGATGCTGTGATTCCCATCCACAAGATGATTCGTGAGCTGGAGAGCCAAGGGGTGGTCAGCAAGACCCACTCACCCTTCAACAGCCCCATTTGGCCTGTGCGCAAGTCTGATGGGGAATGGAGATTGACTGTGGACTATCGTGGCTTGAATGAAGTGACTCCACCACTGAGCGCTGCTGTGCCGGACATGTTGGAGCTCCAGTATGAGCTGGAGTCCAAAGCAGCGAAGTGGTATGCCACTATTGACATTGCCAATGCATTTTTCTCCATTCCTCTGGCAGCAGAGTGCAGGCCCCAGTTTGCTTTCACCTGGAGGGGTGTGCAGTACACCTGGAACCGACTGCCCCAGGGGTGGAAGCACAGTCCCACCATCTGCCATGGACTGATCCAGGCTGCACTGGAAAAGGGTGAGGCCCCAGAACATCTGCAGTACATTGATGACATCATTGTGTGGGGGAACACCGCAACAGAAGTGTTTGAGAAAGGAGAGAGAATAATCCAAATTCTCCTAAAAGCTGGTTTCGCCATCAAGAAGAGCAAAGTCAAGGGGCCTGCCCGAGAGATCCAGTTCCTGGGAGTGAAGTGGCAAGATGGACGGCGTCAGATTCCCACTGAGGTCATCAATAAGATCACTGCGATGTCTCCACCAACCAACAAGAAGGAAACACAAGCTTTCCTAGGCGCCATAGGTTTCTGGAGGATGCACATTCCTGAGTACAGCCAGATTGTGAGCCCTCTCTACCTGGTCACCCGCAAGAAGAACGATTTCCACTGGGGCCCAGAACAACAGCAAGCCTTTGCCCAGATCAAGCAGGAAATCGCTCACGCCGTAGCCCTTGGCCCAGTCAGGACAGGACCAGAGGTGAAGAACGTGCTCTACTCTGCAGCCGGGAACAATGGTCTGTCCTGGAGCCTCTGGCAGAAGGTGCCTGGTGAGACTCGGGGCCGACCGCTGGGATTCTGGAGCCGAAGCTACAGAGGGTCCGAAGCCAACTACACTCCCACAGAGAAAGAAATCTTGGCAGCTTATGAAGGAGTCCAAGCTGCCTCAGAGGTAATTGGAACTGAGGCACAACTCCTCCTGGCACCCCGACTACCGGTGCTGGGGTGGATGTTCAAAGGAAAGGTTCCCTCCACGCATCACGCCACCGATGCTACTTGGAGCAAATGGATCGCCCTCATCACGCAGCGCGCCCGAATTGGAAACCCAAGTCGCCCTGGGATCTTGGAAATAATTACGAACTGGCCAGAAGGTGAGACTTTTGGGTTATCTTCTGAAGAAGAAGAGGAGCAGGTGACGCGTGCCGAAGAAGCCCCACCGTATAACGAGCTACCAGAGAGTGAAAAACAATATGCCCTCTTCACTGATGGTTCCTGCCGAATTGTAGGCGCTAGCCGGAAATGGAAAGCTGCTGTATGGAGCCCCACACGACAAGTTGCACAGGCTACGGAAGGAGAAGGTGGATCGAGCCAATTTGCTGAACTCAAAGCCGTTCAATTAGCTCTGGACATTGCTGAAAGAGAGAAGTGGCCAAAGCTCTACCTTTACACTGATTCATGGATGGTAGCCAATGCTCTGTGGGGTTGGCTGGAAAGGTGGAATAAGGCAAACTGGCAGCGCAGAGGAAAACCAATCTGGGCTGCTGAGGAGTGGAAAGACATTGCCGCTCGAGTAGAGAAGCTATCTGTGAAGGCCCGTCATGTAGATGCTCACATTCCCAAGAGCCGGGCTAATGAAGAACATCGTAATAACAAGCAGGTAGATCAGGCTGCGAAAATAGAGGTGTCCCAGATAGACCTGGATTGGCAACATAAAGGAGAGCTGTTCCTAGCTCGATGGGCCCATGACGCCTCAGGCCATCAGGGCAGAGATGCCACCTATAAGTGGGCACGAGACCGAGGGGTGGATCTGACCATGGACAGTATCTCCCAGGTCATCCATGACTGTGAGACATGCGCTGCGATCAAGCAGGCCAAGCGGGTGAAGCCCCTGTGGTATGGTGGGCGGTGGTCCAAATACAAGTATGGGGAGGCCTGGCAGGTTGATTACATCACACTGCCTCAAACCCGCCAAGGCAAGCGCCATGTGCTCACAATGGTAGAAGCCACCACAGGATGGCTGGAGACCTACCCTGTGCCTCACGCTACTGCCCGGAACACCATCCTGGGCCTTGAAAAGCAAGTCCTTTGGAGGCATGGTACCCCTGAGAGGATTGAATCTGACAATGGGACTCACTTCAAGAACAGCCTTATAAACACCTGGGCTAGAGAACATGGCATTGAGTGGGTGTACCACATCCCTTACCACGCACCAGCAGCTGGGAAGGTTGAGCGGTGTAATGGACTGCTTAAAACCACCTTGAAGGCACTGGGTGGGGGGAGTTTCAAAAACTGGGAGGTGCATTTAGCAAAAGCCACCTGGTTAGTTAACACCCGAGGCTCCACCAGCCGAGCAGGCCCTGCCCAATCCGAACCCCTACAAACAACAGATGGGGATAAGGTTCCAGTGGTGCACATGAGAGGTATGCTTGGAAAAACTGTTTGGGTAAAGTCTGCCTTGAGCAAAGACAAACCCATCCGTGGGGTTGTTTTTGCTCAGGGACCAGGTTGTACCTGGTGGGTGATGCAAAGGGATGGAGAGACCCGATGCATACCTCAAGGGGACCTTGTTTTAGGGTGAACTACCCATGGCTCTGTACTTGTATCAGTATCAGCATGTACATATGTATATAACTTAGGTGATGCTTGTATTTATATGGTTAAAAAGTTAAGTTTCATGTAACATGTTAGTATGGAAAAAAATTCGGGGTGGATAATGTTGGGGTTTTAGTTTAGTCCTAGTTTTTTTCTGTTAAAGGAATTTTTTCCCATAGCATGTTGCTAGGAGATAAATGGCCATACTTGAGAGGAGATAGCCATACTTAAGAAAGACAAAAGGGCCCGTCCAGGCTTTTGTTTTCACCTGGCGGGCAGTTCAGTTCGCTCTCAGCGTCTGGAGAGAGAAGCCGCGGAGAGAGGAGCTGCTGGTTCCCGTTTTCGGCGTCTTTCCTTTCTGCTGGGAACAACACCGGGGATCCCAAAGCTGCTTTCCCTGCCCTGCTGGAGGCTGGGCTGTGGCCGCCCGCCCCGCTGCTGCTTCGAGCCTTCGCTACGCTGTAGCCGTGCTTGCCCTGCCTGCCTGGAGCCCCGGGGGGTTCCCCTTTTGGATACATCTCGTCTGCCACCCGGGATTTGTGTTTGTGCCTGCCGCTCCAGCCTACCAGTCCAGCCTGCTGTTTCCGAGACTCCGGGACCAGCTGCCCACCGGTTTGTGAAGCTCCTTTGTTCCATCCTTCCCCGGGATCCCAGGGCATCAGAGCAGCCGCGTGCTCCCCGAGCTCGCTCCGGAGCGCCCCCTGCAGCCGCGGGGGAACCATCGCACCTGCCCTGCTCCCCGGGAGCCGCCAGCGATCCCTGTCGGCTGCAAGCGGAACTGCACCCGAGGGGAAATAGCCTGACAGCCGAGAAGGCTGGGACTGGGTTTGTGTTTGCTGTTACTGCCATAGTTGTTGTTGTTTTGTTTGACTAGTTATATATATATATATATATATATATATAGTAAAGAACTGTTATTCCTATTTTCCCACATCTTTGCCTAAAGACCCTTGATTTCAAAATTATAATAACTCAGAGGGAAAGGGGTTATATCTGCCACTCCAAGGGAGGCTTCTGCCTTCCTTAGCAGACACCTGTCTTTCAAACCGAGACAAGCTTCCAAGCCCAATAATGGTTATATGTTCACTGAGGTCTCCTTGGCTGTTACCCCACTCTTCACAGTTCAATATACCTTATACATGTGGGCAAAACAAGTAAAATGGCAGCAAAAATATAAGCTTTCATGTTCAAAACCTGGTTTACATCAGGAGAAAGGTGACTGCACTGATTTTGTTGTTGAGGATAAGAAGAGGAACTAGGCAGTCCCTAGCCCTGATTCCTACTAACCTTACCATGGTTAAACATTTAGGTCTACACAAAAGGAAGGCCAAAGAGCTGTAAAACATCTTCTGGATAAAAAGTCTACAGATCCCATTTGTACAAGTGGGACCTGAGTCCTTCATGTCTGCCACTGCCTTCCCTCAGTCTGCATATGTAAATAAAATGGAGAAAAAACATATTAACATTTTCTTTCCTCTTCCAGTCTCAAGGAGCCATCACACCCAGATAAATCAGGAACTCCAAGCTGTACTGTAATTTAATATAAAATATATAATACAATGGATCTTCTGAGGTGCAACCAGTTCCAAGAAGAAGCAGATGCACCTTGTGATTATTAATTTATTCTAACATTTTTGAAAGGAAGAGATGGGGAGCAATATTGATATGTATGGCAGGTACTGACTAATATCTAAAACCTTTGGCATTACCATATGTTCCTGGAAATAACTGCCAGTGCTATTAGTTGCTGTCATTGATGACAGCATGTAAATGACTATCTAATCTGCATATACAATTAAATAATTAGATGCCATATGTAAGAGCAGTTATTTATAGGTGCAAAATGAGAGAAAAAGTTCAAACTCCATTTTTATAATATATGTTCTCTCAAATCAGATTGTCTTGACCACAGATACAGATCCTTCATTACTGAGTGCCCTATCTTAGGTTAAAAATAATTAAAATCACAATTAATATCTCACAGTATTGATTTTCCCCTGTGCTGCACTGATTCAGTAATGCTTCAAGCCTGCTGGCAGGATGTTATAGCTGCTGTCCACAAAATGTCTGTCAACTTCTGGAGCTCACTACGAACAAAACAAGCCAGGGAAAAACCCATCCCGCTGAAGGTCCGTCCGCTGCATTCAATGAAGGCTTGATCTATTCTTATGAGCAGCTGACCTAGATTCTCTGCTTGAATGAGAGCATTTCCCGGTATCAAGGCTGCTCAGAGTCAGAAATTCACATATTGCTTATCATGAGAGACGGGGGAAAAAAAGGAAGAGGATATACACTTAAGGGAGAGTGATGGCATCCGTTTGCCATAAAAGCTCTATCCGTGTCCCCACAAAGCACTCCCCAACACACTTCTGCTCTCACTTCAGAGTCTGGAAAGGGCTACAGCCCTCCTTACAGCACATGTGACAAGCCAGGCAGCCACGGCTCCGTGGAGAGGCAGAGATGTGCCAAAGCTGTGGAGGACACGCCCGCACAGTGGGGTGGCCAGCTTGCTGCTCTGGAGCCACCTGCAGCTTTCTGGCAGCTCGGAGGCAGCTCCTGCTGGCCGCAAGGCTGTGCTGGATCAAGGACTGCTGCTTCACATCATGCCAAGAGGAAATGGGCCAGCGAGGGCTGCTGAGCCCTACACTGCCAGGTCGTGGTGGGATCCAGCTGCAGAAACAGTACATCCATTACCCTTGGGAAGTTAGAGAGGCCTCAATGAGGCAATGCCATGTCCTACTGGTGGGCCATGCAGGACACTTCTCCTTCTGCCAGTTCTCCAACACATGGGAAGTGCGTCCTGTGGCACTCAATAACGTAAAGATAGTAGTAGACTCAGAGGGACAGGAAGATGGGTCAGCCCTGGGGAAAGGACCTTTTCATCCTGCCTCTGCTGCTGATCCACTTTGCCCTCATCTCCCTGAGATCCTATCAGGCCACTCCACATGCCTGTCTCAGTAATCTTGCATATTAACCAATAATACTCAAAAGACCACTGATCTCTGAGGGTGATCTCCAGGAAATCCAAGGGTGTCCATCACTGTGACAGATGCTACCTTGATACCAGCCCTTGATGGCTGCTGTCACTGTTGTCATTGATGCTGAGCTGCCCACAGAGAGCAGTTCCAGGTCCAGGCCAGGGCCCGAACAACATCCACTCAGATGGGATGAGAAGGACTTGGCAGGCAGGGGCAACTCTCTCATGTGCCCCAAGGTACAGCTCCTGCCCCAGGGCTATGCTGCAGTGCTGGCCACAGGGACAAGGACAGGAGCACAGACTGAGTCCTCGGGGTGGGCAGGAGCTGGGCAGTCAAGGGTAATTTCCTTCAATACCAAAATGTTTCAATCTGCACCACAGATGAAGACAGAAAGCTAAACTTGCACACACAAATTCAGGTCCACAGATCACAGAGGTATTCTGCCCATTGTGCAGACATGAACATCCCAGACTGAGGTGGCAGAAGAGGATTTCTGCTCATGTGGACCCTCACTGACTGCACCACACAGATGCAACTTACACATCCAGCCTACACAGAAGGCAAGTGACTGCTGTGGGCCATGCTGCAAGCGAGAATTCCCCCAGCCCCTCTCCTCTGAAACCTCCAGAGGGGCCACCAAGAATCACAGAATCGTGGAATATGCTGCCTTGGAAGGGACTCACAAGAATCATTCCCAAGAAGTCCATCTCCTGGCCCTGCACAGGACATCCCCAAGAGATACCATGTGCCCAAGAGAATTGTCCATAGAAGAGACTATAAGAGCTGTTTAATCACCTCTCAATTCAGATCTGGTTTAGCAAATGCAAAAACTCCACCAAGCAATGGGTTTTCCTCACCAACATTTTTTTTTTTTTTTTTTGCACATGGGCAACATGCAAACTAGGTCACTATTATTCCTACCAAAACACTTGCTATGGGTGTTATTTTTAGAAAACCATGTGATTGTCTGACTTTTATTTATGAGCACACAGAAAGATCCACTGTATATTTTCCTGTCTGTCCTGTTTGGGGTAGTTTGTTTTTTTAGTTCTTTGGGTAGGTTGCTGAGATCTGGGGCCTCTTTTTAAAAGGCAAATTCAGACTATCAAGAGACCTTGCAGGTCGCATGCCTTGGCAGTCAATGAAACAAAGCACAGGCAGCAGTGAGCAAATCAAACCAGACAAGAACACGGAGAGACTATGAAAAAGCAAGACAGTGACACAGGTAAAAAGGGATGAGGATATGGAGCAGAAAAGATGCCGGGGGTCATGGGAGATGGGGAATCAGGCAGAGCTGGAAGGATAAAAGAAAACGCATATCTTCACAACTCCTGAAAGGGTATACCCAAGACCTCAGCAATCAGACAAAAGTCAGCAGGAGAACCCAGTTCAGTGAACAGAAGACTTGTCCAGAGATTCGAGTTTATTTTCTGAGAGCTCTTCTTACCTCCTTGGCACAAACAAAACAAATCAAGGAAACAAAATCCTGCGCCAGCTTTTCATTCAGCAGGTTAGTGGTCACAACCCTGACAGACATCCATCAGACAAACAAGCCAGGGGAGAGGGCCCCTATAGCCAGCACCTTCTGTGTCCAGATCTCTACTTGCCTGGCTTTCACCTGGCCTATCTGGGGAATCCAGAGTTTTTGCCCAGTGCTTAAGTCTTCAGACTATCCAGGTTCTGAGGAGGTGAGTCTTTCCACGAACTGCAGGCCATGGCCAGTGTGAAGAAGTGTACTTCTTCTATAAGCAGAAAAAAGACACGGGAACAGGCACTGTCCTTCCTCTCAAGTGAATACAGATACCTAAAATAGGCCAGTCAAGCAGCACACCAGCACTGCCTCTTTCTCTTCATCAGCAGCAGAAGGAATTCAGAATGCGTAGCTCAGGCACTAATGTGTGTATGTCAGAGCAGATGAACCACAGCCTAAATTTCCAGAAATTAACCACAACAAAGAATGTCAGGAACCCGTCTCCAGGCCCCAGGAACCCGTCACCCGTCTCCACTCACATGCAAAAAACAGATGTATATGATCTGGGACAGCACAGGGTCAGCTGCATGGCTCATGAGTCACGGTTGTGATGGGCAGATCACACAATGGAACGGGCAAGAGTTGCTTGCTAGGGTGAGTCACCTCAGCAAGAGGGAAGTTCCACATAGAATCCTCCTTGCCCACCTCCCCAGAACATTACCATCAGCCCAGAGCTTCTGCACAGCTGGGAAACAACTCTGGTTCTTGGTTCCAAAGCTGAGCAAGGAACATCGGAATTTGCTGCTGAGAGGATGAAAGCATGGGGACAATCTTCTCCTGCCACAGAGAAAGGGAAGAGGTTGAGCTGGCTGGGAGAATCTGGTGTTTGCTGACACCTTTTCTGCCTCTGCCTCTGCCCAAGACCTGCTGCCCCAGAATTAGGGGCCTTTTGGGGTCTCAAGTGCCTCTTTGGCAATCCACCACACATAGCAGACTAAAATTCATTAAAGTTGCTTTCATCTGTCCTTTTCTATTGATCTCAAGCCCTGAAACTCCCATCCCAAGCATCCTGCCTCCCTCAGGTAACTGCTGGTACCATCTAGGTACCTGCAAAAAGGAACAAGAACTTCAAAAGAAACAACACAGGCGGAGACAAAGACAACTGGAGCAGATACAACTCACCTTCCAAATTCCAAATAACATTTCTTCCTCCAGCAAGACCATGCTGCCACAGAGCATCAGGTACACACTGCAGATGGAGTTACACAAACTACATCTTCCATGCAGGACAGGCAACAGCAGGTTATCCTGCAAAGAGAAGCAGCACAAATGAACAGGGAAAGGGCAGGCCCCTTACACATGGCATAGCGTTGGCACTCAACTCTGTGTCTGAGGCAGAGAGCAAGAATGATATTCAGGAATGCTCAGAGGTGTTTTAAGAACATGGGACATATTCTGAAAGCTGGAATGGCCTGGTTGATACAAGCTGGCTGGAGGGTTAGCCATGCTTCACTACATTCATCTAACATTGATGTGCCACATGTTTCTAATATTGCTCCTGGGGAAACCACTGGTTTGGGACAAACATTATGAGGACAGCTTCTTATACCCCAAATTTTCCATTTTTTTCCATCCCTCATATAATACTCACACACAGATCGCTTCTGCTGTCTATAACCTGCAACACCTCGCATGTGATGTTGCACTGAATTTTCTGTAACCATATTTTCGGGGGGATCAATTAATTCCCATATACTTAATCAGTACATGTTTATATAATTATACATGCATTCTCTATCTTATCGTTTAAACCAGCAGGCTAATACTCCCTTGAAAAAGAACTGAAAGCAGCAATTATTCACTGCACTCTTTAATGGCAAAAACAGATTTGCAGCCATTTCAGAAATTACACAGTCAGTAGTTGGTGCCAGAGTCCCGTTTAGCTCAAGATCCTTTTGTAACAATGACAAACAATAGCTTCTTCCTCATTTATCTGGCTTCCCTTAAGAGGAAGAATTCATGTTACAAAGGAAGGGCTACATAATCACGCCTTACTTGCTCAAGGTACACAGGACTTTCACAAGTCCCTTAGAAATTTCAGTATTCACAACACCCATGGAAGTTATGAGCAGCTGAAGGAAAAGAGTCTGATCTTGGTAACAGAAGAAGTACTAATGAGTGCAGGACAATAGGCACAGGCCAACAAAAAGCAGAAGGAAAGGTGTAACAGGAGCTGGGTTATCAGCTGTGCTGTAACAGGAGAGCTGGTGCAAGCCTGCTCTGTAGCCCACCAGCACCATGCATGGTGTCTCTCAAGGTCACAGAGCCACCCCAGAAGCTGAAGGTGGTGCAGAGGTGAGAAATGCCACTCCTCTATTCTTGCTAAATCGAAAGCACCAGTCTTCTCCTCCTCTCACCAAAGTGATGTTCCCCTCACTGTTACCTCTCCTCATGGGAATGTTATGTGTCATTCCAGTACAAAGCTGCTGGGAGACCAAGTTCAAAATCACATCAGACTCATTCTTTAAATATCCCTTTTTTCTTTCTTTTTTTATTTTTTTTGCAAGCATGAAATGAAGACTTTGTGTCTTTTTCAGAGAGGGCAATGTTTTATTTAAAAATGGCCTGCCAGCACCATGAATTTTACATGACAGAAGCTCCATCCCACAACATATTTAAACCTCTCCTCGTTAGTCATCAGAGCTCTGATCCTTCAGCCAGAAGATGTGGCATATCCCACCAGGATTCCTGGCACAGGGTCCAACTAATGTTGTTCACAGGCCTATCCCTTCTCCCTACTGACCACCCTTGAAACACAGCCTGCCCTGAAGCATTGCCTTAGAGGAGACAGATCTGCTGCATCAGCTCCTGCCTGCAATGTGTCCCACTGAAACGCCCCCCCACACAGGCTGTTTGGAATACACAGATGTGAGCAGAGATTTGGCAGGGCTAGCAGAGCATCCTATCTGTTGCAAGGCCTCTGTAGGTCACAGATAAGCAAACCCAGGCAAGGGTAATGCTGGGCACATAGATATACAAGCAAAACAAGACAGGCAGCAGACGTCTGCCCATGATTTTGCATCTAGTGCAGAACTCATTGGTGACTGTGGAGTCATACTTAGTAATGAGTGTCCAGAAAGCCCAGATTTTACAGTAAACCGAACGTATTCAATTCTCAATTAGCCATGGAAGATTAGCTGGGTTGGGGATTAACCAGACACTCCCTCCCCATAGCAACCACAGCTACAGCACCATGGCACCACACATAGAACACGAGCCCCTGGCCTGTGCCCCACTTTCACCTCAGCAGGTTAAAGCTGTCCCCACTCAGGACAGAAACTGGCAGGTTTCTTACAATCCTTTCACCTGTAGAAGACCTGAACAAGTTCTTATCCCCTAAATAACATATAGCCTGTACAAGCCAGGATCTGTTTTATCTAGGTTACCCATGCCACATTTTCTTCAATGGCTGAAAGCTGACGATAATTACATGAAGCAGCCAATACCAAAACAAGAACACACCACATAGCCCGCAAAAGCTGTCCCAAGCACTAGGCAGCTGGTGTGCTGACACTGTTGCCTATGTGCTGAGTAATGATGTCTCACTATTTCTTTGTGCTCCCTTACCCATCTCTTTCCATCTGTTGTTCCTTGGCATCCATTTGGATCATATGCTGCTCAAAGCAGGGCTTTCTGTTAGCACCTAGGAGATAATCTGTGACAGGGCACTGCAAAAATCAGTCTGGTTGATTCATGTGAGTAATTAGTGAACTGGAGTCGATGCTGTCAAGGACATGTGTATGAATGGGTTAAATATGCTGTGTCTGGACGGAAAACGTGACTCGTAAGTGTTACTAACATTATTCTTTCTCATGTCCATAAACCTATGTAAGAAATGGGAGAAATGGAGTGGGTAGAAAAAGACAGCAGGCTGGCGGGCAAGTATCTCTCAAATACAAATGCACTAAATTATGGGTACATAGATCAGATGCTGAGAAGAGCAGAGCATTTGCAACTCCTACACACAGCCCCATTTCTTCTCTTATAGCTATTAACTTTGCATGCTTCTCCGTTTTGTTTTTGCTTCATCTTTCACATACATAGCCCAAGACTTGGATCTTACCTGCACGTATCCCAGTGACTTCCTGGCATGTCATGTGCATGCACAGCTACACCCACACATTGAGGCATCTCTTTCTCTGCCTTCTGTACATGCTGATAGTGCAACTACACCAGTCACCAGGACAACAGTCACAGCCTGTCAAACTGATAAGAAGTTGGCTTGTTGGGTTCATGCTCTGAAAGAGAGCAAGACAGGGGCAATAAATGTAATACTCAGCGGTGAACTGCAAATGACATTTGGTTTTCCCCTTAGGGAGCTGAAATGAGAACGAACATGAGAGTAACAAAGAAAGAAGAGAGTCTGAAGAGGCTTGCTGTTTAACTTTTAAAGCTCCACAGTTAATGGGAAATGGGAAAGATTCAAGTAAGACACAGGGTTGGAGCTCAGACGTGGGGCTTGTCTCAGCCCTCTCATGAAAAGGCAAATAGTTCCAAATTCCCAAAAGTGACCAAAGCTACTGTCACGCCAAGGGGCTCAGAGGTTGTCACTACTGGGCACCACAGTAGGGGGCAACTAAAAGAAATAAGCACTTACACTGCTAGAATTGCCTCTCACTAAGAGCAGCCAGGCCTGCTATAGGACTGTGCTACCTCAGGCCAATGCCCAACATGTCTCCTGGCTGGATCTGAATGAACTGCAGGAGGAGGAAGCTATCTCTTCCCGCAAAACAGCCCCGCCAAACAGTGCCGAGCTGAATACAGAACTGGGGCATGCCATTCAAGAAAACTATTTTGCCAAACAGGAATTTTGTGGTTATGGAAGTCAAGTTATCATCCAAATTCCTGAATGCTGTCAAATCTCAGGGAAGCACAGAACTGGTATCTCTCACGTTCAGTCTTACAACTTCAAGGTCCATAGTCTGACCATTTTGCCAGTGCAGAAATAGATATGAAAGACAGTCTGAAAAGAAAACCAGTTGTAACTCCAACTGAAGTCTATTTTATCACGTTATCTATGGCCTATGGCAGGAGTAATTTATCAAAGTGGCAAAGCCTTGTCACAACAAAAAGGAACTGCACATATCCAGGTGAAGTACAAGAACTCTGGTAAGACTATCCCTCTAAAACTGATAAGAAACACTCTCCTGTCTCTTTGAGAGATACTCATGGACAGAGCAGGGCTTCAACCAAAGCAAGACTTGCACTAGCTGTGTTCAAAATAAGGTCTGAAAATCCAGGTCACACTGGTCAAGCTGTAATCTAAATGGGAACAGAGAAGCAATACAAATACTGGCAGACAACAGCTGGTGATAAAGGGGTAGGTGATGGTTAAACGTCTCCTCTCCACTTCTTCCTCAACACAGACGAAGAACTTGAGTATCTATATCCTGTCTCTCAGCTGTGATTCAGCTGTGAATTCTTGTGATGGAAAGGTGCCCCAGCATTCAGAAACTCTCTCCATCCCCTAGCCTGCATATAAGGGAAAGGGGAACTTCAAGCCAGCTGCACAAATATCTCTGATTTGGCTGGAGATGAGATACACACTATGGTCCAACACATTCAAGGCCTTTCTAAGCACAACAAACCAATGCCAAGAAACAGAAAAATGTCATCAAGGCCATATAGTTTGGTTTCTTGCATTTGTTTTGCATCTCCCTCAAAACAGGCAGGCAGAATGCAGGGAGACAAAGAGGCCTTTCTCAGCGAGCAGCATGGCGTGCAGTCCTGGGTCACCTCAGGCAGCTGTCTGTCTGCCCAGTCCCCTTTACCCTGTTTAGATTGTAGCTGCACCCTTTCAGTATCAAGATGTGGATACTTAATGCATGCTCACCTCTGCCCCAAGCTACACACTGTTTCTGCTTAGCTAATGCTTTTGTTGGCAGGCTCAGCCAGGCAAGTCAGAGTTCAGCTTGCACCCCAATCAGCTGAAGCACAGATGACTGGCTCTGGGAAATGCTGCAGAGGCACGGCCAAAATGAACTGAAATCGCTTACAAGGAGCTGCAAATTGCCCTGTGTTGGTACTCAGCCAGTTTGATTCTGGCCCATGACTGGGCATCCAGCCACAGCCAAAGGACAAATCAAAATAAACAAACCAGAAGTTTCTTTCAGGGACATATTATGAAGAGATTTTCAAAGCAGGATTTAAGAACAGAATACTGTCTGTCCATGCCTTAACTGCATGGACAGCACAATGACAGGCCCTCTAAAAAGCTTTAAATGCAGTCAGTGCCAGTGGGAAATGGACAACATAAAAGACACAGAACAAGACTTAAGACATATATGGCTTTTCACAGCTCTGGCACAGCTCTCCCATGCAAGCAATGCATGCCAAGCTTTCAAGAGTGGTCAGAGTAAATGGCTAAAGCCTAGCTGGTCCTGAGTACAGGCTTAAGACTGACTTTGTTTTGTCTGATATTTTTATTTATTTGTTGAGAAGCAGTCATTAGTTATCACTCTATGAAAGAGACCACTGTGGGAAACCCATGACCACTAACTCTCCTTTGATTCATGTGTTCTCATCAGCAGGTCTTTGGAAGAATACATTGTACAGCCTTTTGTGCAATAGCCCTGTGCAGAGTCCACAGATGTAGGGAGACAGACCTCCCCAACACTGATCATGTCTTCCAAAGATTCCTAAGGAGATATGTTGAGATAGGTTAGAATCAGTATGAGAAACACAACACTATTTGCAGATCTGAAGCATGATAGGTAAACAGGCAAAAATCAGGCAAATCTGCTACAACCCAAAGTAAGCTACAGAGCTGCTTTTAAGACCTTTGCTAGGGTAAGAGAAGCCCTGAGTGGCTCGCTCTATAGCAGGTTTGTGCTGACTCTCAAGCAGCCTAGCCAGCAGGCTGGGACTTGGCAGCCCACCAGTACTTTGCCTGTTTCCCTGCTGCTCCAGGATGTGAGTGAGCTGTGAGCGATCTGCCTGCACACATCCCAGCATATGCCTTCTGTGCACCAGAGTTAGCACAGCGCTGGACAAGGTGCAGGGGACAAGCTGTTCATGCTCCTGCCCACTCAAATGTTTCTCAGGGTGTAGAACTCAGTAGCTCAGGACTCTCTGCAGAGGAACTCAGTGGGACTCCCTCACATCTGTGAGAGGAGAAATTTCAGGCTTCATCTTTATGACTCAGCTGTTTACTGTAAGTCTCTGGCATTGAGATTCACAATTCATAATCTATAAAATGAAAAGAAGTTTTATCAAACGTCTACTATAAACATCCTTCAGAGCACACAGACCCACACAGAGACTTACCCTCAGAGCATATAGACTAAAGTATCAAAACCCTTTGTCGCAGCACTCTGTGTCTCAGTGCACCAGAAAAAAAAAAAAGCAAGCAGGGAAACTAAAGGCTTTCTTTAGCCACATTAGGTGCAACCAATCAAAAGAACTGGATATCTACTAACAAAAAATAACCATTTATATGTCTTTGAAGACAGAAGTATTATATCTATATGTCCACAATCAGGGATAAGTACACAAAGCTAGTGCCAGGAAAGATATCTCAGAAGTAAAGCCTCTGAGTTAAACCAGCATATTATCCACAGGTATAAAATGCTGCATCTCCATGGACTTGAATGTGCTCACATGTATTTACACACAACCTTCAAGATCCCACCTGCACGCACACACCCCCTTCCTAACTTCATCTAGAAGACACTATTCATCCATCACCTGGTCATCCATTAATCTGTCAAATGCCTGTGCTGGTTTCAGCTGGGATAGAGTTAATTTGCTTCACAAGGGCGAGTACAGGGATATGTTTTGGATGTGCAAGCAATCAGAAAGGAGAAGAGCTGTGTATTTATTACACATTTCTGAATAAGTCATGCCAAATATCTAGGACAAACAATACATTAAACCCTAAAGAACCCTTTGAAAGCTTTTTGTCTGCTGGAGGCAATAATGAAAATGTAACATGATAGAAAGGGAACAGTAAATCATTCATGAGAATGATTAAAAACTAACTGTCGTTGAGATGCAGCAAAACAGCACTGAAAACAGCCAGAGTATTTTTTGATCATCTCATCTTTTAAAGGTTGGAGTGGTTGTGAGGAACTTTAAGAAGTCCTGCTTTGTGTCCTTTATTGCAAAGAAGACATAGCAGATACAAAATCTGTGGAGAATCGTACAGCCCCAAGTTGCAGCTTATTCAGATGCCTCATGTCCACGTCAGGCACTGAAGTAAAAATGCTACTGTGCATGAAATAAGTTGTGCAAATAAGCCTTAAGGGATCTTAGGGACACTGGTGAAATAAGTATAAATTAGACTAAGTGCTGAATAATGCTTTATACATGTGATCTCACATGCACACAATCATTTTGGAATCCTAAAATCAAGTTCTGAAAGAACTACAGTGTCAAAATGTTCACAGCTACCACATAATGTAATGCAGTTGTTGGTGCCACAGTTTCCCAGATGAGTGTGGTAGCCACAAATTGTGTTATCATTAGTATTTATTTTAGATCCCTTCAACTCTATGAAAAGGCCTGTTTCAGGAAAGCTTGTCTCCTAAGACTATCCCAGGTAAAAAACTCAAAAACAATCAATGTGGATAAGATTTTCATTCTTCAAATAACACCCTTGAGCTTCAAGGGAAAATTCACCCTACGTTATGCCTTTGAACCTTCACTGGCCCGACTGTGTGTCTTAAGACTTTTGAAAAACTGATTTTGGAAACAACTCAAGTAAAGTCCTTGTAAGAAAGTTTTGCCTTCAGTGTCTCCTGGATTATTCTCAAAAGAAAAAAGTCTACATCAAGTCAGTAAAATCATGCCAGACTTCACTTCATAGTCAGCACCATGTTTGACCCGGATGCATATTCAAGGATTTTTTTAGCCTCATTTCTTAAACAAACAAGAAAGACTTATGCAATGGTGGTGTGTGTGTTTGTGTGTGAGTATGCACTTGCCTGTGTCTTCAGCACCATTTACCTGTTCCTGAACCCCCTGCATAATTCCAAACACAGTGACATTCACAGGTAGAGCGAGACATTATTAGTGCTTCAAGTCGGCTTTTATTAGGTGTCAAAGAATCCCCACAGGTCAAAACCAGACTTAATTTATTACACCACTCTTGGAAACCATGTGTGTTATTGGCTATTTTAATATTGCTACTAGTCTGTGTAATACCCTGAGCATACATAACGCTTGGTATATGCAAACCATAGGACAAAGTTTCTGCCTCTATTTTCCTATTTAAGTAGCATTCCCCCTGCTTTGTTTTGTAGTTTGGGAAATAATTTACTTTAGTAATATAAATATTTGAGCTGCAAACCACCAGAGCGTTCAAAGCCTTTGGCACTGCATGGCAGTCATGTATTACTTGCTTCATTACAAAAGGTAGTCCTTGTGTTTTTATTAAAAAGCTGGCACCAGCTGTACTCAAGCTGCTGGCCAAACATACCAAACAAGCAGCAAATTCTCAACCATGATGTACAAATTCAACATTATCCTCTAAGACCTGTAGTTCCCTGCAAAATACCTTCAACGTTGCAAGAGAGGCAACTCTTTAGGGATTTAAAATCAGACTTCAGAGAAAAAAGTATTTTCTGTGATGTGTCTGTCTGTCTCCAAATGCACAGCACTGCCCTATCAGCCAAGCAGTGCCTTCAAAGGTTTTGTTTTGGATAACATGAAAATTTTCCTTTGCCTTCAAAACTGGCTTTTCCTTTCCTTTCAGCACAAGCATCAGGGATAACTTATCCTCTTCCTAGATCTGCCAGCAGAAGCACAAACTTAATCCTTACGTGGGTCTCAGTACTGCCTCCAAACCTCAGCTCTCCCAGCAATGCCCTCATCATGTCATAAAGAAAAGAAACTCCTCCATGCTCAAATGGCTGAACAGATGAGCAAAACTTGCTGCACCTGGCAGTGCAGACCCCTAGAAACAAGCTCAGCAGACACATTTTGGCTCACAGGAGAAGGGCTTTGAGAGCACTTAAGATCTCCAGGGTCTCCCCAGACTGGGAGGGGGTTTGGAGACAGGCTGTCAATACCAGGGGCTACTACACCTTTCCCTTCGGAAAAGTAGAAAACCAATAGGTAGCTCTAAGTACTCATTACTCTTTTTTACTACTTAGAATTAACATCTGCTGGGAAATCTATACTGATAATCACAGCACTGGTTGCCAGACCACAAGAAGCCAAAGAAACAGGGTGAAGGAGGATTAGTCTGTGGAGGTGTTGGCAAAGCACATGACAGCTGCAGAGGATGCAAGCAATTCCTTTAATGAAACGGAAGTGCAAATTGCTAAAATGATACTGAAAGAGAGATTTAAAGCAAGAGCAGATTTTGATGTCTGAAGCTTGACTGACAAGAAGCAGGGAAATGTAAATGCAGTGGTTACTAATGGGCATAATGAACAGGCAGGTAGCTTTGACAGCATGTTCTCAGCTGGAAGCTGTATTCCCAGGGACTCCTTATCTTCCATATCCACTTCTTTCAGCAACCATATAAATGTAGCAGGCAGATTTGCCAACCACAGGCATGCAACTGCTGGATAATGGTAGTGGTTGCCAGTTCGGCCCGTAGCCAAAGCTGCTACCTGGACAAACTGAGAAAACCTGGATTCCCTGATTCCTATCACCAGCTCTTCCACCTACTGCTGAGACACACAGAGAAAAGACAGGTCTCCAAGGCAGGGACTTCACTGCTATCAAATACTGGTTTATGTTCTGCAGAGAAGCTGTTTGCTTCTCCTTGCTGAGGTAACTCCCTTACATAGGCAGACATACACCAGAAGAGAAAGAAGGAGGGTACAGGGAACCTCACTGGTGACAAGACCAGATTTGGGGCAGAGTTTACCTCATGCTGTCAGCTCACACTGAGGCCTTTCAGGACACTCAGACCCAAACACCACCTGGGAGATTTTTGCATTTCTGCATAGTAATAGAAGCAACAAAAATAACAACCATAAATAATGGCTACATGTGTGTCTAACGCCACACACTTGCTCTCATGTTTTTCTCTGTTTACTAATTCCTGAGCTACTAACAATAGCTAGCAGGAATGATGGTGCTACAGAGCATGGAAAGGAAAGCATTTCACAAAGTGAACTTCCCCAAGATGACCAGTGAGGTGCCGGACAGAAATTACTGTGAAGCTCCTGAACAGTAAAACCAGAATTAACCTCTGCCCTTGTGACTGATCAATGTCTAGTGTCAACCCCGATGGATTTTGGACCCACCCTTCCCTAAAGATTACCTATTCCAACCTAGAATGTAAATAATTAAGCTTTCTCTACACATTGCCAAGATAGGAAGAAGAAAGGCTATTTCTATTCCACGTAACTATAGATAAGCTTGGCCCTCCTTCTATCTCCTGAAATTACAGCCAAAGCTGTGAAGATGGCATGAGGAGGAATCCCTTACTCAGGTGCTAATGTTCCTGCCTGCACTGGATGAAATAAGAGCTCTGACCCAGCCACTGGGAGATAACACACGCAGCAGAGACAAAACATTCTTCAAGGCCAGGGCTACCAAGAGGGCATTGCATTACTGTTATGTTTACAGCCAGCCACACCACTGATAGTGGACAAACTTGCTGAATAAACCACAGACAGGACACAAAGTTGCCAATCAGAGATAAAGAGGACACATCATAACTGTTCAGATTACCACTTTGTGAAGATTTTAAATATGTTAAGAATTTCAGTAGAGTTTTGATTATGCTGTATTGTCACAGTCATTGACTCTTGGTTATTTCTAATAAAAACTGGCTAAAGCAACATAGAACAAACTTGGATTGTTCAAGGCTGAACTCAGTAATAATAAAGCATTTCTGTGATAAGGAAATGCACCCTAAATTCAACTGTGGAAAACTTCCTATTCTTAGAGATTAAACCATTTGCAAAACCTGACTTACTAATGTAATTTAAAATGTCATACCTACAAGAGTATACATAGTTTCTGTCAATAAAATACAAAGTACACAAGCAGTCTGGATTTTGAAAGTCACACAAGCAATGTGAACTATGAACTTCAGGATTCATGAAATCGTGATATTTTAAAGTGGGAGGAGAGAAAATATTTTTCTGTCTTGTCCACACCATGAAATATTAAAATGAACAAACTGTAAATATTAAGATTCAGTAAAAATATTTGGGATGCAACATTCAATATTAATGAATTTTCTGCTGAGGAAAAAATCAACAATGAGGCACCATGAAGTCAATAATCCCCAGTTTTAGTCTTGTTTGCATAATCCAGGAGAACATCATGTGACTTCACCTGGATGAGACCTGCTCTTTGCAGAAGAATCACCATCTTAAAAGGGACCTCTTTAACTTTTGTCAATTTATGTACTATACATAAAAAAGTATCTTTCTTTATGATGGTAATCGCAAGGGTTCAGAGTTTTTCATTAAATCAAATAGTACCAAATCCAGGGTCTCTTTCCAAGCAGCTCACTAAGTGGTGTTGGCAACAGTATCCTGCTCGTAATTTATTAACCCCCTAGGTGTTGTAACACAGAGCTAAAGCCACAGACAGGAGGCATTTAGCAAGTTTTATGTGCCACATATTTTTACAGCAAAGGATTTCCTGAGGTGCTTTTCTTGCCTTCCACTTTTTTATGACTTTTTTTCCGTCATGGTAACTGCCAAGCCTCACAAACTTTGGAGATGCTTCCTTATTTTGCCCTAACACTCTCTCTTGTTTCAGAAAGTGTTGCTGTGCATTTATCAAGGAGACAATTAACATATCCTGAGGAATTTTTACGTTTTTCAAATGCTGATTGTGAAGCCCAAGACAAACTTACATGATGGACTCTCCATCACCAGAAGTGTCCAAGGCCAGGTTGGATGTTGCTGGTCTGGTGGAAGGTGTCCCTGTCCATGGTGAGGGGTTAGAACTAGATTATCTTTAAGGTCCCTTCCAAGCCAAACCATTCCATGATGCTTTACAGGGCAGTGTCCTGGCTAGAAAGACCAGCTATTCCATGTGCTGAAAGGAGACGTAGCAAGGGCAGCTGCCACAATGAGGGTTTTGATAGAAAACACCAAGATGTGCACATTTATCTCTGGTTGCTCCAGCTGAGGAAACAAGATTTTTTACTGTTGTTGTGTGCCACTGGAAGTGGCAGTAGCCCTGCTTTTGTGACTTCTAAGAAAGCCTTGTTTATCAGCCAGCTTCCTGAGTGCAGTTCTTCTGCATATCAGACCAAAAATGTTCAGTATGTACTTCAAGGTTCAACAGGAGGGGTATCTCCTTTGACCACATCAATGTGATATCAAAGTCAGCCAGGAAAACTAGGCATCAAAACTACCTTCAGGCAGGAAGAGATTTAGAGTACATAACACTATTTAATGTCACTACTAGTTTTATTGTCGCTCCCTCTCTTTTCCTCTATACTCCCACAGAGCCATCAAGAAGCTTTACGTTACTGAGTAAGACAGTGATAGGAACTGAGGAGCATTGTTCTGCTGGGGAGTGTTTATAGGGGTAAGGCAGGTGGTTATCCACTCAACTCACAGTCAGAAAAAAAATTCTTTCCCACTTGAACATTATTGACACTCTAAAATACCCAAAACATGGAATTCCTGTGATATTGGAAGAGTGAAGGTGGAAGAAGATGGGAAAGAATACATAACAGGGAAGAAAGGACGCATGTTTTCTGCTTTTGACGTGAAAATAAATCCAAACGTGTTTCATTCAGGGCCTCAATTCAGCTACAAAGGCCTGGCAACATTTTCCACTAAGAACAGAGTACATGCATATGACAATTGTGTCATCCTTTGTAAGGCAGCCCAGAGCCACCCAACGCTGAGCCTTTATGACACCGGGGTTAAGTAACAGGCTCTTCCCCACACCCCAAAAGCCGGCTATGCAGGAAAAACACAACTTATTCAGCAATTTAATTGCTTCAAATCACTTGTAATATAACTTGTAACATAGTTGCTAAGATGTCAAGCGTTGGGTCACTGCCCTCCAGGGAGCAGCTCGCCCCCCGGGGCAGTGTCCCGGCACTCCGGGCAGGACGGAGGGGCCGGAGGGGCCGGGGAGGCCCGGAGCGCCCTCAACCCCAGCCGGCCCCTCGGCCCCGCCGCACCGGCCCGGCCCGGCCCGCGCAGCCCCGACCCCCCCGCCCCGCGCTCTCTCGCGAGACTCGGTCGCTGTAGACGCGATGTCCTTTGGGGCACTGGCGAGGGGAGGGCACGGGGGGGAGGGAGGCAAAGCCTTGATTGATAGCGGTCTTCACCAATGGGTGGGGGGAGCGGCGGGGCCTTAGCCAATAGCTTCGCTGCGAGCCGAACAGCGAGCCAATAGCGATAGCGGGGGGCGGGGCGCGCCGCTGGCTGATTGATCCCAGCTCTGGCGTTGTTCAGTCGGAGCGAGAACATTCTAGAGGTGAGTTCGGGGCAGCCATTGCCGGGTCCCGTCCGCCGCCCCCTCCTGCCTCAGCTGCGCGCTGCTCGCCGCCTCTCCCTCCCCCCTTCCCTCTTCTCCCCCCTCCTCCTCCTCCCTCTCCCTCACAGGTGCCGCCGCTAACGATGCTCCTGATTGTGTCTTGCCCGCAGATTGCCCGGCACCGCTCTCCCTGGTGATACCGCCCGCTCCAGGACGCCGGGACCCGGAGGCTGCGGCGTCCGCCTCCGCCTCCCTCTCCCGTCTGGATATAAGCGCCCCCTCGGCCCTATTCTCCTCTCACAATCGGCTTCGTCGCAGCCCGGGGCGAGCAGCGTTGGGTTTATGTCTTTATTGGACGAAAACGGTGAGTGTTAGTAGTGGGCTACGGTGGGTGGGGGCAGCGGGGTGAGAGTGGGAGGAACGGGCGGTTGAGGCTGGGCTGGGGCCTGAGGCTGCCGGTGAACGGTGGATATTGGCAAAGGTTTTGTGTAACGAAGCGTCCGGGACTTTGACGGGAGAGGAAAGAGAAGCACTGTGGGGGGGGCGGTGGAAAACAAACAACAAAAAAACCCACAACAAAATTTAAATCTAAAAGCCGTAGATCTTCAGCTGCAGGGTAATTGTTTGGTGGGGGGGGGGGGCTTTTTTTTTTTTTTTAATTATTTATTTATATTCATTTCGCCGCCGCCATGCGACGAGACAAGATGGCGGCGGCGGGGCCGCGCCTCCCGCGCTGTGGCGGGGGGGGGGGGGCGGTGGCGCAGTTCCCACCGGCCGCGGGGGGGGCGCTCGGCCCCTCTCCCGAGGGGCGGCCCCGGGGGACACGCGGGGGGCGGCCCGGGGCGTGGGGGGGCGGTGGAGCGCCCCCGTCCCGCGGCGCGGCGCATGCGCGGCCGGGGGTGACTCCCCCACGGCTCCCAGCGCTGACTCAGTGCTTAATTGCTGCATTTATGACTCACCGCGAGAGGGGCGGGGACGCGGCGCTGTGCGGCAGGGAGTCGGTCTGCCTTCCCGCTCTCTCCTCCGTGCGCGGCATATAGGGGGGTGGTGCTTGGCATGAGGTGTCGTAGGGACCAGGAGAGGGAGCTTCAGCCTGCAGCAGACAAATGCTGTACTCTGGAAGGAGGGAAAACCGGCACGCTTCTTCTGGGAACTCGGTCACCGAGAGAGCTGCTTCCTCAGCACTTCTGCAAACGCGTGGTCAGGTTACGTGGTGGTTCTTTTTAGACATCCTGGGGAAGGAAACCGTGTGTTTTAAACGGAGTCCGTAGTGTACTTTTTGCTGAGGAAGGGTAAAATTGCATCAGGGCTAATAATGTAGAACACAAGGCACGTACCAGTCTATCTGCTTATTGTGTAAAGAAGTTGTAAACCTGACCAGAGGGGTTCAGATCGTGTTGCACCATAGGCGGCACGCTCTCACACATAAATACAAAGAAGGCTTTTTTAATGTGCCAACGCTTCTGTCATTAACGATAACAACATGATGACGTGTCAGGATAGCCATGCTCTGTAGTTAGGGTTGCTTGTGTAGTCAACCGGTTGTGGCTTAAATACTCTTAGATCTGATTATAGAGGCACGTGTTAATTTAAATATGTAAATACTGCTCAAGGCAACGTTAATAATAGGATTCATCCTCCTTCCCCTTCCTCCCCTTCCTCCCTTCCCCCAAGAAAAAAATCAACTGGAAAAGCTGCTGCACTGCTCTGTACCTCTGCATTGCTAGGCTTTCTACAGTGAAGCAACTTCTGTCAGACTTTATCAGGCTTATTGTTAAGTCAGAACTCAACAGAAGCTGCTATGAGAATCCATAAGTGAGAGGGAGAATTACGTAATTTTCAACTCTTTTCCACTCCGATCCAAAAACTGGTAAGCCATGTACAAACTATGTTGGGCTACAGATTGCTGCTGCTTCATCTTACTTATATTTCTCAACATTTTGGCAGACTTCAGTTTATGTGATAGGTTCATGCTATGATACGGAATTTAAAATGGATTTCCAAATCTTCCTCCTGATTTCCTGTGCCCTTCAGTCTGAAACCATACCACATGACCCTTATGGGGCAAGTCACTGGTCTGCATAATAAATCAGAGTGTGCTCTTCCTTAGTGATCCCAGAACTCCTTCAGGAGTTAATTGTATAAAAAAGTAGTCCTAAGCTGTTTAGTGGTTTTAGGGTAGTTAGAGAGGGTGGAAAGCTTTGTGGTGTAGTTAAAGAAAAGTTCCTTAGCAGTACAATCCAAGGCTGTTGTTTTCAGTTCCATAGGTTGAAGAAAGCTGTAGCATAACAAATGTACTTTTCCCTTTTTCTCACCCTAGATACAATCCCTTAAATAGCTTTGTAGCAAAAGTAGATTGACGTACATCAAGCTAAACTTAAATTTTTTTTGTTTGTTAACACTTGCAGAGCTGTTGCGCAGCCACTGGTACCTGTATTGGGGAAACATAGCATACAAGCAAGAACCTTACAGCCTCAGTGGCGAAAATTTTTTCATGTCAGAGACCGAGAACTCTTGCAGTCGTTTATGTCATCCCGTCTTCTCCAGACAGAAGATACCAAAAAACTGCAATCAAAGATCTCTTCATCTTATTGATAAAGCTACTAATAAGGCAAAATGTCTGTCAACGTCAACCGCAGTGTTTCAGATCAGTTCTATCGCTACAAAATGCCCCGTCTGATTGCCAAGGTAACTTCCTAAGCAGCTGTAAGCAGGGAGTGTTCTCCCATGACTGGTTCTCCCAGGAGGGCAAAGAGGCAATGATAATGCTTGGCCGCTCAGGGGAGGGAAGGTGTCTGCTCCTTCAGTGTCCACATAAGTGCACATTAGGTCCTGGAAGGAGATGCACTTCAAAGCAGAATTTTGGTGTAGTTTAATGGGAAATGCACGCTGGGCTTGGCTGTTGCAGGCATTTAACCTTAAACCATTATTTGTTCTCTAGGTGGAGGGCAAAGGAAATGGAATAAAGACGGTTATAGTCAACATGGTTGACGTTGCAAAGGCGCTTAATCGGCCTCCAACGTGTAAGTAGTAGTGTGGAATGACACAGCATTTTTTAATGCTTTTGTGTTTGAAGTGGTAGTGTTAATTAGCTAATAAAGCATTAATACTGTCTTCAAAGATTTGTAAGAAAGAAACATGATTATCTTGGGTTGAAATAATGGACAGAGAGAAGCAATAGCCTATTTACTTGCTGTTAAAGAATCATAGTGAAGATATGAACATGGCAGTGACTATAATGCTTTCTTTACAGATCCTACCAAATTTTTTGGTTGTGAGCTGGGAGCACAGACCCAGTTTGATGTTAAGAATGACCGTTACATTGTCAATGGATCTCATGAGGCGAATAAGCTGCAAGACATGTTGGATGGATTCATTAAAAAATTTGTTCTCTGTCCTGAGTGTGAGAATCCTGAAACTGATCTGGTGAGTGCTCTCTGTCCACATCAACAGTGTCACTATGGAAACACTATATTAAATGTTTGTAGAAGTAGTGCAAAGTTAAAAGCAGACTTAAAAACAGGTATAGCAGTATCTATGAGCAGAAAATCAAGTACACGTTCTTGCACCCTTTGGGAAGGTTTTACATTTCTAATAGTTCCTAAATTATGAGATAAATTGCTACTTTTAAACTTTGTCTTCAGGGGGTGATAACAAAGTATTTAAACCTCTACCTTAATAATTTGGAGATAATCATGTAGACATTAGGTTTTAATGCATAATTGTTCTGTAAGATCTAAATTCACTGGAGATTGTTGTCTCTTACAGCATGTCAATCCTAAGAAACAAACTATAGGTAACTCTTGCAAAGCCTGTGGCTATCGAGGCATGCTTGACACAAACCATAAACTCTGCACGTTCATTCTCAAAAACCCTCCTGGTAAGTGCCTTTTCTTTACTTCTGGGGATAAAGAGAACTTCTGTATTAGTGGTGTTATGGAAGTAGAAAAATAAGTGGCTCGCATCTAATTGATGTAAGCAGGCACTAGCATACTCTAGAGTATGTTTAAGGATCAAGATGAAGTAGCTGTGCTGGTAGTCTCTTTCCTCATTATATTGTGTCCTTCCGAAGTAGAGCTATTTGTTAAAAGCTGGATTTCCCTGTGCAGGACTAAACTTAGGAGGAAGGAAGGTAGTTAGCAGTAGCTCATGGCAGTTGTTCCTTTAAATCAGTGTTAAGTGTGAGAGTAGGTTGTAAAAACTGTAGTAAATGCGAACTGTAATCTGTGCAAGCAACACTCTGTAGTAAGCATCCAGTTGCCTGCTGCAATTTGAGCTTGCTAGAATAGAAAAGTCTAACCTATTCCAGGGGTCTCTGCTTTGTGAGGTCACCTGTTATATAGACTTGGACAATCTTGGTGACAGACAAGATTTTGGCTGCAACTGGGGTTTCCCCACCAGATGTACATCTTCCCTGAGTGTGTTTTGGGATGGGTACTACCCATAACTTACAGCTGATGAAAGCATCCAAACCCACTTGGGGATATGGCAGAGGTGCAGGGACTTTCTAGTTTGCTCTAGTTCATAGAACAAAACATTAAAATTCACTTGCAGAAAGTGGTGACACTGGTACAGGAAAGAAAGAAAAGGAGAAGAAGAACAGAAAAGGCAAGGACAAAGAGAATGGTTCTGTGTCCAGCAATGAGACACTTCCACCCCCACCACCAGAGGAGATTACTCCTCCACAGGTTGTGGTAAGTAGAAGGGAAAGTGGGGAGATAAGGGTGTATGGTGTCTTGCTCCGATTTAAACCTTTGAAATCACTGGCATTCCTTGCTAGTCAACATTGCGCCTAAAGGTCTTACTGTATCTGGAACTTAGTGCTGGAATAGAAGGATCCCTGATTCTCCTCTACAGCAGCTTTATCAGCTCATCAGTACTAGGGTTTGTGCTCCTTGCTAAGTGAAAGCTGCCTGTCCTTTATCACTTCTTTTCAGGCACCTGGATTGTCTCTTGTGTACTAGGTAGAATGGTAGAACTGCAGTTCAAGTAGCTCTACAGATGGCTATAGACTCAGGTCTAGCTTCCATTACTTCTTTCCTGTTTGCACTTTCTCCATGGTCTTTGACTTGCAAATTGTACTATAAGCATTTCTTTAGTTTTATAAAAGTGCTGTCATGTCTGTATAATTTCTACCATCGCCTAATAGTAAGCCGGCAGTAATACTGTGTGAATCTCTTGTTTTACTTTTGTATTTTAGGAGGAGGAGGATGATGATGACTGGGGTGAGGACACAACAGAAGAGGCCCAGAGGCGTAGAATGGATGAAATCAGTGACCATGCAAAGAACCTCACACTTAGTGAAGACCTGGAAAGAACTGTGGAGGAGAGAGTCAACTTACTATTTGATTTTGTAAAGGTAACTATTCTATGGTTGTTTGCTTGATATAACTACTCAGATGTAGTGGTACAAAATGTTTGTAAGGAAACTAAAAGCAACGTGCTCAAGCTTCTGCAGAGTACTGGTTCTACCAGTGGTGGGAAGGGAAGAGTGCAAAGAGTATTAATGCAGACCTCAAGTGGCATTAAAATGTTTCTCTCTGCACCTGTTTCCCTCTAGAAAAAGAAGGAAGAAGGTGTCATCGATACTTCTGACAAAGACATTGTAGCAGAAGCAGAGAGACTGGATGTAAAGGCTATGGGCCCACTTGTTCTCACTGAAGTCCTTTTTGACGAAAAGATTCGTGAACAAATAAGAAAATACAGACGTCACTTCCTTCGTGTAAGCCATCTCTTCTGCACTCATTGTGACAACTGTTTGGAGTTTTGTAGCAGTTGCTTGGTACTATGGGCAAGAATTCTTGGGTTTTTGTAGTGTTTTACTTTTAAACCCCTCCTTAGCTGGGGGCAACTGCTGGGAAAGATTGTATGAACTATTGTAAACTCCACAATCATAGAGCTGCTTCTGCTCTCTGTTCAGTCTGGAGAGAAAGTAAAAAAGCTCATTCAGTCACTTTTGCTTTTATCACAATTCTAGTTCTGCCACAACAACAAGAAAGCTCAGAGGTACCTTCTCCATGGCTTTGAGTGTGTGGTAGCCATGCATCAGTCTCAGCTTATTTCAAAAATACCACATATTTTGAAGGAAATGTATGATGCAGATCTTCTGGAAGAAGAAGTCATCCTTGGCTGGGCAGAAAAGGTAAAGGGCAGTATGTAATGTACTGTAGCAGTTAAAACACCTGAAGGTAGCCTGTTGAATCTGGCTTCTCCATTCTGGTGTAGCTTGTGCAGTGAGAAGCCTCCTTTGCAAAAACAGGCTATGGAAGGCAGTGGGTGAGGTTAGAGTTCCAATTTAAGCAGTTTGGGTACAGTCTGGTGTAAACTCCTTCAGTGTTCACATGAAGTCTCTGTCTTTCAGGCCTCAAAGAAATACGTTTCAAAGGAGCTTGCCAAAGAAATCCGTGTCAAAGCAGAACCATTTATTAAATGGCTAAAGGAAGCTGAAGAAGAATCTTCCGGTAATGAAGAAGAGGATGAAGATGAAAACATAGAGGTAGGAAAGGTTCATTTACTGTCAGCAGCTCCAAGGTTGCACCTGCATGCTTAAGTCTTGTAACCTTGTCCTGGTGCATTCTGAAAGGGATTACTTGGGATATTACTGTGCATGCTGGGAACAGGAGGAACGTTCCATTTACAATGTTTTGTCAGCATTGTTGCTAATTGTTGTCAGTTGTCTATCTGACATCACTGTAATAACTGAAGTGCACCTGGATAGCCCAGGACTGTACCATTCCATAGTGACAGTCTCTTGCACACTAGCAGCTCATGGAGTGTAAGGTTGACCGGAGGTATTGAGCATCGAGTCTCATGTTCTAGATGAGTTGGTGAGGGTGTGTTTGTTAAGCTGATGGCAGAATAACCAGTTTCCTCACAGTTCAGGCCTAGGTAAATTCTGTTGGTTACACTCCAGCTGGCTGTGGCTGGGAGTGTTTTCACACGGGGATTGATTGTTCTCTTCCCAGCATTCTATTATTCTGCTCTGGGATGTGAGATGCTTCTTCCTCCCCGGTGCACGTGCACAGCTCTGCCTTACAAAGCAGCATGATGAGTGGTGCATGGCCATGGTCAGGAGGGTGGTTGTGTGGTTGGGTGTTGGAATTACTCCAGTGCTTAGTGGCAGTAGGTGCTGTAGTTAAAGGAATGTCTTGTCTCCACAGGTGGTGTACTCCACAACTGCCAGTGTACCTAAAGTTGAAACTGTGAAGCCTGCAAACAATAAAGATGATGATATTGATATTGATGCCATTTAAAGTGATGCAACATAGCTTCCAGCATAGTAATGCAAACTTCTCTGCGTTTTCTGCCAGAAGTGTGACTTGTATGTGCACAAGCTGAAATGGCTTAACGTCCTGCTACTTTGTACTCTAAAATGTATCTTTTTACTGTGACTGGTCTTGTGTAACTAAGCCTAATACCAAGGAGTCAGCACGTCGGTGAACTGATCTAGTTTGCAACTGGCATGTTCTATTTTGTTTTTCTAACTTGTGTTGGACACATACTTGGAGCACATTTATACAGTTGTGGAAATAAAGGATTTGGTTTTGGTCAATCTTCATTTATGCCTCAACCCCCTTATTGCTTTTCCAAGTAAGTATTTACACAGCTCAGTGAAATTTGCAAAGCTTGTCACACAATGACAATCTCCAGAATAAGACAACAAAAACCCCACCTTAACCCTCGAGACTGTTCCAACAGTGGAGATTTGAAACCTGGGCAAGAAGCAGGTGTTGGGTAAGCAACAGTGTGCAGCTGCCAGCTTCTTAAAACAGGACAGCTGTCTGTGTTCTTATCTTTGCAGGCTTGGGATTTTTTTAAGCAAACTTCCACTGGTGTTCACTACATGAGTTGCATTTTGGCTTGGGTTTTTTTTCCTTTCCTATGGTTTTCAACAGCTCCAAATCCAGGATTAAAACTGCAGGAGCTGCTACTGCTGCAGTTGGTGTGTACTGCTCCTGAGGAGCCCAGCTGTTGCTGTGTGTCCAGCTGTGCAGTGTCACCATGGCACAGGCCAAGTGGTGTCCAGCTCCAGCCTCATCGGGGGAGGGAGGGGCAGAGGAGGAGATCTGGTACCTCAAGCCCAAGAAGTCCCCGAAGTTCACTTGCTTATCTCTGGAAGTGAGTGTCCTAAATGCCAGTGTTGAGGAATCAGATTATTTTTAGAAATGCCGAATGAAAAACCTGGGCCATCAAAATCAGGAACCTGGTACGACATGGTGTGTGACAGGTTTTGGCCAGGGAGGAGCTAAGGGTGGGGGTTTTGTTGCCCTTCACAGCTGCCTGCTGGGAAAATTGAGTGGCAAGAGAGTGGGTTTGGGGTTTTTTGTTAGATTCAGTATGAGAAGTTTTGAGAGATCAAGGCTGCACTGCACAGTGAGCTGCTTTTTCTAGTCAGGTTATTCTGGCAGAATTTGGACAAAGATTGTGCTTGGATAATTACAGCAGGGGTGACTTGGGCTGCAGGTTCTGCTGTTCTGCAGTGTTGTGTTGCATGTGGCCCTGGCAGTGAGTCGTCACTTGGCACTAGCAGGTGTGGCAAACAGCGCTAGAACGATGGGGTAAAGCCCTGAAGCATTTGAAAGTCCCCTTTTATCTTACATGGACTTTTATTGCAGTAATGTAAAAAATACAAGAATTAACATTTTTAATTTAGAGACAGGTTTATTCCTGGCTTCTTTTGTCCAAAGAAAATCTGTTCTCCACTGGGTTTAAACCAGGTTTGTTTCCGAAGTGTCCATTTTCATGCATGTTTGGGAACCTGGAAGATGAATTACTAAGCCCTGTGTGCCCTGGCAGGAAGACCTGTTCTCCTGGTGCAGGCTCATGCCTCCCTTGTGTAGCTGTTGTGAGCACACCCTGTTACTCTCATGACCAGAAGGTTTCTGGCTGAAGGTTTTTTGTGGTGTTGGCTGCTCCCAGTTGAGACACAGTGAAGTACCATTTGGGGGTGGTCAGTCCCATTTCAGGGCAGACTCAGTGGCAATTGAAAGCTGCCACCAATGGTGATAATCTCTGGGATTTTGGTTTTTTGCTCTAGGATGTAGAGACTAGCAAGACACACCGGTTCCTTCCAGCAAGGAAACTAGGAAATGAATCCACCCAAAAATGTTTTTCATAGGGTCAGTGAACTGATGATGTCATACCAAAGCTGTAGGATGGTAGAGTTGGTGTAAACAGGGTAGGAGCATGCAGGGAATGAAAGTGTTCTTGTCTGTAGTAGCCCACAGGTGCATCAGAGTGAGTGTATCACAAAGTGGTGCCCTAATTTCAGTCATGGTGGAGGCTTCTAGAAGTGCTGAGGCTGCTGCTATGAGATTCCTGGTGCTGAGTTATACTTCTGCCCCTATTTTCACATTCATGTTGCTGTTTCTGTCTCAGATCATTAACGGATGATTCCACCAGCTCATAAAAATTTAGTGTTTGTTGTGTGACTGTTTCTCTAGGGAAGGAAGTCTGACTTAAAATTGTTTCATGAGTCTTTGAATGTATTGCCTCTGCTATGTGATTAAAAATAACAAGTACACCTTCAAAAGGCAACGGAGTTCAGATAAAATCTGCTCCAAGCAAGCTTCAAAGGTAGACTTCTGGCACCCGGGAAGGAAACAGCATTGGGTGATTTCCCTCACTTGGTGCTGCACTGTCTCCCTGCTAGAAAACCTCAGTGTGAGCACTGCCTGTGGGCAGGTGGAGAGTCTTGTGGCAGGTCCATCAGCCTCGGCTTTACAAACCCTCATCTTCTTGCAGGAGCTTAAATTGGGAGCTTTGCTGCAGCTTGGCAGCCTTCGGCAGTAGCTGCTCTTCATCCAGCATGACAAGGCAGTGCTCCACTGCCAGCTTTGCTTGAGGCTCAGCAGCTTCAACCAGGGTTTGAAATCCTGACTGTTGTTGTGCACATAAGAAGTAAAGTTGCCTGGTTTTACTTCTGTTAAAGCCTACAAGTTGTCATTAGAGGCCAGTGCCTCCTCAGCTGCATCTGGTAGGACATGTATTAGATAAAAGAGTCCTCTTTGCTCCTGAGCATGCACAGCTTGGGCTTGTAGTGAGGCAAGGACTAAAGATGGGTAAAGTGATTTGAAGGGATTGCAGTAGGCACAGAAATGTGTGCTTTTGTTTTACCTTGCTGTGGTAGTGGCTTCCCTTACCAGTGTAGCCATGATGTGGTGCTCCCACAGCGGTCACCTCTGCTGGGCCACTTGCATGAGGCATTACCACAAGGCTGTCATTCCTCCCCCCTAAGATCTGCCCTGTTCCTTGGGGTAAGAGACTTGCCAAAAGATCCCAATCTCCACCCAAGTCAAACAGCTTGGTTGATTTGTTGCTGTCCAGATGCACCACAGAATTTAATCTTGATTTATATCTAATCTTGATTTATAACTAATAAATAATGCTTAGCATGTGAGTGTATTCCAGTTGTGTAAGTTCTGAACCTTGCCATTTGAAAAGGAGAGGTACCTCTGAAAAGTAGTTAATGTAGTGACCTGTAATGAAATGTCCTTTCATTTGAGGGCTCCTACAAAGCTGTAATAAAGATAACAGGACCTCTGGGCTCTCAGTGAAAGCAGCAAATGGAAAGGGCAAGAGAGATGGAACAAAAGTAGCTGACCCACCACTTAGTCTTTCCAATCTGTGGCAGCTGCTTTCTTCACAAACTAATTACTCCCAAAGAGCCTCATCGGCCTGTTGCTGAGGGTCAGCTCCTTGGCATTCGGTAACACCACTGAACTGTGAAGTTCTGGAACAGAGAACCCAGAAGTAAAGACAAAAAAAAGCAGCTTGAAAACAATGCTCTTCTATGCCTTATCTGTGAAACACTGCATGGTTAGATTTCAGCTTAAGGTTTATAAAGTTGTTGGAGCTGTTGGGATTACTTACATGCTTGACAGGCTGCTGGCATTGTCTGTGTTTTTCATTCTGGAGATGATCATCTTACTGTCACAGAGGTGTCAGAGTCTGTCTCTTCACCTGGAATTGTTGAGGAGCTGTTCTGGGGCCACTGAGCAGCTTTCCAAGGATTTCACTTCCCTTCGTAGTGCAGACCAGCACCAGGGTATCTCCACAGCTTCCTTAGAGCTGCTGCAGCTGACATCCATTAAGGGCATGGCCCCAATGCTCAGGTAATGCTGCTTTTAATTCAGTAAAATTCTAAAATGCCTCAATTTTTTCAGAGGAAAATCAAAAAACATCTTTAGTGTTCTGAGTTAGGAACCTAAGAAACAGATTCACCTAATCCCTGTCAGTAAACAGAGGGAACTCTTCTTCCTGTTGTAATTAGTGTCAGGGAAACCAAATGAATGTTAAACCATCTTTTCTACGCATCAGTTTTTCTACTTGCGTGTGCTTCAAAGTCTTACTCAATAGTTAGGGCTCTTTAAGCTTTTTGTTGTGGCTAAATTACCAGTTCTGAGTGTCCTGTGGATGGGATGCCATTCACTTCCAGTGCTGGCCACACAGATCGGCTGTGCCAGGACAGGTTTGGAGTGAAGCCAGCCAGCCGGGTCAGTGCGGCAAGGCTGGGACCAGCAAGGCCCAGGGCTGGGCACAGACCTGCCCATGCGGGTGCACAAGCTTTACAAGGGCCCTTGCCCACGTGCCAAGGTGTCTTGGCCCCAGCTGTCTTCTCCCAGGACTTTCTCGCTCTGCTCCTTCCACATCACTCAGCTCCAAGGTTACTCGCTGCACCACATTGGAGCTTGAACATAGGCTGTCCTGCACCTGCAAGGAGGGGAAAGGTGTTGCAGAGCCTATTCCTACTCCCAGCTCCCTGAAGCTGGAGCTGTTTATTCTGGTGCTAATCTCACCCCATTACTGTGGCGTTAGAGGCATTTTCTGCACAGTATTTTCTCAAGGGGAAAAGAGATGATTCAAAGGAGAGCTCTGGTGTGAGCATAGTCATAGGGCCTACAGCCATACATTCCAAGCAAGGGAAGTATCAGCACAAGAACAACTCAACGGGAGGTTTGTGTGGGTGTTTTATTATTCTCTGTGAGTTTTTGCTTGATACTGTTTTTTATATTTATCTGATATTAATAAAACCTAGATAACTGCTCTGACGTCAATGGAGTTTGGCTTTGATCCTGTGCAATTAAAGTAGACATCTGACATCTTTAAAAGGAACATGAGGAAAGTATACTTCCCCAGGAGAATCCCATCCCTGTGTTGTCAGGGAATTGTTAATAAATTGTTTATTAATTAATAATCACTCTTGTGGACAAAGTCACAGGTATACAAATTGTGAACAGATTAGTTCACATAGGAAAAGACTAAATAAAGAAGTATGATACTAAATGAAAATACTAAGGGCAGTCTCTGGGATTGGGAAAACTGGATTTAAAGGCTTCCATCTTCTGCTCCTTTGTTCCTTCAGCCTGTGCTCATATTCTGTACCATAAGCCAGAGGAGCTGGTGGTCCCAGCTGGATGTGCTGTGGAACTTGGAGTGGTTGTGGATGGTGGGCAAACACACTCAGGCAAAATGGGAAACAGGAGCACAGCTCCAGTGACAGAAAAACGCTGCTCTGTGTGGGGGGAGTAATGGGATTTTTAACAATCTTAAATTCTTATTTATTAGCTGACATTTAGTACAGGATTTTGCATTCTCCATGAACAGGATTGGCTGTATTTTAGTTTTGATTTATTCTGCTGAAAGATGCCTATAAAAGATCCAGAATTCAGAAGAGCAATTTTAAGGAAAAAGAAAAAAACAAAAACCCTTGACTATTGGTGGATTTCATCGAAATTCCAAGAAACAGTTTAGATAAGATGAACGATGTGGTAGCTGCAGCCACTCAGGCTGCTGTCAGGAACACACCAGCTCCAAAGAGCAAAACCTCTGCTTAGGTGGAGCAGAACAGAAACACGGAAGGGAAACCTCTCTGTGAGGAAAGCACGTTGGATCCTACCCAACAGAGGTCACTGAAGAACAACACCTTCACCTTGCAGTCAGACGGAGGAGCCAAAGTTTTAGCAAGTAGCACAACTTGCTGAAGGTGAGTCCAGGGATAGAAAAAAACCCACCACAAAAAGCTGTAACATATATAGAGAACTAATCAACTGTGCATTCCTCATGCTGACTAAAAATCAAGGAGATGGAGGTGTGTTGAGTCCTCCTAACCAGTTCCTGGTCAATCCTGATACCAGAAGATGGGAGCAATGCACTTGAGTTGGGCAAGAAAACGCCGTAGGAAGCAAGCGGTGCTCCTGGAGTCCCCAGAGCTGTGCAGATGGGTAACCAGCCTCCGTGAACCTCCTCACTTGCGTGGGCCTGGGGGTGCTCTCAGCTTTGCATGGCCAGGTTTGTGTGCCCAGGCGAAACATCTGCTCAAGACCCGTTCCTTGGAGAGGACAGGAGCATGTGGGCTGGGAGAGACACACGGAAGCCACACTCAGCACCACAGGCATGGCTGGCTGCATCCTGGTCCGGGTCAGCGAGAGGGAAGCCAGGAAGTGAAGGTGGCTGTGGTGTGTGGGTAGTGAGGATTGAGAGGTGATCACTGAGGCCTTCCTGTTTAGTAACACCAACAGGCTTTTCCTGGGCAAGGGGGTGGTTTTATCTGAATCACCAAAGGGGAACTGAGTGTTCCTGGTGGGAGGAAAAGTGAGAGAGCAGGTACCTGTCTGTTGTGAGAGCCGTTCAGGGATGTGCACTGAGGAGCTGTGGAGCTTCACTAAAACAAGTCACTAACTGCTGCAGTTGCTGGTTTTTTAAGTCTTTTATGATACTGTGTCTGCCTTTGTTCTTTTTTTTTTTACTTCAGCATTGTGGGGTGGGACTGGGAGACAGAAAGAAGCAGTGGTATCACTAATACCAGAAAACCTGCTCTTCAGGAAAACCTGCAGATGTGCGCAGGATGGGGAAGGAGCGGCTGCACTCATGACCCAACCTGCCCTGCATGCAGAAGGCCAGAGGGTGATGGGGATGACAGGCTCCTTCCTCTGTCTTTCCCATGAATCCATTCTCAGCTCTGGTCAAAGAAGTGCTGTTCAAGGCCTGACTTGATAACCTTCAAGGAGCTACTGGAAGGAAGGTTTCCTCCTGCCTTTCCTGCTCCGTGGGACTTGCTCTGCTGTGGTGTCAAACAGCCTGTGCCTTGGTCCAGGGCTGGTGGGTTTGGAGTTTATAAGGGAGATGCCTGTAGCTGTCAGAGGGCTGACATCGTGGGCCATGCCCTGCGGAGGCACCTGGTGTCAGAGAAGCCACCACTGCTGGGAATTTTCCATGACCCACTTTTCCTCCTGAAATTCTGTTTCTCAACAGTGGCAAAGACTCATTTCCCAGGAACATCCGCAGGCGGCAGGAGGGATCCCAGGCAGGACTAACCTTGCTCCCCCCATCACCGTAACACATGCGCGGCCCCTCTGTGTCGTGCTGGGACACAGCCCAGGGGGGCACCGGGATGGGGAGGGCACAGTGGCAGAATTTGAGCCGCCACAAGCCCCGAGCACCCGCCAGTCTCGCCGGGGCAGGGCTGCGTGGGGCGCAGGGATCGTGGCGGGGACTGTGGGATCAGGCTGCCGGAGCTGGGGCCGGGCACTGGCGCGCCTGCAGAGATGGCGAGGGAACGCGGGGTCCTGGGAACGCGGGGTGCCGGGAATGCGAGGTCCCGGGAATGCGGGGTCCCGGGAGTGGGGGGTGCCAGGAATGCGGGGTCCCGGGAGTGGGGGTGCCAGGAATGCGGGGTCCCGCCCAGGGGACACAGCGAGGGACACCCCGCGGCCCCGCGCCGCCCGAAGCAATGTGGCCGCCAGGGGGCGCCCGCGCGCCGGCGGCGCCGCCCTGGCCCACAGCGGCCGCGAGGCCGTGACGGACACGGGGGAAGGAAAGGCGGGAAAGGATGGAAAAACATAAACCGAACCAACAAACCCCGGGAGATAAAAACAGGGAAAAAGAAAATTAAAAAAAAAAAAAAAAAAGAAAAGAAAAACAAGGGGGGTGAAGGGGAGGAAGGAAATAAGAGAAAGAGAGAAAAGAAAAATATAAAAAGAAGGAAGAAAAGGGGGAAAAAAGAAAGAAAAAAACACACCAAAAAATCCTCCCCTCCTTCCAATTTTCACACTCTTGCATATTGTCTGGCTACAGATCTACCAGGGTTGGACTTCTCTCTCCCAACATCCACCGAGTTCATGTTGCCTGAGGCACATTTTTGGGGAGTAAGTGCAAATTTCTCTGTGCTGGATGGAAAGGGGGTTCCAAGCGCCAGCCTCGCACTGCCCCTGCTGGGGTCACACCTGCTGCAGGACCTCAAGAGATGGCGGAGCCTCAGGACAGGGGGTGGCACAGTGGCTGCCTTGTCACCCTCTGCCCTAGGATGGCTCAGTCGTTGTGATGGACATGTCTCTCTGGAAGGAAACAGTGGGGAGCCATGTGATGGGAAAGGGCATAAGGGTAGTGAAATAATGCTGTATTGAAAGTACTGTCAAGAAAATATTTGAGAGAGAGAGGGAGAGCTGCAGCTGCCTCTCCATCACACACAGTCCATGGGTATATCCATGTTACACTCAGGGAGAACTTGCTTTTTTTATCCTCCAGCCTGTGTCATCAGGATGCTCTTGAAACCCTGATCTATGTAATCTCAGTACACATGCTTTGAAGGCAAAGTGACACCTTTGACATCACTGGAGAAAATAGTCAGGCCACATGCAGCCTGCTTACCCTCAGCAGCACTTTTACCTGCAGGAACAAACTACCTCATCCCCACATGTCTGTGTCACCTGACTCATTCCCAGTAACATGTCTTGTAATGAGCCAGCTGCACTCACCCAAATGTCATGTGAGGAGATCCTGCACACACAGCCAGCTGCTCCTTTGCCTGCATGGGTGCCTGCCCTGCCCTGCTGATGATCTTGGGTGTTCAGGTTTCCTCCTCCAGCACAGGATGTGTGCTGGGCGGGAGATCATCCCCTCTTATCACCCAGCAGTGACTCACCGTGCAGCACCCTGCAGCTCCATGGTCTCCCCTCCTTCTGCACTTCTGGTGCCCAGGATGCTATAATGAAACACCTCTGAAGAGCTGTGTTAGCATGGGCATACCCAGAGCTGCAGGGAGCCACAGAGAAGATAAACCTAATGGCAACACCATCCAGCTCTGGCCCAGCAGTCTAATAGGGTGAATCTGAGAATCCATTTATTTTTCTTCATTTTCCCATGATGTTATTTTTCTGTGATCATGTTGCTCACAGCAAAACTGAAATGAAAAGCAGAACAGCTGAGAGTATCAGCAGTGCAGGAAGAGAGAGCTCCCTACAGGATCCTGCCTCAAGCTGCTCCTGGGAAGCAGGGTTGAGCATCTTGGCTTTGCTTGGGCAGTGGGGGAGGTGGTGCAGGGTGGGATGGGTTGGTGGAGGCTGAGTTGTCCAAAATCTTGTCGTTGGCATTTGGCTGCCTCCATGTAGCTCTGCCAGGCATGGTGGAGGGACAGACCAAGCCACTACCCAAAAATCATCTGCAAATCATCAGTGGGTGCAAATCCACTTTTCCTTTCATTCCACAATTCCTTACAGAATTATTTTTTCCCAGTCTTCCTAATTTCCTTAAAGACAAGCATACCCTTCTTGTGGGAGAGCTTTAAGGTAACTGCCAGACAAGTGAATTTATAGCCTTGCATGTGTCAGAGAAGCAAAAACCTGATTGCCTGGGTCAGATTGGGGCAATTTTGATGTATTTGAGCTCCTCTTGCTTGACACCTGCAAGATCAGATGCTCAGGGAAAGGCTGTGTGGCCACAAGACTCTCCATGGGACCAGCTGGACACCAAAGGCAAAAAGGTGGGTGAGGTATCAGCCTGGAACTGGGTGACAGATGCTGTCTGCAGGGAGAGGGTGAAGACAGTGACTTGTGTCACCCTCAGCAGCAAAGGGTGGCTCCAGAAGGGTCTCTGCAGGCCCCTCCCCTCTGTTCCAGGGCTCTCCATCACACTCCTGCTCCAGGAGGGGCCAACCAGACCCTGCAAATCTCAAGGTGGTCCCCACATTTCTAAGAAGCAGATTTTTTTTTTTTTTTTCCAAAGCAGGAATATGGTGAGAGTTGGGTCTCTGCATCCCTATTTTCTGGTTTGGCTCTGAAACATTATACCCAGGTCAGGGCCTTAAACCATCCTTTGTTTAGGCTTTCTCAGGCAGGTGATTTCTCTGTGCTGGGCTGCTGATGGGGATGGCAGGTTCCCCCGCCTTGCTTTCCCCCACCTCCCCAGTCTTTGATCACAGCAGCTCTGGAAACTAAGCTTTGAAAATACAGTCATTTCATGGATGTGTTGATTAGGAAATGAAATTCCAAGAAGCAAATGACAACCCAGCTGCACTGCCTGACTCTGCAAGGCTGGAGCTCCCCACCAGGAAACGTATTCTCATATTTTTTTGACACATCCAGGGTGTTGTATCATTAATAAAAAATGCAGACAGAACTTCTTAAGAGAAAATGACTTCCAAAGAAACTGCCTTTTTTCCCCCAGTTTTTTCTGTGAAACTGTAGGCTTCCTTGAAGACAGCTCAGTCCTTTCTCTCTTTCGCAGAGCAAAATGAAGCATAGGTTTACCCTGGAGCAGTGCCTTCTGGGCACACAGTAAGACCCCAGGGATTTATCTCTCCTAGCAGGCTGTTAATCAAGGCTTCCAGCTGCATAGGAAATTGGTTTTATTGGGGGACAGAGGGACGCTGTGGGCATTCATGGTTAATTCCACAGAAAAATAACCCCATCCCTGCAGTCCTGTGAGGAATGGGTTCTGTCTAGTCCATCCAGCTGGGATAGGGAGAGGTCTAGCTGATGTGCCTGCCTCCACAGCAGCCATGATGCCATACACTGACTCCAAGTAAGCCTCTCTTACTCAAACATCCTCAAATCCATGTCTGAAACACAATCCTTTTCCCCTTTCCTTCTGTATTAATAGCACTGTGCTTTTTTGAGTGTTATTCTGAGTATATCAGCCCAGGGTGGGAGAGTATTTTGGGGCTGATTCATCTCAATTTTGTTGCTGAGAAAGCAGGACATTCAACAAGGGTGATGGCAGAGGCTGGGCTGATTTGGTTTCAAAGCAGGTTCAAGAAGCTCTTTGAGGCTACTCAAGGCTCACAGAACTGCTGCAGGAGGGGAAAACCCAAAACAGGCCATGCCTGTGTGGGGCAGCCAGGTATGGGGCTGAGAGATGGTTCACACCCCCTGGAGGGTCATAGCTGCAGCAGCAAGTTGGATTTTCCAAGTCTCTAGATTTGCTTAATGTTTAAAGTTCAATGGAAGGTTGTTCAAGAAGGCCTGAAAAGAGGATGGGGTATTTGGAAGAACCTTTTTGTGAGGAAGAAATACCTCTGCAGGAAGAAGATTGTTTGCTGGGACACAAAGAGCACTCAGTCTTTGGTTGGCACTTCAGGTGTGATGTGAAAATGTTGTAAATGGCCTTCCTGTAAAAGGCAGATCACGTTTTCCTGGATGCAAGGAAGAAAGAAGAGCCAGGGAACTGATACAAAGAAAGCCTGTCAAAGCAACAAGCCAGGAAAAGCAGCTTTGCAGAAGTGCTTTGAACGGCTGCATGCGCTGTGACAGGGGATGTATCAGAGCCAGAGAGGTTAAAGCATGTAAGATGAGAGATGATGTTGGCCTAGACATGAAGGACCATATCCTACTCTTCTCTAGTTTGCATATCCGGAAATAACAAGCAGACAGGGTCTGGCTTCCAAACATTGTGAACAGAGGTAGACACCAACAGCCTTTATCCCTGTAGACCTTCTTTCCCCCCAGCACAGAATGGTTAAAACTATTTCTCTATCAGTGGGCTGCCTCCTCTCCCCGGGTGCTACTTAAAAATCACCCAAAAAAAAACAGGTCAGCCCTTACATCTGTAGCTTGTTCTGCACAAGTCACCCTGTTGGGAAGGGAGTTTTCCTGGTGACGGCAGGAAATCCATTTAGAGTTCCCCAGCACTTGCGCTGCAGCAGACCCTTTCCCTGCCACTGCTCCAGCCCACAGAGGCACTCCCACAATGCCAGAGGCTCATTCCCCTACAGCAGTGGGATGCAGGCAGAAGTGCGGCCAGAGGTGGGGATGCAGAGTGGGCACGGGGCGGGAGAAGGCTGAGCAGCCCCAACCCTGACTGCATTCCCCTGTAGTATGAGGCTGTTCTGGTTCCTCCAGCTGGTTGCACTCACCCATTCCCATCCTACCCCCATCCCCATCCTATCCCCACAAAGAGCAGCTTGCAGGTGACATCTTTGACACCTCCAGCTGTCTCTCTGCACATCGCAGCTTTTCATCTCTGGCAGCTAAGAGCACAGTGCTGGGGGAAGGGAACATACGCCAAAGCAGCTCATCTAAGGTGCCTTCTTACTAATCACATTACCTGCCCCCCTAGCAAGAGAGAGGGTTTGATACATGGCCAGGGAGGTACCAGAATACCTCCCCTCTCCCCATGCTGCAGGGGATGCTTTTGCCTCTCCGGGTTGCAGGAGGCAGCTCCATGACGGGACAGGGAATGGAACACCTCTCTTTGCAGGGATACCACAAAAAGCACAGGCTGGAGGCAGCCAGGAGCACATGTTCCTGACAGAAGTCCATACGGGAGTGTGAGGGGTGGGCAGCTGCCCTGCAGCATGACGGTGCTGGAAGGAAGGCAGAAAGAGCCACCTTCCATCACTGCTACCTGCAGGGCATTTGCTGGAATCCCAACAGCCTGGGGCAATTAGAGGGTATGAAGCTCGGGCTCAGCTCAGCTGCAGGGAATCTCACTACCCCCATTCCAAAGAACACCCTTTGTAGCTCCGACAAGCTCTTAATGATGTATCCCATTAATGGCTGATCCTACACAGTGAATGCAGGTGTCAGGGATGCGTGATTCAGACAGCAGCAGCAAGGTGATGGCTTTGCCCATCGGAGGGGAGGAGCTGTCCTGGTACCCTGGGGAGCCCAAGGGAGGCTGAGCTGCCAGGTGATGCTGTCATCATCTCCAGGTCCTGTCTGCTCTACACTGCTCCCTCCTGAGCTCAACTGCATCCTATCTCAGCCATGATTTCAAACGGAGCTGGTGCCCAGGGCCTGGTGCTGGGGATGTGGCAGTGACAAGCTATTGTGCCAATGGGGGCTTGGGAGAGACTGCAGAGCACTGATGGGTTGGCCCGTGAGCTTCGTAACAGTGCCAAACCTCTCTTCTTGCCTTTTGCTGGCCAGCCTGATAGGAGCTGATTAGCTGTGAAGGATGCACTTGTGGCCCTGTCCATCTCCCAGTGCACAGAAAAACAAGACTTCTGCATCTTTTCCTAAAATACATGCAAGTGCCAAATGTGCAGGTCAGCTTCTCCAGAGCCAGGGCTTGTGTGACTGTTGGCTCTGGTGTGTGGCTGCTGGAATGAGCTGAGGACCAGCCTGCACAGGAGAGAGACAGGAGAGAGACAGGCTCTCCAGGTTTGCTTTCCAGCTGGGGGAATCCTGACCTGCTTCTGCTCTCTTCTGATGGATGACCTTTCCACAACTCATGCTTGTGTTTGGGATTCCCAAAACCCCTGCCAACAGTGCATGCTCTCACCTGTGCATGCCTGGAGCCCTTTGGGGTCTGTGTGCAACCAGAGGAGTTACTACAGAGGGTTTTCCAGGGACTTGTCCCCTTCCCTACTCTGCTTGCCACAAGTCATTGGCCGGAGAGGAGGCACGGGCACGCACATGTTTCCGTATGTGTCTCCTTTTAATGCGTTTATTTTTAGCTTGTTTTTGTGGCCCATAGAGGATTCCACAGGAAATCCTGCAGCCATGGGATCATGAAAAGCTCAGGTTCCTGATTGTGTTACATACGTTAACAGAGATGTGATCTATACAGGGTTTTTTAAAAAGCAGCTATAAATACTTCCTCCAGCTGCACCAATATCCCCTTGTCCCTCTTCCCTCCACGGCACCTGTTGACACTCATGTACCCAGTTAAGATTAGCTGCTTCACAGGAAAGGGGAGCCCTGACTCTGGAGCCATCCCTCCCTGCCCTGTAGCAGGAGCACCTGGCTGGCCTGTTTTGGGACATGCCTTGGGCTGTCAAAACTTGCACAACCCCAAAGGGCTGACTCTTCTGATGGGTTTGCTTGGCCCAGCAGTGGTGTGGGGCAAGAGCCACAGGACCCAGCCCCATATGGTGTGGTGACACTTGGGTGGTTGCCATCTAAGCCCCAGGCAGCTCAAGGCTCCTGGCCAGGTAGCCCCACCACAGTGGGGAGGTTGTCAGTTCTCAGCCCTGCTTCCTTCCCTAGCCCAGGCTGGCCAGGGAAGCAGGGGTGCTCAGTGCTGGTGTGCACATTCACATTTCGTTCTGCAGCTGTGGGGTGCACTGCCAAGTGCATCATTTCCCTCCAGCTGTGGAAACTGATGGCTCGCTCACACGACCCCTCCAGGCTCACCAGAATGAGTAATGCCTGCAGGGCTGGCCTGTGTTTGTGAAATATGGAGATGTGCATGTATGAAGCTTGAGTTCAAGGCCTTCAAGTGTGTGGGAGACCTTTGGGTTCTTTTGACTAGAAGCAGAGGGGCTTTTCATCTGTGAGAGGCAGCTCTCAGTCTCCTCTCTGAGCTTTGTGGAGGAAAGGTGCTGCACAGGGTGCCCCAGACTGAGCTAGGACATGCCTGGAGGAGGCACCTGCTGGAAATGTGTCCCATCCATTACATCCATGCAGCCTCCAAGCTCAAGCCTGAAACACTTTTCCATGGAGAAAAAACCCAGCAAGGTAAGAGGGAGTTTGCCAGGGGCCAGTCCCTGCTTCCCTGCAAAGATGCCAGCCTGTGCTGGTGTCCATGGCAGGCACTACTCTGCAAAGTCCAACTCCAAGCTGTGCCCATTTTTTCCCTGTCCATGTGTCATCATTCCTGGTTACTGGTGAGTCAGCCCCTGGCCCTGCTGGGTGCCTCCACAGCAGCCATACTCTGCTGCTCTGCAGAAAACCTCAGCCATCAGGGGAGCCCATAACATAGCAGCTGCAGGCGGTGTTCCCCTTCCATGCTGGGAGGGAGCCAAGACTTTCTTAAAGGTTTGTTTATGCAGAAATTATCCAAATCATAATGAGAGACTCCTTCATTTGCCACTTTCCCCCTACACAAGAAGCTAATGCCATAACCCTTCACACTCCTCCGGCCCTGAATGTGCCTGAAGAGTCCATCCTGGAGCCAGAAGAGGTGTCTGATGAAACTTTAGTTGAGCATGAAACATGAAACATTGGCTGCACTGTGAGACTTGATGTGGGAACTGGAAGATGTATTCAGTTCACAGTTAAAGCAATCAGAAATTTACCCCATCACTTGGAAACTCTTCTGATCCCCACCTACACTCTCCCAAACTACATCTCTGAGTGTGCCACACTCCCAGGCTGGAAGCTGGGTTGTGTCCCTCTTTGCCAGTGTGCAGGATGGATTGAGAGCCAAGCAATGTCTTTCTGCCCAGGCAGACCCTGCTGAGACCCTGACGTGGGTACAAGGGGGTTCAGATGTGTGTTGTCAGCCCTGCTATTGCTGTACTCCAGTAGACCCAGAGCTTGTACAGACGGGATGGCAGAAATCCAAGGAAAGGCTCATGACACCAGCTCAGAGGAGAGCAGAGAGTGAAAAATGGGATTATGCGGGCTCAGCTGATGGAGAAGGCAAAGTCAGAAGCAGAAGACAGAGTGTTTAGAGGTGAATTAATTCTGTTTATGTAGATTTGAGGTTCATCTATGGTATGGTCATCCAAAACACTGCAATGAAGCCCATCCTGGGGAAGATGTCACACACCATGGGACACACAAGGACTGCCCTGGTCCTCTGACTGACCAAGGCCTGCTGGATCTGGAGAAGGTCTTGCCAGAAGGATCAAATATAAGAAGCGGAGGAAAAGTAAAAGCAGTATTTGCTTTCTTCTGCCCTGCTTCTCCCAGGCTGTCACTTTAGTCAAGGCTTCTGACAACCCCTTCAGATGAAGTGTACTCCAAAAATGTATGCTGGGTTTATGTAAGACTCCGGTACCTTTGGTGACTCACACGCCTTGTCCTAACATGCTGTTCCCCACAGCCATTGTGTAACCTCACTGAGAAAGCACGCAGTAGCCAGCCCCAGGGATGGGGAGCCGTGGCCTTAAAGATCTTCCTTCCCAAGGAAAGACAAACCCCTCTGAAGGACCATCCCATTCCTCTCACATATGGAGATGAAGGAGTCCTCCCACAGTGTTGGTCCTGCAACTCGAGGGATGGTCAGGGAAATGAAAATTGTGAAATTCATCAGACTAGAGAATTTGTGGTTGGCATCCAAACCTGTGGTTTTCCCTGTTGTGTGCTGTAGTGAAAGGTCTACTAGTACTTGTAATGAAAGGGTTCATAGGCAGGAGAGCAGGAACAGGGATATCTTCCTCACTTACCCAGGGAGCCTTCTTCCTGCAGTGAAGGAGCCTGAGTTTTCTCTTGTTTAAGCATGAAAACATCAGGATAGACTTTGCAGCCAGCAGTGGAGATACTGGCTGTTCCTCTGGCACAAAAGGAGGATCAGGCCTTTGAGGAGCTCCTGGAACTTGCAGTGGATGTGTGGGCACAGCAAGAGGCAGTGAGGGGTGCAAGCACCCAGGAGCAGCAGCATTGGAAGTGGGGACAATATTCCCAGCAGCAGGGTGGGGACAGAACAGCCCAAGGTTGTCAGGATGGATAAGCCCATGGGGGCAAATTGCATGTGTCTGTCTCAGTGTGAGAGGCTGTGAAGGAGAGGGGCTGTGCCTATCTACTGAGCAGCAGTCTGCCCCAGGCTCCTTGCAGACAGGTCCAGTCTGCCATGTTTTGCCATCTCCTGGGACAGCATCTCCAGTGGCACAGAGCAGAGGGCCTCACCTTCCCTCCTATTCAGAGTCTGCAGTTGCTGGAAGGACACAAGTCTCATCTAGGCAGCTGTACCTTGGCATTTTGTGTGGCTGATTTTGGTTTGGTTTTTAACCCTGCCCATATTCTGTGTTTGAATGCATGTGCCATGAATCCAGCTCAAACAGCTCAGCCCCTCAAGGCAGCAGAGTTACTGTAATGTGGGTATGTTGGAGGAAGGCTGAGAACTGGCAAGTCAGCAGCAACCTCTGCTTCTCTGAACTCACACTGCCAAGGAAGTTCAGACCTCATCCTGCCTCACACTCATGTCTCTCAAAGAAATCAGAGGCAATGAACAGCGTGCTGCAGGTTTGGTGCTGCCTTATGACTTCAGGGCCAGCTCATCAGCTGGGACAAGTGAGGGTAGCTGCCCCGAGGCAGTCCAGATGAGCAGGTATTTTCCTGACATCTTGCCAGTCCTTGATTCCTGTCCAGGACTCCACACCTGCCCCAGCCTACCTTCTGGTACAAAAGTGATGGGTTTGAATCATGCAATGGATTTACAGACTGGTTCATAAGCTGAACTGAAAAATAAAGTTAAAGAAACTCTTCTTGTTCAACTAAGGATCTGGTTTCCACCGTTTTGTAGCTCTGCAATGGAGTGATAACATATTAGGGCTGAGTCTTGGCTTCAGGACGCCACTTTTAGACTTGTATAAAATCACAGTAATGCAGGCATCAGACTCATTATTTATGATACAGCTATAAATTATACAATTTTGCCCCCTCAGTCCATAGCTAGAAATCACCACTTCCCACATACAGCATATGCAATGCTTTATTTTTAAAAAATAACTTCCATCTTTCTAAAGAGTAAAGGCAGAGCAAAAAGATGAATTAATGTGACCTATTATTAAGTTATGAAATGCTTACAAGCCCACAAAACCATGCATGAATTCAGCTTCCTTAGGAAAGAGGGCGACTGCAAGGAATTTCAGAGCCAGCACCTTGCCTGATGGAAAGCGGAAGCCACCGGCTTCAGCAGGAATGTCTATTCCTAACTGCAGAACTGGTTCCCAGAACCGGCTCACCGTGAAGCCCAGCCTTGGTGGTGTTGGAGGACACTCATGAGAAGCAAGACAATTATTTTCCCCAATTAATAATGGCAGAATGATTTGCAAGTCATGTTCTAACGGCTACAACCACACGGCCACCAGGAATCGAGCCTGCAGGAGCACACCCTGCCTTTGCCAGTCTCACAGGCTGCTCAGGCACAGGATGTCTCTGCTGACTGGCAGCTCTGCCTGCTGTCACCATGGCACAGGGTTCTTTCTGTAAAACCTGTTTCAGACATATTTTGCCAGGCTCTAACCACCAGGGCCGGCCTCAGATGTGCCAGCTGGCTGCCAGGCTGGGAGATCTCAGTCAAGGTAGTTCAGCAAGGGTAAGGCTGAGACATGATATCTTTTGTCCTTGACCTTTTGGGAAAGCTCTGGGATGAAGAGGTAAAGAGAAGAGATGTGGGCATCCTGGGAACAGAGGGGGAAACTCTGAGATGGGGTGGGATGGCTCAGGAGGGGCAAGTTGGGATAAGGAGCTGGGGGAAAGGAAGGAGTGGACCTCAGAGGACATGGAACAGCAGGAAAGAGGAGTCCCTTCTCCCCATTAGGATGTGTCCCTGCAATATCTGGGAAGAACCACATATTCCCATCTGTGTTTCTCCTCCATTGTCAGCTGAAACCTTCAGATCCTGCGTCTCACATGGGTTGATGCTTTGTGGATGGCAGCCTTCCACTGGGACAAACACATTGTTAGATCCCATCACACTTCTCCCTGGTGGTGTCTGTACTCTGGCTCTGCTGCCAGCCCTGTGACCCCCCACGTGGGCCTGCTGGGGACTCCCATGTGCTTTGCTGGAACCCAGGAGCACCCCTGCAGAAGAGAGTATGTGTGCAAGTGACCTTCAGCCAGCCACTCCAGGGGTAGGAGAAACCAAGAGAAGCTGCCTCTGCAGGTTTCCCATTTCACTGTTTCCTCAAAGCTCCCCACACAGGCTCATCTCTGTGCACAAAATGGATGGTTCCTATCGGCAGAACAGCACCAGAGCCACAATCCTGCTTGGAGAGATACCTGAAGCAGCCCAGTGTGAGCCTTAAAGCAGTTTAACTGCTGAGCTTAGAGGAAACCAGCCTGTTCTGTTGTGCTAATATTGCATTTATATTGCTCCTGGTAGAGGTACCCGCTGTAACCCAGCTAACCCAGCAAAGGGGATTCCTCTCCCACACATAGCTCTGCTCCCACTGCAGGTCCCGTGTGCAGGGCCTCTGGAAAGGCAGCAAGCAGTCCTGTAATTAAAGCCTGGATCCTAATGTGCAAGTACAGAGAGGCCACATGCTGGCTGATTTTCTTTGTAGCTTGAATAGTGTTTCTTTAATGTAGGTGGGTTGTTTTTTTGGTTGGAGTGTTTTTCGTGCGTGTGAGAAACATAAATAGGCCTTCATCTTTTATGCATTTCCTTGTGCCTTCCAGACCCAGAGCTCCTCTCCATCATTTGACATCGTTTCTAGTTTTGAAAGACGCACTTACTAGAAAAAGATATAAGGGTGTTTTCATTGCAGTACATCATATTCACATACATAAAATATTAAAAGCAATACAGATGAACCCCAAAACAATACAGCACTTTAGAAAATAGTATTAGTCTTTTCCCTAGGTGTTAGAGAATGCGATAAATCCTACTCTGTTAGACATTGCAGCCTCTGTGGACTGCCAAGGGGAGCGTGTATCATGCTTAGAAATACCAGGAGGGTCTCTTATGAAGGGAGAAGAAGATTTCCTGCTATATGCATGCAGACACAGAAGAATATAAATATATGCATGTGTGTGTGGATGGATGCTTACATAGCATTTGTCAGCACTGCCAAGGCGCATTGGTTGTGCCTGCCCCACACCGCCGTCTCCCAAGGACAGAGTGCATGTCCCGAGTCCTCTCCCAGTCTGTGGCAAGTCTTCCCAGAAAAGACACGAGGTCCTGAAATCTATGGCACAGTGCCATAGAGAGGTCTACAGGACATGGCAGTGGATGGCAAATGCAGCCCAGTGGAAACAACACGTTTTCCTCTAATGGGCAGCTCCACTAAAGGAGCCCTTCAATGTCTTCCAAACATCCTTGCTCAACTCACTGCAGTCAGACTTTGGCCTCAGGGGAGCCCAGGCTCGGTATCAAGTGGCTACAGGTGATGCCTCTGACCTCCAGCAGTGTCCCCTGGAGACAAGTCCCCTTGCAGGTCACCTCCCTCATATAAGAAGGCAAAATGATTTTCCTCCTCTTAAAGGGTGTCCTAGAGGCTCAGGCCCACAAAAACCAACTGCAATATTCACTGAAGCCCAGTAGCATGAGGAAACAAGAACTCAAACCATCCAGGATCACACCCAGTGTGGGACGTAATGTGGCCTCTGAGTTCACTCCTCTTTGTGAGAGGAGCAGATTTACTCAAAAGGAAAATTCTCCCAGGGTTAGTGCCTGCATGTTTTTCCAGCTGCTAGGTCTCTCCCCATCCCTCAGATCCATGTGCCTTTTGAGTCTGTCAGCTCTTCATTCATATCCACATGTGTGTTCCCTTCCTCCTTTCCCACTGGGAAGCCTCTCACAGCCCACCCAGCCCCTACAATGCCATCCTTCACTTCCCCTCCTGGGGCAAGGCAGCAGGAACCAGCACTGCTCCCATGTCCCAGCTTACTGTGGTTAAAACCATCTCATCTGCTAATGTAGATACACAGAAGTGCTTTCAGCAAAAGCTGTTTGAAAAACAGGAGCAAGCATTTACTGAACCTTTAAAAACCTGCAAACTCCTCTCCATCCTGTTATCTTCCCTTTTTTCAATCTTCACTCTTTTCTTTCCCTTTTTTCTCTTTCAAGTCATAGAAAAGTTTTATATTAATAATTACTGGTGCCTCTTTTTCATGGTATTTGATTCCATATTGCTGCTGAAAAAAAATGGTAAATATAAAAGGTTCTTAAAGCATTCAGAGTCATACACCCACATTTCTCTCCAATATTATCTTGCTTTTCAAAGTCAGACTGAAAAATCTACAATAATTGTGAAAGTTTTAAAACAAATTTAAAGGTCTGATTCTTCGAAGTTCAGGTGGTTCAGGATTCAGTAGCCACCAAAGAAAGTAAAACCAGAACCAACAGAAAATATGAAAATCCTTTTACAGGCAGAAAATGTTAATGGGAGAAAAGTTAAAGGTGTTAATAGTACCAATGCCATATTCAGCATCTCCTATAAATGGGGAAGGGAATGTTACTGTTGGCAACCCTAGGCAATGACAGGAAGTATTTATTAGCTCAATGGGATCCTATATTTGCAAGGGTAAATCCTGCCAGCAAGAATTATCGCTCTGTTGACAGACTAGCTAAGGGGCCAGGGAGAAGGTAGGTGGCAAAGTGGGCACTCACTGAGGGCAGGGGAGGGCTTGAGAGCCCCCAAAAAGCAGAACTCCCCAGGCAAGAGGGTTTCCAGGGCTACCCTCCTGCCCTGCTCAGAGCAGCTCACAGCTGTGACCACTCTGATGGTATTTTTATGAATGGTGAAAGGAGACTTTGGTCCAACAAGTCATAGGAGAAGTACTGGGCTGAAAGAAAGAAGGGCAAAAGGGAATAAAAGCAATGAAAGGTGATTAATGCTATGTAGTTGTAGGTAGATGCTTGCCTGTAAATCATGTGATGGTGTGCAACATGAAAAGAAAATCAAAGCAAGTTATTCGAAGGGAAACTCCGTGACACATGGAGAAAACTCTTCAGCTGTACACCACAGGCTTGATTTTCTCCATTCAGAATACCTGCAGTATGCATGGACTTCACTGCCAACAGGGACTATTCATTTATTACAGTTATATAGTGCCAGGCACTTGAAGCAAGTCCTACAAAGCTCTGTGATTCATACAGACCACAGACCTAATCCCAAAATGTTTATTATCATCAGTGAAAAGAGGCTAAGCTGTGACAGGCACTCTTGGCCAGGAAGAAGCAGAGCTGGTGCCCTGACTATTTTGGGACAAAGACATCCTGTTCCTCCAAAGCCTGAGCTGGGAGTACATCTTTCCCACTGGGAAGCACCAGCCAGGCTGGCTGCAGGGGCAGCCAGGGGGAACCTGGCCCTCTACAGCAACTTCAGATGCCTGCTCAGATAAATACAGATGCAGATGAATAAAGCACTTGAGTTTATTATTTGTGTATTTGAAATTATGATAGTCTTAATTCCTGCTTTTCATTTTGATAATATTAAAGCATTCCTTCTAATTCCTTTTGCTCTTCTATGCATCTTGAAAACTGTAAAGATCCCCTCTCTCTCCAAAAGTGTTTTTACGTTCTAGTGTGATGTGAATTATAATCAGGATTGGGGCAACAGCGTTAATGTGATATTTTTCCAATTCAATTTGAAGCTATTGACCTTCTTTCTACCCTTTGCAGCCATAACACTAGGTTGTGACACAGAAACTCAGGATAGACATGCAAATAAAATATTTCTTCTTTGCTTTTGCAAAGGTTGTTTATGATTATAGAGTTAATTCACTGTTCAACCCCCCCTTGTTGCAGTAGCACATATAATGTTGCTGACTTTGTCTGGGTAATTATCAAGGATGCCTTCAACATAAGCACAGCAATACAGCTGTCTGTGATATCCAGTAACCTTTTGGGCAGTGGGGAAGCTCCAAGGGAAAGCAGATGTTGGAAAAGGTTTTGGAAAAGGTAGAGAGAAGGATCCAAGTAATTATAGGCCTGTCTCCTGACACAAGTCCCAGCAGTATAATGGAATGACTCATATGGATCTAGATTAACAAAGAATTAAGGGAGGAAAATATCATTAATGCCAATCAACAGGAGTTTATGGGAAGAGACCCTTTCAAACTGACTTGTTATCTTTCACCAAGGAGATTGTAATGTTGAGTGATAAACGTAACAGAGGTGATGTAAAACACTTGGACTTCTTTAAGGCCTTCAACTTGTTGCAGCAGGACATGGTGATTAAGAAACCGGAACAATCCAAAGCCAGCGTGACACATATAAACTGGTTGTCTAACTAATCATGCCCGAGACACCACCATGGGATTCCTGGAAGGGTGCTCGGGGCATTGTGAGCAGCAGGCACTGCTCCCTGGGTGCCACCTTGGGACCTTCAGCTCAGTGTCTCACCCCAACCATTTATTCACTCCTCAGTCCTTGCACCCATTCCCTTTGCTTGCTGGCAGACCCCACTAATCAGCTGAGTTTTCTCAGAATAGTTTATTTTTTCCTTTCCCACACTGGATGGCCTGCACACTGTGTGAATTTTCAAGATGGCAATTACTTATCGACAATTTTCTAACATCAGAAAAATTCAATATGATCCCATAACCCTGCACAATTGGTTCTTCATCTTTACCAACTGATATTTTATCAAAAACTGTAAAGAAACAAGAGGATTGCTGATAAGGTTTGTAGATGACACCAAGACAGGGAAAAAAGGTAGAAATTAAAGGATGTCATCAGCACAAGCAAACAAGTTTGCAAAATTGCAGTCAGATGAATAATACACATTTGATTACGACCAAACAAAAAAATCACAACTGTAAGAATAATAATAAAGGGTAGTTTCAATATAGGAGATACCATATGGAGGGGAAGGGTCAAAGATACTGAAAAGGGCACATGAGACATAGCTGAATGTGAGTTTCCAGAGTTCAGAGTCACAATATCTGAGAGGGCTAAATGGGTTCTTTGGCTGTGGCATCAGCAAAATAACCTACGTCATGTCTGTATTTGGGTTTCATGTTATTACAGCTGAAAAACCATGTTCACATCTGGTATCCACAGCACAAACCAATGGATAAGGTAGAGATGAATCAGAAGCAACATGCATACTGCTGCTTACAAACTGGAATAGGATGCCTTTTGAGAACAGGCCCCAAGACTTCATTCTCTTCGGTCTCTTAGAGGGATGGATGTGGGCTGACCTGGGTCCTGATTTGGAGTAAAAGTCTGATCATCCATGACACAAAAGGAGGAAAGTTCCCATAGCTGGAAGATGTCATTAGCAGGCATATCCAGAGCAAAAGAAAAGGTTTCTAAAAGTGAGGAAGAACAATCACATGGACAGTCTTCCTAAATTGCTCACTGATTCCTTGCCTCTGGTAATATTTAAATAAAACATACAAACCATATCAAACACAAGTTACTTCAGGGAAATACACAGAGGGACTTCAGGGCTTGGTTCTGCTAAAACTTTGGAGACTGTATGAGCAACAACCTGGGTCCTCACCTAAAGTGCCTTCAGAAACTACTGAGGTTCAGCTGATGTCTGGACCTTGACACACACTCTTGTATGAACAAGGATTTAACAAGTGAGGGCTATACCAATTTTTAGGAAAACCTGTACCCAAAAGCCCTGGAATTTATCTTACTGCTACAAAACAATTACTTCCCACTATCGCCTGGGCACACCAGTTCTTAACTGGCACTTGAAAACATGACATGCTCAGGAGTCATCTATTCATTGTGAATGGAGTCTTTGATTCAGTAACAACCACACAGGAAATGGTGTAGGAGGCACACTAACATGCCTGACTTAGATGGCAAAGCATCTAGGATGCTGCTTTGGTGGGGTCATGTGCTGGTAGAAATGGAAGAGGCTTGCTATAAAACACCTATTTTAGCTTCAAACATATGGAGTCAAATTCAGAGCTAGCATCACCACCAACTGGCTACTTGTCCTTTGTATCACCTTTGTAACTCACATGGCACCAGGGTCATGGAAAGCTAAGGAGGTATTTCCAATCCTCTACTTCTCTAAACAGTGACCTTGTGCCAACCCATGAGAGCAATGCTCTCACCCGGCTCTCTGCAGCACTGTGATTCTGTCCTGGAGCTATGATCCATATAGGCATTTGCGTCAAATGGTGGTGGAATTAGTGCAGTTCAGGCACTTGATAGTGATCCCATCATGAAGGTTCACGTGTCATGCACCACACCATATGGCTCTGCAGGCAAAGCACAGCATGCTTGGCCCTAAGGAAGGGAGCTAAATGAGGCTTGCAGTTCAGGAACCACCACTGTTTGCTCCTGTTTGCCCACAGCTGCAGCGCAGCGCCTGAACCTCTCCTCACCTGCGGAATGCAGAGCAGCTGCAGTGCCACGGCCACTCTGCTGTCCCCAGGCACTTGTATGGACTAAAGGGAGAAGTTAACACACACAAAATCTTCTCCTGCCTCTCAGATCTCAGTCTCTACTGGATATGAAGTCGAGGAGGAAGATCTTTTCCCTTTCCAATGTCTTCTCTGCTGTCAATACCACATTTTGCAGCAGGTTGCACTTGGGCCTCATTATAACTGAGCATGGACTATTGATTCAGGTTGCAGACAGTAATCAGTCCTTTTCTATCAATAGCTTTGTCATTGATATTTTAAAAATCACACACTTCTTCCTACCATAAAACACTGTTAAGACTATGTATTGTCTGGTAGTTAAGATTTTAAAACCAAATACTGATTTCAAACACAAGGAACGACTTCAGTTCTAAAGACAACACTGATGATAAAACAGTCCTGGAAATCTTCCACTGCACAGAATTACCTTAGAATTTCTACAAGATAAAAAAAAAGGCATTGAAATAAGAATGAATAATATTAGCTACATCCCAGTGGATATAACATATTTTAAAATGTGTTTTTCAAAGGCTCAAGGAAAAAAACAAAAAGTTTCATCAGGGCTAACAACTATCAGTCTAAACTGGAATTTTTGTATAAACTAAAATGATTTTAATACCCAGGCAGATTCCCAGCTGCTAAGTACTGTCATAGCTGCAGAGCACAACAAAGCACCTATAACAATTACATTTGCTGATTCTCTACCTGCCTCTACCAACTGATATCTTTCAGCCCCCAGCCTTTAAAGAGCGGTGAGTGGAATACAAATTCTTCAGTCAGTTCTACATTTGTAATCCTTCTTCCAGAATTAAGACTTAAAACCTGTGCATATGAATACATTAAACTTAATCCTTATGTTTTGCCCAGCAATTGTAATAAAGTCCAACAGTTTTTGCTCTGATTGCAAATGCTATTAGAGTCTACTCTGTGCAGTGCAGTGTTAAGAGGTTCTTAGTGTGGCTTTTGATGTCCAGAAGAAAAAAATTCTAAATTCTTCACCACAATGATGTCATTCTGTATCATATTGTTTTCTCTGTGAGGTGGCAGCCAAACAAGCGACATTAAAAAGGCACCTTAACTAGCAGAATCTGATCCCTGTACATTTTTGAGTCATATTTTCCAGCTCTATGGGCAAAAACAAGTTTTTATAACTGCTAGCACTGTAGCCAGTACAGCTCAAAGCACAAATTGCAGCCTATTCTGGTAATATACATACATTATCAGCTAAGTCCGCCTTACGAAATCACTGTCAGTACCACTAGTGATAGCACAAGAATCAGAGAGCATGATAGGATTATGAGACTGCTTTCTGAGTTTTCAGAACCTTTACATAGGAAAAAAAAATCACCTTCTGATTTGTGAATGTGGCTTAAGTAGTACCTGATAATACACAGAATATTTATGGACAACGAAGAAAGAGGAAACCCATGCAATCAGCTTTTTTCCATGGCCCAATTTCTAAGATGAACATGAATACACTTTGAAATTAACTCACCTGTTTAAATGGGAGAAGCAGAATATAGCAACAATGAAATACAGAAGAAAGCACCTGCTATGCAGTTTGTCATTCCCTGTGCAAGTTTTGCTACACAGTAAAACCAGCTCTAATCAATGTTGTCATTTAATGGCAATAAAATAGCAAAATCAGCTACTATTATTTTTGTGGTCTCAAGCACTTCAAAAGTTCTTACTTCAAAACCACTTTGCCAATGAAAAACGTGACCCTGAAAGCTACAAACAGTCATCCCCCACAGCTCCCCTGCTCCCTTGTGCCCCTTCCCCAGCCCCTTTAAATTTGGACTGCAAGTATTACATGTGGACTTTATCAAGGGCAATAGTGGAACACCTACTGTATCAGCAGGCCCAGGAATTTCATCTGACTATCCACCACTGTACAGCTCAGATTTTATCAGAGTGACTACTGCTTCCACAGAGCAGAAATGCAAGTATGTAAAACACAATGCTCAGTTTAATGCCTCTTCATGCCTGTGCACAGAGCTTCCACAGATCAGGACAGGCACACTCCTAGGTGCGAACAGAATTACGTGTGCTGCTCACATGCTGCCAATCGCTCCAGCACGGGCAGCTCAACCTTCCCATGCTGGCTGGACTGCCCATGAGTGCAGGGTGAGAACACTAGGCTGGGTAACAACCCAAAGAAACCTCTGCTCATTTTTCGCCCTTTTTCTGACTCTGTCATAACTCAATTACAATTTTTTACAAACACGTTGTAAAGAACATATTCTACTGGCAATCAAAAAGAAAAAGATGAAGCAGCAGCCCTGTGGCAAAAGCAGAGTCAGGAGATCTGGATACTTTTCCTGGCTTTGCTTTAGACTTCGTGACTGACCTTGACAAGTCAGATATAGACAAATCCCACTCCCTGCTCTGTGCAAAGGGTCCTGCCTGCTTCCCAGGGAGAGTGGCTCCGACAAGTAGTGGAGCCACTACTTGTCTGAGCAAATACACATGTGGATGTGCATGTACACACAGAAATACAAACATTTGCACAAGAGATGAGTCCTGAAATCCAAAATTCCTGTCATTAACACAAAGCAAGACATCAGCTTAATGAGAGAGTTAGGAAGGAAAATCTGCAGGTCAGGTGTTGTGGAGCATTTTGATAATGAAGTAACAGATGTGCAACTTTACTGGGTGGTGTTCAAAGGCCATCTTTCCTTGCTTGTGTCTCTAAACGTAAGGGAAATATTGCCTACATCATAGGATGGATTTCAGGGCTAAGCTGGCAAATATGTATGAGAGCCATAAAGTTTGTCAGAGAAACTACACTTTAGAAAGACAAAATGTTACTGCTAGGCTGCCAGACCTGCAGATGTGCCAAGTTTCTACAAATCCCACCAGATCCAGCATTTTTTTTCTACAGAAGTTCATATCTTCTCTGTAAAAAAAAATAAACACCAAAGAGAAATAGGTTTGGTTTTAAACCATCTACATACTGAATATACAGAAGTTATTTCTCTTTCTTGTTTCTCATTCATAATTAGATCTACTCATGACTATACCAAGATCTTCTTTATAGACTTAAAAAGGATTGTGCAGAGTAACTACTGGATATATAAAGAATGTTTTGATAGCCCAGGCTTCCACCCTCCTTCAACAAATGACCCAAGCATCAAGGTGGTATGAAAACGCAGTGCTGTAACACTGTGTGGGCATCTGATGGCACCAGGTGAGATCTGCCAACACCAGCCTCAGACCCCTGCCAGGTGTGAGCTCCCTTCTGTACCACACACCATCCTCTGGGCTGGGAAAGCCCAAGAAAAGGGAGGACGTGCTTTGACAGATGGCCTAAGGGCCGAACCCTGAACACGGATGACCCATTCCCGGACTAGCCATGCCAGTGTCCCTTCCCCTGGCTGTGAGTGGGCAGCAGGGTCTCTCCCCTTCCCCAGCTGAGGGCTGGCTCTGCAGGGAGATCTGTCATTTCTCCAGTCGCTCTTTGCCGCTCCATCCCCTCTGCCCCATGGTGCTCCCCAACACTTGAGCTCCCCACCCCACCTCAGTCCGCATCTCCTCTCATGCTGGGGGGCCTGCAGCTCCCTGAGGGGCTCTTTGTAGAATCATAAAATCACAGACTGTTAAGGGGTTGGAAGAACCCAGTCCCAACCCCCTGCCAGAGGCAGGGACACCTCCCACTAGACCAGATTGCTCAAAGCACCATCCAAGCTGGGCTTCGACACTTCCAGGGATGGGGCATCCACAGCTTCTCTGATAACCTGTTCTGGTGCCTCACCACCCTCACAGTAAAAAATTTCTCGCTAATATCTAATCTAATTTTCCCCTCTTTCAATCTGTACCCATTACTCTTTGTCCTATCGCTACAGTCCTTGACTGAGAGTCCCTCTCCAGCTTTCTTGTAGTCCCTCTCAGACACTGGAAAGTTGCTGAGTTCCCCAAACAACCTTCTCTTCTCCAGGCTGAACAGCCCCAACTTTCTCGATCTTTTTAGGGGAGATGCTCCAGTCCTCCTATCAACTTCGAGGTCCCCTCTGGACTTGCTCCAACAGTTCCATATCCTCCTTGTATTGGTGACACCAGAACTGTACGCACTGCCCCAGGTGGGGTCTCACAAAGGCGAACCCCACTCCAAGCTGTTCCGCCCCGGGGCTACTCCGCTCCCCGGAGGATGCGGGGCCGGCAGGGAGGGCAGGGGCCGATCCCCGGAGGATGCGGGGCCGGCAGGGAGGGCAAGGGCCGATCCCCGGAGGATGCGGGGCCGGCACGGAGGGCAGAGCCGATCCCGGCCCCGAGGCCCCCGCACACGCCGGGCGGGGGGCGGGACCTTCCGGTTCATGTCGGCGCTGGGCTGGCGCGGAGGAGCAGCGCGGCCATCTTGGCTCGGCCGGGAGCGGCAGCGGGGCGGGCGGGGGGCAGGCAGGGAGGGAGCGGCGGGCGGGCACCCACCGACCGTCCGTCCGCAGCCCGTGGGGCGCCGGCCTTCTCGGAGCCTGGGGCGGGCTGCGATGCGAGCGGCGGCGCGGTGAAGCGGGGCCCCGGCGGGGGAAGGAGAGGGCAGACCCCCGGGCGGCGGGCCTGCGCTAGCCGTGCCCCGGCGGCAGCGGAGAGAAGCCGGGCTGTGCGGCGCCCCGCTGCCGCCTCCACCCGCCCGCCCTGCGCTCACCCCCTCCCCCCCGGAGCCGCTCCCTCGCCGCCTCCCTTCCCTCGGCTCCATCCCTTCCCTCGGCTCCATCCACTCCCCGCTGGATGAGGCGACCCCCTCCCCGCTGCTGACCCCTGCGGACCCCGGCTGTAGGATGAGCCCGAAGGACTCGGAGGGGGCGAGGCCGCTCCGCTCCCCGAGGAGGATCTAGTGGGGGGGCACCGACGCGACGCCGCCCCCCGCCAGGCACCTCGTCCTTCATGGTGGCTCCCTGCGACCACCATCTCGGAGCAGACGCGCAGCCCGGGGCCCGTGTGTGTGTCTGTGCGCGCCGCCGCCGCGGCCGCCCGAGTGAGGGAAAATGTCCACTCGGACTCCATTGCCCACGGTGAACGAGCGCGACACCGAGAACGTGAGTACCGCGGCCGCGGGGGACCCGCCGCACCGCGCCCGGCCCCGCGCCGCGCCCGGCCCCGCCGCGGGGGCATCGCCCCGCGGGGCGCTGTCAGCAACCGCCCGCCGCCCCTACGCTGCCCAAATTGCCGATTTATTCTGAATTGATTATTTTTTTAACCCCTCCACAGCACGGTTCGCCTGCTCCGTGGCGTTTGTGGGCATCCCTCCCCCTCCCAAACCCGGTGTCCCCTCTTTAATTCGCCCTGTACTATTCGAGTGTCTCAGGGTGGGGAGGATCGCGTTGGTTATGTCGGTAACGGGGATCCGCGGTGGTGGGGAGGGGAGCTCTGGGGGGCTGCTGCCTTCTCCTGATATGCAAACTTACTGCTAAAGCACCCGAATAAACCTCTGGTAAACAGATGGGAATAATTCAGCTTGGCTAGGGGTGGGCTAGGTGACCTAGATAATAGGCCTCTTCCCTGCTTAATTTGCAGGGTTCCCGATGGTAATGACGCTGTTAGGCTAGTCACCTGTTCAGATTACATTAAAAGGGTTTCTTTATTGGAATTACCCTTCGCGCAAGGGAGCCTATTCCCTTCACACTATGTGTGTCGTCCCCCCCCCCCCTTTTTTTTTTTTTTTTTTTTTACCTTGACAAAGCCAAGGTTTAGGAATTGACACTTTATTTACAAGATTAAGTCAGTCACAAAGGTCGTATGCTAAAGGGAGAAAGAACAACAAAAAAAAAGTAGTCCTACCACATGAGCATATAGCAACAAACGAAGCTCGGTAGGAGACTCCCTTTCTGCAGATAGAAACTATATTTCTCCCAAGTTAAAACTTACTTGGTCCTGGTATATCCTGTCTGACCATTTTTCTGCATGGGCTGTGACATGTCCCCAAATGATAAACAGAAGGGAGTTGTCACTCAGTGTAGTCTGAAATGAGTTGATCGGTGAACTTTGTATTCAGCTTTTTGTAAAGGCTATCTGATTGTTCTTTACAAGATAGATGCTAAGGTTGATGGAGGCTTTTTTTTTTTTTTTGCGCAAGAGTTTCTTATGTTTTGGACTGGCATAAAAGGTGGAAACTTTGGTTAAAGATCAGGAAAAACTGTTGGATTGTTCCAGACCATAAATAGTCCGAGAAAAGTGATGGTAGCCCCATTGTTTAAAACAAGACCAGACAAAGCGTTAGAAAACATGCTGCATGGAACAATTACTGCATTACTAGGGATTTAGATTTTATTGACATAATAGGCACTTCTGACTTCTGTGATCTTTATTTGTTTTAGCACTACATGCAACCTGCAGGCTAAGGGCTGAATTGAGCAAAAAGCCAACTAAGCATATTTGGTTGTAAAATCTCAATGAGCTTCCTGTCTTGTGGAAGAAAATAATTAAAATATTATGCAGCCCTTCCTATGCCATGGGGAGAGTTGAAGTTGAAACATACTCTACAAAATACTATGCGGAGTTTATTTGGATAATTGTTTTAGTGTATAACAAACCTGACTGGGGTTTTCAAGCTCCATGTGAATGTATGGAGGCCACATAGTAAACCATTTTAGAAACTGTTCAGATCAGATTCCCCAATTAATTCAAACTCAACTGGGGATAACTTAACAGTGGAAAGACTTAATATGTGCTCGAGGAGACATAATTATTCACAAGCTGTGTATTCTAGCACTTGAAGTTAGATTTTTACATGTCTTCCACTTAAGGCACCTTGTTCTCACTTCAAAATATTGGTCTAACACTTCTGTTTATTTATCTTCATAATTTGACATACATGGATTGTCTTGCTTGCAGATGAATTGCCTTAGGTTTAGAATAAGGCATATTTTTCAATTGCTGTATTCTGTGCTGGTGTCCACAGAAATACCTGTGGGTAGTGATATTGACAGGGAGTGATTAATCCAAGTAACTCACCAGATCCAGCGAGCCAAGCCCTCCCCCAGTGTGATACCGTATTCCTCAGGAAGCTCTCTGATGTTTTGGCCATCAGCTGTCTAGAAATTTACCAAACTGTCTTCTGTTCAGCCTTGCTTAAAAACTAAATTTAAATCTAACATTTAGTCTGTGTGAATTACCCCTACAGCTGTGAACATCAGGTCTCTTTTTTAATACCAAGTGCAATAATTTTGATACTTCAGCTAGCTATTCTTCTACCCCAAATCTGGGTGTGTTGTATTGGCAAGTAAATTGAACCTTGATTCATTCTCTTTCACATAAGAGAAGTCTAATTAGTTAATATTCAGAGGACTCTTTGAAGAGGCTTAGGAGGTGCCAAGGTGTTCAGCTCGCCTTTGGGCCATGGTTATGGACCCCATTAATGCCTTCTCTCTGCTTGGAAGGTTACCACTGCTGACAAAGGCTTGGCTGGTGTTGAATCTGGTTGAAGTGTGCTGATCATAGCTTATCCATGCCTATACTTGCAGTTTTGAAAATGAAGTTAGCCTCCAGAATGACAGTGAGTGTAAATTATCATTGTCTGTGCTTGCAGTTAACCACGTTCAGCCGTTGGCAGGTCCTGTTGATTAAAAAAGGTATAATTGCCAGTACTTGATTTTTATTTTTTTTTCCTAAGGCTTCTTATCAAGACATGCTGAAGTGGAAGTACTGTCACAGTGACTGTCCCCAAAAGCTACTCAGAGCTACCAAGCCCTTAGTGCCTTTGAGATTAAAGAATTTGGCTCCAAGTCACCTGGTTTTGAGAGGAAAGGCATCCCAGATGATCTGTGATCATAGGAACTTCACACTTGGACAGTTGGAAGCTGGCTGTTGGCCTGCAATGAGCTGGCTCCTCACTGCAGAGACAGAGCAGCTCCTCTCTGGCCATGTCTTGTGCACGAGTGGCTGCCAGCTGCTTAGGGGACAGAAGTGCAGGAGAGGATCAGATCTTCTCTTTTTCAGAATTATGTCCTACATGTGAGAGAGAAAGCAACAGAGACAGCAGAGACCTCCTTCATGCAAATCTGGGAGACAGGATAGCCACAGAAGAAGGACTTCAGATGACAGAAGAATGAGTAAACCTGTTTTACTAGTGATGAGAAGGAAGGGAGAGAAGATGGAGGAGAAAAGAGTGTGGAAACACTGTGGGAAAGGAAGATAGAAGGTGGAAAACAAAAGATGAGAGGAGTCACAGAGGAATGTGCATATGGCAGGATGGAGGACAACCAGTGACAAAGAAATAGGAGCAGAAGGAGCAAGATTGTGAGGAGTAGGATAACTATTCATTAAAAAAAATATTCAAAGAGTGGGAAGATGATAGCAAACTATAGATAGAAACAAGGAAATACAGGTGGTATGGAGGTTGGAAGATTACTTTTTTTAACAGCATGAAATAGAAAAGAAAAATCTTGGATTAAAGAGTTTAATTAAAACCTCTGTGTTCATTGCACAGCTGTGTTTTTTGGGGGGGAAAAAGGGTAACTGTTTTGAATGTGTTGATTCTGCAAGCCAATCTGAGTTAAAAATTTAAGTAATTTGAGGAAAAGCAAGACTGAAATACACTCTTATCTCCATGACTGTGCCTAATGTGAAAAATTTGCTATTGAAAAATGCCAGCATGATGGCAACTGTGCTTGCACAAAAGGATTCTGTGCAGCAGAAGTATCACCCTTTTTATTTTAAAAAAATTTAGTAAAGGCAGGGTTAGGTACAGAAATGTATTTTAAGCTACTGGGAAAGTTAGTGTAGTATGTCTTGGTTTATTACCAATTAACTATGAAATGCATTAGAGCATTTGCAGTCAATATGCAAGCTTGCATTGTTCTATATATTATTTATCAGTCTTCTCCTATTACAAATAGATCTGTAATTGGAATGCTTTCTTCCGTAGCATGAAATCCTGTGGGTTTTTTTAAAGAAGAGACTGAGGTTCCTGTGGCCAAGAGTTGTGACAGATTTTCTTCTACAGGACCATCTACATTCTTCCATATTTTTCACCAGTTGTAATAAATGTTCTGGTTTGAATTAAGTCAGGGGAAGGTGGCAAAATAACGATAAATAAAAAATATTTTAGGAATTCACCTGGGATGTATTTTTTAGTGTCAGAACTCCCCAGAGCAGAAAAAAATGCTGATGCCTGATAGGCCTGGTACTGTGTACTCAGAAGATACCTGGTGAGGCTGTGTGACATTGCGAGTCACCAGCTGCTAGGATTTCCACATTTTTACAGTGAGGCATTTAATTCTTAGCTGTGCTGAACAGCCTGTGCTGTGGTGTTTAATCAGTTGGTTTCAGTCAGCTCACACTGATGGGAGGCTGCTGGGGGCATCAGCCTCGGGTGCCTCTTCCCACCCGCGGTTTGTGCCAGCACTAATTATTGTGGGGCTGTGTGACAGGTCTGGTCAGCTCTGATCTGACTGCTGTAAACCCTTGAGAAAAGTGGGGTTATCTCCATTCTGTGGCTGCAAACACAGTGTCCAGTTCAGGTGGGGAAGGTTAGAAATGCTTCCTAGTGTTTTTGTTTTGATTTGAATTAAGGCAGTCATAGCACAGCACTCTAGGGCTAAGGTAACTTGAGTTGTGCCACATCTATAAACAGAGATACATATTTATGACAGTGTAAATTGGGATGGTTTGTTCCTGGAAATAACCTTTTTTTTTTTCTTTTTTTACATTATTTCAATAACTGAGATACGTAATTACAACTGCAAATGGCGATTTTTTGTTCCTGGAAACAAACTTTTTTTTTTTCCCTTTTTTACATTATTTCAATAACTCAGAAAAAGTAGGTTGCGGGACCTTACTCCAGAAAATGTTAACAAAGTTAGACTTAATTCATTAGTACCACTGAATGTGACTTAAATTGTGGCTAGAAGTAGCAATCTGAAAAACAGAACACAACTACAGGAATTGCTGAAAGAAAATAAATGAGAGGAAATACAGTATTTAGTGCATTGAACTTCATAGACTTCCTTGCCTATGTTACCCACTCACCTGGTATCCTTACCTGCTCGAGTCTCCATTTTAGTTCTAGCCAAAAGACATATTCATGTTGATGTAAGCGGACAGTTCCTGTTGACAACATGTCTCAGGTGACTCAAGTCAAAGGAATTCAAAGAGTGGAGGCATTTGTCTCTCCCGATCTCCATTTCATATGATACATAAGTAGCATGTGTCTGCAACTTCCTCTTCTTTTCAGTCAAGTAATGCTGCCTCATGGGTGTCAGCCAGATCAAAAATGGAGGTCACTTTTTTTTTTAGGCTCATGGCATATCAAGGTTGGCTCTGCTTAGTGTGGAGATCATCTGCCACTAAAATTCTTTAGAACATATGATAAATAGGTGCGTGCTGCTCTTAAAATATAAACCTGAAAGATACTGAGTACACCTGTGATAAGAATGAAACCCCTGGGTTAAGAGGAATTCTTGCCCCATAAAGCAGCAAGTTGCTGAGCTCAGTATGTATATATATACATATAAACAGAAATTGACTTTCAAATAAAATTCGTTCCTGCAGGGTTAAAGCCTAAGCAAAGTTTTCTATCTGCAAGCTCAATGTGGTTTTTGAAAACCAAATGTGAGGTGGTTGGGTTTTTTTCTTTTTTGTTTAGCATGTAATTACTGACAGTGATGATTCTGGAAAAAACTTAGTTGGCAGTATTGTTGATGAAGAATAGAATATGGTTGGCTCTTTAGCTATTATTCCCCAGGCTGATGTCAATAAATATCCATTTTAATCAGCAGTAAAGGAACTTTGGCTGGAAAGATATGATGAATGTCAGATCTTGATAATGTGAAGCAACAAAAGAGCTTTTAAAGAGCTTTTGTAACCGGCACCAGACTTATCTTTTTGATTATATAAGCAGGATTTCTTCACTGTTGTGTTGTTCAGTGCTAATCATGGAATTACAGATTCACTCTCTTTCATATGCTGTATAGACCATGAACCAAATACTGCCAAACACATCGCAGAGGCTGTAGTGGTTTTACATGGGAGGACTCTTGAGCCAGACTCTGTATGTCTGCGGGGGGAGCATCCTTCCTTTGCTGAGGACTGTTAGTGCTTTGCTGTCAGCACTTCCCCACTCTGGTCTTCAGGGCAGTGCTGCACTTGTCACTAGCAATTCCCACAGCAATTCCCACTGCTGGTCAGTAGCCAGAATTAGAAGTGTGCAAGTGTTGCTTTGGGTAGCAGTGTTCCCTCTGCCAGGTGAAAGTGTTCTGTATCCCTACTGTCTGGCTCCATCAGCCTGCCCACTGTAGGGAGTTGCATTGCTGTGCTCAGTTTGAGCTGGAGCTGCTATGTCCTGAGTGTTACTCCTGTTTTTTTTTCATTAATTTTGCCTTCCCCACTGAGGTGTGGAGGAATTAGGAAATGTGTGTCAGATGTATAGCTTCCATGTGCTAAAGCCTGTTTACTCTTCAGGTTCCCCCTTTAAACTGGTGGTTTGACAGGTCTGACCTAATTAAAATAGCCACTCATTTTCATGAATGTCATACCAATTACATGAATGAACACTATGACAGGCTGAGAACTGCACAGTGAAATCTTCCCCTTTTCACAATGGAAGCATCCAAATTAGTGTTTTCTCTCCCTTAACATCTATATTGTATTTCTAGAAGGTCTGCTTGTCTCCCTTGATGAATTCTGACCCTTTGAGTTGTTCCACTTGATCACAACATCCATAATGGTTGGGCTGTAGCCCATGTCAGTGAATAAATCTGCCCTCATGGGTTGATAACTTCAGTGCCACTTCAGGTGGACAGCATTTTTCTTTGTAGGAGATCCTTTAAAATTTTGTGAGATGGAAGCCATGACTGTTTACCCTTAAGATTGATTATGGAGCAAGCTAGTCTAAAAACTGCCTTTTAATTATATGTGTTGGAAGCAAATAATTGGTTATGCAAACATTAACATGCATACTGGGTCTGATAAAATCCACCTCACTCCATATCCTGATTTGTGCCTTGGTCACTGGTAGGAGGGAAGTAAAATCAGGACAAGTACAGGACATCTTCACCTGATGTGTTCCTGCTTTATGATCTGGGAAAATAATATAATACTTTATAATACATGATGGTTTAGGGAATCCCAGAGCAGTAACTGGTGTATAAACAATTGTGGTTGAGTGTTTGCTGTGGCACCTTTTGGTGGCTGCCAGAAACGTAAGTCTCTGTTTTGACTTCCCAGTAGAATTCCTTCGTCAGCAGTTGCAGGATGCCCTGCTGTGCTGGTTCAGGGATATCTGTGCTCAGGAAGATGCTACCTCTGCGCATATCCTTAGGGCTGCCTTTTTTCTCTTACACTGAGTAGTACTCAGCAGTTTGTGTGTTCTTAAAGATGCTAATGAGAATGGGAAATAAAATACAACACATTGTTAGGAAGGGCTGCAGTGAAATTTTGTCTTGACATGTTTGATTTAAAATATTTCTGAGTTTTTTTAAAAAAACAAGCTATGGTATGTTTCCTGGTAAGATTTTCTATAAATATGAGTGCTGGTGGGGAGTACACAGCCAGAGATTACCATGTGTTTATATATTGTGTGCCCAGGCTAAGGTAATGAAGCAATGTAGTGTCTCAAATGTTCATCATGTCCTGGAATGCTTACATTATTAACATTATAGGTTTTAAGTAGTTTTTTCTTATTACAGTTAAAAAAGCTGAATGAAATGAGGCTGTCATGATAGTTCTAGTCTGACAGCTTTCCAAGAAATTCTGTAATATCACTTTGTACTATTTCATACAGAGGTGAGATTACAGCTAAGGTAATAAACATTCCTAGAGACTTTAGTAAGATTAAATTTTATTAGTTCATTTTGGCTGATGATAAGCTAGTTCTCACTATTGTATTAAATACATACTTTTAAAAAGTTAATGCCATTTGTACCCGCCCATTTCAGAAAGAGTTTCCTTTTTACTGTAATTAAACATGGATTTTTGCAGGTCTTGGACATTCTGATTTCTTACTGTTTTTCAGCTCTTCGAATGGATATCAGATTCTGTCTCTTTCAGGTGTTTCCTCAACTTCTGGTACCTTCTTAAGCAGTACAAGAACTCTGATACTAGTCATGCCCTGCCCTGTGTGTTTCTAACGCTCTGAATGTTAAGATACCTGAAACCATACAATACTGGATAAAACTAACATCTACCAAAAAGATTTCAGTTGTTGACACCCTCATACTTCATTTGCTTTTTACTTTTTTTCCTTTTCTTTTTTCTTTCTCTTCATGCTAATCATTATCTGGCTATGAAAGGATGTCGGCTCATCATTGGGGGAAAGCTTTTGCGAAAAGGTGGGTTTTGTGTTGTGTTCCAAATGTAGTTGGTCTTGGGTTCATTCCCTTCTTTGCCATAAGGTCTCTCACAAACGGAGATGTTTTACTTCATTTCCTTCTGGGTTGAGTAATAATAGGGTTGGGCTGAGGGGAGGAGGAGAAGAATGTTTTGTTTGGGTTTTTTTTTAATGACAAAGGTTATCCTGGTAGCTTGAAAATGGATGGTGCAAAAAAAAGAACAAACCTCTTGGAAGTATTTAAAAGATTTTTAAATGGGACCTGATGCATGCCAAGATACGGAAGAAAGTGCTTTCTTGTCATGAGTGGATTTCAGGAAACTTTTCTTTTAAAAGAGGTGGTGACTGGCAAACCTGCAGTCACACAAAGTACCCAATCTCCTTGCTTCAGTTTCCCTCTACAGTGTAATGGTCTTGCTTTGCACGAAGACAGATATTTTGGGAATCATTCAGCCATGGTGAGTTCATTAGCAAGTGTTATTCTTACGCAGAAAGCACCTCCAGGAGAGGTGCTTCTACTCACCTACCACAGTGTTTGAAAACTTACTACAAATAAACACATGCTTATTTTAAATCTTACATTTTTAAGACAAACCCCATTTCTTCTTAAAACCATATAAATGTGGACCTGGAGAAGAAGCCTGAAATTAAACAGAGTTTGGGGGGGGGGGTCAGTGTAGTGAGGGAGGCAAAATCTGCGGATTTGAGGGTGCACCTGCACCTCAGTTTGGAGAGCAGAGGATGCTTTTACCATTTCTCTGGGCTGAGATTTGGCGCTGTTAATCTGTTTGCTGAGGAAGCTGCCCTGGGAAGTACTTGAGTACAGCCAGATGCTATACAAGCCAGTGCATGATTTGAGCTTTTATTGGACCACCTATATTTTGCTTTTTGCCCACACCATTGAGCTTTCCATCTGCCTATCATGGCTTCTTGAAAATGATTCGGTTGGAAGAAACACTTTCATTCAGTTTTGAGTTTATGCTCTTCCTTCATTTCCATATGCAAAAGAAAATCCATGTTGAAATGGACAATCTGTTTTCTGTGGTTTTTAGAAAGCTTGTTGTCTGCTCAGTATAATAATGGAACTGACAGAGGAAGGACTTGCTGATAGATTTATTTATGTAAAGTGGAACATAGTCCAAATTAGATACGGTTGCAAATGGCTGGATTTCTACAGAGTGAAACATGGCTGTGAGCAAGTCAATTGGAGAGAACTGAACTGCTTAGGAACGCACAGCTTGATACTTAAAACCCACGGCTGAAAAAAGTCATATTCTTGAGGAGAAATAATCGGGGTTAGGGTGGAAGTGCAAACCTCCATACAAGGAGATTGTGTTCAGTTTATCAACCCTAGTCCAAATTAGTTCACAGCTGTTAATTCCTCCCTTTATGTGCAAAGCTAGGAAGCATGAAAAAAATTATAGGACACACTAAGTAATTTCTCAACAAGAGGACAGTGAAGCTCTCAAGACACATTAACTGGGTGGTTTACTAATACAGTTCATTAGTATAACAGGATATTTCTTTTACCTGATAGTGTTTATGTGAAGTAGGATATGAGTACAATCAATTTTGTCTAACCTATTTTCTGTGGTACCTGATGCCCACATCTCAACTGCTTCTTAGGCTAGCTCAGGTCTAACAGTGTTTTAGTTCAAGCACAAGACAGCACAGCTACTCTGTTTTCAGAGTCAGCTGTGTGGTTCAAAAGCAGTTGAATTCAAGTTGTTCAATCTGTCTGCTGGAGAGCCTAAGCTAACAAGCCCTGCTGGGAGGCAGTCTGGCTCCTACTTAAGCCAGCTTATGCTGAGTGCCCAGGTGTGGAAGGGCTGTAGTTTAAATAGTTCTGGTATGCTGCTTTTTCTGAGGAAAGTTATCAACTCAGTGAAGTGCAATGTAAATAGTACAGTTGTATTCCTGGGATGCTGTACTTGAACTGAAATGAACCTTCCTCTAATATATCCAAGAAATACCCTCATGGCCTTGTACAGAACATCCTGGTCCCTGATCACCAGGGGTAGCAATGTAAGAGGATGTTAGCATCTAGCATCAGCAGTTGCTTCTTTTTTCTAGCTGGTGTGAATAATTTGACACTAAAAGGTACAAACGGAGCTGACAGAGAAGTTCTCTGCGTTGTGTGTTGCAAGGTTTGTTAGAAGTCAAAGTTTAGGGAAATACAGAGGATTGACGTTGCTGTGCCAGTACACATGGGGGTGGCTAAAATGGCATGAACAATCAGCACCAGCCTGACATTAAGGACATGCAAAATACTGAAATTGTTAATATAGGGTTTCACTGGCTTTAGTAGTTCCTTCGGTTGTTGACTGCTCGTCCTTCCTCTCCTTGAGAATTGCTGATTGATAAAACACTTACCCAGTTGTTATAGGTCCCAAGATATTATTGAGAACACTGAATTATTACCAAGTCTTGAATTTTTACTGGATATTGAACAGGTGTGCTTCTTGTTCGTATGCCAGTTATTAGCGGTTTGGAAGAAACATGTTCTCTTGCTCCTGAAAACTGGGATAAAATTGCTAGAATATGAAATAGGGCAGGATGGGCCACTCATCAGGAACACTTGATACTCTGCAAGAAAGGAAACTTTGTGTTTCACTTCAGCCAAATGTGATCGTGCGTGTAAGGATCCAGGAATGGGAAGCAATAACTCTTGAAAGAGCTAGGGTTGGTGTTTGGTGGTCAGGTACAGACAGTCTTCTGCAAAGAGAGTTAGTTCTGCCCCTGTGAAATCAGTGGGGTGTTGAACAGAAGATGCAGCCTCTGTGTTTAGTCCTGTTGCACCTACTGTTGGTATAGTGGGTCCGTGTCCACCATGAACACCACAAAAAGATGTTGGGAAAATAGGGGAAGGTTCTGAACGGAAGTACAGGAGATGTTTCCTTGTCTGTAATCGTTTGTACAGCAGCCTGTTTAGGGAGCTCAATATACATATCACTTACTAAAGTGAAGGGGTATTGTGGTCACAGAAATTAAGTACCTCTATGGGAAGTACAAATCTAGTGGCAATGCAGTAGCCAGGCAGTAAGGAGAAGCTAAAGCCGGATTGATACTAAAACATTGTGTGTGTTTTTTAAAATAGTAACTATTGAAACAATTTTCCAGGAGTTGCCATAGACTCTTACCAGTAGCATTTCTTAAATGAAATGAATGTGTTTTTAAAAATAATTTGATCACAGCTGTTGCACTCAAATTAACAAATCAAGGAACCTAAGATGTGAGAGTATATGGTCACAAGGTTACATCAGGCAAGTGAAGCTTGCCAAGTGTCATGCAAGCTTGGATTTGTTCATTTGTGCCTGTACCATGGTTGTTAGCTCTTGAGGTGTGATCTCATCCTCATGCTACAGTGATTTTCAGACTGAATGTTGCTGTCTGCCAGTTTCTTGGTTGTCCCCACTGGGTTTCAGCAAGAGGAGTAGTAGTAGAAGAGCAAGATCTGGGGTTTCTGGGGTGACTGTGAGTTTAACGTGTCATCTTTGGTGGACACAGATACTTGCTCCACATTTGCAGGCTCCTGAGCATTTCTAACTAATACTTTAATTAGTATGATTGCTGTACAGAGCTCAACCATGATTTAAGAACATAGGAGGGCACCTGCTCTTTCATAAACAGCCTATCAGGAAATTAAAAAATACTTTAATCTTAACCATTTGATCTAAAGAGTAAAGACTGTTACAGATATAATATATAACCATTCCTTTTTGCAATTAGTAGCTGTTCAGGGAAACGGAGTGAAAGGAACTTAACAGATTGCAGTCAGATCTCTGTAACTGGTTTTCAGCCTATCAATATCCAGGGTTTCTGTACATTAGGTAAGATTTCTTCCCTTGTTCTCCAGGTCATCCTGGATATTTTCAGTCATGTGGATCTGTAGGAACACAAGTTTAGTACCGCAGGAAAGAAAAAAACCCTTTTATTAGCTTAGTATAAGTTGTCCAGTAAAGGTTAAAAATTTGTGCTCTTGGAAAAGCTTTTTTTGTGTTTCCTTTCCCAAAGCTTTCCTGCACTAGTTAGGCACAGTAATGTAATTGGGACATAATATCAAACATCTCCATGTTTTGTAACTGATCTGGCAGTCCATGTAAGTTACTTAAAAATGCTCAACTGTTGCTGCAGTGCAGGTGATGTTCCACTGTCTTTACCAGGTGATGAAGTGGATATTGTATTTTGAACTGGGCACCACTTTATTGCCCCCATCAGAACAAAGTTCAGTGTGAACGTGAAGTTGGATCCTTTGAAGGTTTCTTCAAAGGCATTGCTGATGTTTTTGAATGTTGTATGCTTCTCATCACTGATGTGTTTTGTCTTTATTCCTCAGCCTTACCCGTGTATGTTTTTGTTGCAGCACACGTCCCATGGAGATGGACGGCAGGAAGTTTCCTCTCGAACTGGGCGCTCTGGAGCTCGCTGCAGGAACTCCATAGCCTCCTGTGCTGATGAGCAGCCGCATATTGGAAATTACAGACTCCTTAAAACAATTGGAAAGGGGAATTTTGCAAAAGTGAAACTGGCAAGGCACATCCTAACTGGCAGAGAGGTAAAGTGGTATGGGTGTAAACAGCAGTGAGTTGCTGTAGGTGTGAAGGTTCTCTTGGAATAGCATCATCTAAGCCTGTGAACATAGAGCACATTTTACTAGAGATATTGCCACTGATGTAGAAAAAAGCAGAAATTGAAAACTAATTTTTAGTAATGATTAGAAAACAATTTCCCTTGGAAATGGTTTCTTAAATCTGTATTTTTGACAAATTCTCTGTCCAGCTGAATTATGTTAAAGTTTGCTACTAACATTCTTGGATAAATCCTCCATTTTCGAAAACCAGATCAGTATACAGCAATTAAATAAGCTTGTGGGAAGGACTGCCTCTTAGTGTGTCTATACTGCTGGGCTGTATTGGAGGGGAAGTCGGGAATGAGAACTGAATGTTGACTTAATTATGTTCCAAGTAGCCCAAATGCAGTATTTTCTTGCCAAAGCAATGTATCTCCCCAGAATCCTAAGGTGGATCATCCAGGGTGTCTACAGTGCTGGGCAGCTTTGGGAAGTTGCTTCAGTTCGTTCAGAGATAGTTTGTGTGTCAGTGACAGTTTGTTCAATGTGTGTAGTATAGACAAGCTTTCTCTTGCATCTCTTCTTGGAGTCTAACTCAGCTCCCTATTTAGTTTCTGCGTGCCATTGCAATGTAATTAATCACTTGCACTTAATGGTTGTTCTGATTTGGTGAGCTGTAGTCCTGTTTGCTTGTTACAAGACGGTGTTTCTTGGTGCTGTTTTATTTAAAGCAACTCTTAAGTACTGAAAGAGGGAGAAACACCTTGCTGACCTTTTCTTGCCAAACCTGTCTGATGAAGTGAATGTTTGCTGATACCAGCAAGGACTTTTACAGAAGCTGTGTAGCTGACTGCAGTGCTTTAAGGGAATTTCTCTTTTCTGAGCTAATACACAGTTCAGTAGCAGGAACAGAGGGAAGAACAGAGGGGACATCGTTTCGCAGGAGCTGTTGGGAAGGATTTTTTTTTTGGCTGACAGTTCCCGTTGTCTTCTGATGTTAAAGTTACTTTTCATTTGTTGAGAAAGTTTTTGGTTAACTCCTTTCCACTTAAGTTCACTCCTCTTTTTACTGATACTTAAGATGGGATATGCAAGTAGTTGGTTAGTGTTTCTTTGCTATTATTATAGGTATAGAACTTGGAGATAGATATGTATCACACTTTGCAAAAAGCGAAGTACATTTTCCTTTCCTTGCAGATAACTGTGTTGACTTCTGGTTCATTATTTTTGTTCGAAATTTCTACAAATAAAGGGGACAGTGTAAAATCTTTGGCTAAATTTGGAAAGGTTCATGTACTAAGTTTCTTCCACTCTCATGGAATTGATGTAGTTCAACCAATTCAGAGCATAAACACTTTCTGGGATGTGATCATTGGAATGAGTGTCATTCCTTCGAAGGGAATAACTAAGTTAATTTTATAGAAATATCTTCAAGGTATTTAAAACTTCTTATTTTTCTTAAGAGAGAGATGAGTAAAATTTCTCTGCTTGCTATATGAACTGTACAATGTTGGTAATTTTAGATGTCTGTGACCAGAATTGTTCACAATATTCTGGACAGCAATTTCCCCAACGTCATTAATTCACCCTTGCCCTTACAGAAGTATTTACTGATCAAACTTTAGATTGTGTTAGCCTTTCTCGTGGCTGTTAAATTGATGTGTTTTGCTTGTGATCAGCAACAGCACCAACCTTGTGGGTTGCTGAATCTCGGTTTCATTGTGAACTCATCTCCAAGGTTGTTTAAATCAGTTTTCCATTGTATTTGATGGTGCCTCTTAACTCCTTTCACAAACTTAATCATTATGGTTTGACATCCTGCGCCAAGGCTGCTGATACCAGTATTAAACAAGATTGGTCCCAAAATCTTGTCCTTGAAAAACTCTTACTCATTTATTTCCAACCTAATATCTCTTTAGCCATCTTTTTTAGGAAAAAAACCAATTCTGTGCACTTTTCAGCTTATCTAGTTGAAAAATTTCCATGCAGCCTCCTAGATGAGGCTTTGCAATAGTCCAGGTAGTCATATCTTGTGTTGTTTCCATAGGGTACAGTTAACTGTAGGAAAATATGTTGTATTTAATCCTTCTGTTTCCTTGGTTTTTCCCTGCCAGTTTCGAGTTCAGGAATTTTATGATAAATTGGAAAAAAAAAATTGTCTGATCATTTCTAAACCCTGCTCTTCTGTTCTGTTCTTGGTAGATGCTAGGAACCTGTGCTGCAAGAATGCACTTTTTTTCTTTCTTTTAAAAACCTGCTTCTTGTAAGAATTTCAGGATCATATTATCAGCCTGGCCTCAGCCAGATGGCACTTAGCTTTCTGAATTTGTGACTTCCTGCTTTACACACTTGCTCCTGCTGCCTGTCCTGTCTTTGTTCCTATTTTTTTTTTCTATCTTATGTATCAAAACCTAAATTAAATGCTTAGTTTGGGGAGTTACACTTAAATGAGTTTTCATCTCTACTGTGTTCTTGCTGGTTTTGAACCCCACTAAATCTTCTTGTTATCTGTGTCTCTGTTCTGAATGTCCTTTTAAGTGACCATGTCAGTTTTGCTTTATGGCAATTCCTTCTTTATATCTCTGTGCTGAGGAGCTTCCAAATCTTGAAGCAGATCAGCACTTTTCTGTCACTTCCTGGGAGGAGGAGATGTTTGTTTAAGCATTCTTTTAGGATAGTTGCTCGTCTCCTTGCATCTGGAGTCCTCCCTGTGAATTTTCCTGTTGCCTGAGATGAAGATTTCATGTTTCCAACTGGAGTAAGTTCTAGGACTCTTTTTCATTTCCATTTTTAGTGTGTCTGTAGGACGCATGATGAGAGCCCATCTTCAAATTACAGCAAGGAAGAAATGTTTAGCCCTTCTGGGGATGATCAGAACATCAGCCTAACTTGAGGGGGTTGAATTGTATTGCAGGGAGTGCATGACCAGAGATTAGCTTCACTGCATTAGAGCTGGTGTTTGGACACACCATCCTTCTTGATCCTCTGCCTAGGAGAGTGTTATTTGTAGGCTGTCTGCCCTTTTGAAACCACAAGTCTTCATTGTCAATCTCCTTTTCTTAATTCTTTGACTGCAATCCATGTTATTTCTGTTGTAGTTTTATCAAAGGGTGTTTCCTCTGACAAGTTTTTTGTACTTGCCAAAATGACTCTAAAAGATAAGACTACCTTCTGCTCCTACTGAGGTGGCCAAAATTATTATGGATCCTTCTGTTCATTGAAGACGTGTGTTCAGTTAATAGCCAGGGAGTTGAAGTTTCCCAGTGAGGCTGAATTCTTTCAGAATCCAAGTCTGACTCCAAGGAATCTATTGTCATCTTCTTTCTGTTCTTCTATTGGAAAAAGTGAAATTTAAGAGGGAGAAAACATTCTGAATAGTAGCAGTTTGGTCAATTTTCTCAGTGTCCCAACTTCTGATTTCTTTAACTCCCTTATTCAAATAATGTAGGAGGAATGTTTTAAGTCATGTTATTGTGAATGGTGAAAGCAAACTCAGTTTTAATTCTACTAACGATTTCACACAGAGTATCATGGCTGATGCAGCGGTGTAATAGTGTAGGTGGACTTGCATTCCTCCAGCATTGGCCCTAGCTCACAGTACTTGAAACCATTCAAAATGCACTTTATGTAAAAAGAGCAAAGTTTCTGCTTTGAAAGGCAATTCAGTGTTTTATTAACTGTACTTTAAAAATTCTCCATTTAACTTTCTCAGCCTTGTCAGAACTACTCTTGAGGGCTGGCTGCCTTTGCCTGTGATTTGGAAACCTTATCAAGGCACCTGAAGTTGTTCCCTGTTCTGATGATGGGTTCAAGTTCTCAAAGTCCATGTTAACACATTGTACCCTCAGTGTTCATGTGGATAGGAATTCTCTAAATTCATCCTGCCCTTAAGGCTATAATTAGTGCACTGAACATGCCTGAGAGTCTGTCTTTTGAAAGACTGAGGTCTGTACCTTCCCTGTATCCTGAGGGCTGAATTTGTTTGACAGTGTCAGTGACCTTTCTGGTCATCTAGCACCAAGTGCACCCTGAGAGAGGTGAGCTGGTTTTGCAGAAACACAGTACCTTAAGACTTTGTGGGTTCAAAGAAGTTTACATCTTTCAAAGATTGGCCAGAATGGTACAGCCCAGAACACAAATGCAACCTTTTCTGAGTGGAATGCATTTGCCAAGGGAACAGCCTTGGGTAGTCTTGGAACACCAGGTCGCTTTCAAATAACATTATCTGCTTTTGACAAAGGCAGTGGTCACTACATCCAGCATGGAATTATAAGAGATTGCAGGAAGCAAATAGCTTTGAGCTATTGTCACAAAGTTAACAACAGGTGTAAAGGTAGAGATAAAAATCTTTCTTGGTTTCGAACACAGCTGCTAATATAAAAATACCTATTGCTTAATGTTTTTCTCTCTTGTTTGTATTTTTGAAGTGATTTCTCAAGGTTTTGCAATGGAATTTTGCCTTGGGAAATAGTGATCTTTAATATCAGTAGCTTGCCTTAGAAGAAAATACTCCCCAAAATAAAAGCATTCTTAAATGGCTCCTCAGTCATGTCTCATCATATCTTGCATCTAGAAGAGCTCAAAATAAGTCTTGAATATCAGTTTCAGAAAACACCATATCCATTATATAATTCCGTGATGCACTCAAGCGTTGAACACTGTTCCCTTTACCCCCTCCATCGTGATGATCCATCCCTGTGTTTTTGCACTTGAATTTAGGGATATAAATTGGCTTTGATGTAAGATATTCTTTATTCCATATGTCACCAACCCCAAGTTAATGAGGTGACAAAGATAGCAGAAAGTGATGCAGGGATATGGGAGCTGTGGCATGGGAAGGAGCAGCGTCTACTGTTTGAGCCAAAAATTGAAGGGGAGTTGAAAGCCTTTGCTTTGCACCAGTGAGGTATTATAATCAGCTGAGTTGCAGCATCTTGCCTCTTTGAGAGGCACCATCTCCTTCTGTAGAGCTTCTTCTGGTATGTTTAGTCTCTAATTTAGAAAGGAAAAATACCAATTGGCAAGTAATTCTAGAAAGATTCTCATTTCCTGTTCTACCTCATCCAATATCCAAATTGCATTGCACTGAAGTCTCTGTTGCTTATTCATTCATTGCTTCAAATCTTCAGGTTCTGACCAGTTAGCATGGTACAGAATTTCTCTTTTGCTTATTTTGTGATTTTTTTTTTTTTTTTTTTTTTGGTTCTTTAATATTTCTGTGCAGCATTTACTGAAAAGATGAGAACAAGTAAAGGAATGTATTTACCCAAAGTGTTGTACTACAGCCAACGTGTTTTTGTTGATTCCCAAGTGTTATTTTTTTTAATACCCATCAGGGAGCAAATTGACACAAATATTTAGTGAATTTCCAAAGATGAACTTACTTCTTGCCAAATTTTTGTGGAAATGCTTTCAATATGCTCTGAAATCTCTGTTTTTAGAAACTGCCAATGCCCAGTCACTACTGTGTAATCTGTTGTGTAATTATACTGTGTAAATATTATCTGTAGGCACACTGCTCTCTATCGGGACACTGTCTGATGGTGGAGCTTCCACTGCCATGAGTGTGATGGTCTTAATGTCAAGTAAAAGACTCAGCGAGCTTCTCTTCTTAATATTCTTAAAATACCAGGGTTTTTCCACTCTCCTGCTTCTAGTTTAAATACAAGTACATAATTTGCAGAAGGAACTTAGGCATTTTTTGTGTAATTTTCATGTTTTCCATTTCTGTTACTGGATTTGAGCATGTTGTAATAACGCAGCATTGTTCCTGTGGAAAATACTGATCATGAACTCTTCCTTTAGGTTGCCATAAAAATAATTGACAAAACACAGCTGAACCCAACTAGTCTACAAAAGGTATGTTTTTACATTTAATCTTTCAACTGTACTATAACTTGTTCACTTCCCCAGCTCCTTCCATTAACCCTGAATGCCTGTGCAGGAGAATCCGAAGCATTGCATACCTTTGCACACGTCTGACTACTGTATTTAATAGCTGGTTTTGTAACTGATATTTTTGACAACCCTGCAGTTGTTCAAGCTGAGCTCGTACAGAGCTGTAAACTGAGCAAACAGTGGTATTTGCCACTTCCTTTGTCTCCCAAGCAGAGCTGACTCTGTAGAGAGGACGTTTGTGGTTTGGTGTCATGCTCCCATGTCTCCTCCATGCCAGTCACCTTGTTAAACATAGAAATGCAAAACTTATGTTCTGTCGTCTTAAACTGGCCTTGAAAATACTGCCTGTGGACTGAAGGCCAGGCACTATCTGTGCCTTTTGTGTAGTTTGCAGCAGGAGAGGTGATGCAGTTGTATGAAACAAATTGGGCCATGGCTATTCTGGTTTCTTCCCTCTAGCTCTGAATGTTTAATGTGCTGTTACTGTTGTATCGCCTTATCTTTTTTAGTACAGAGTGATAAACCCTGCTCTTTCATTAAACAAGCCAGTCTGTTTGGGAGTCCATGCAGGAAGTACATTTAAATGTTACTTTTACTTGGGACTTCTCTAACTCTGTCCTTTTAAGTGCTGCAGTCAAAGGCTTCTTGTTTACTTTTGAGTACTTTGATAAAAACCCCCTTGAAATATTTCTGTTTGAACAAGAGAACACACAGAATTTACTTGCAAACAAAATGAAAGAAGGTAACTAGGGTAAACTGGAGAATATATTTTATGCAAATACTAAAGAGATCATGTGACTAGATGTTTTTATCAAGATTAATGGTGCAAAAGTAAATTGGAAAAACACACAATTTCTTACATTGTATTGGGCTGAGAGGCAAAGAGTAACCTGTAGAAGAAAGGCTCCATCACCCAAGCAGGTAGCAACTTTGTATGACTCTGTAGACCATGTAAAAGTAGATAATCTGGTTCCATTTTTCTCAGCTTAATCCCTGAGGTTATTGGTGGTTTCTGAGTAAGCAGGTTGAAAATAAAGTGCAAATTAGATAATGTGATGGATTAGATAAAATTTCTGTGGCAGATTGCAACTGGGAAAAAAAAAATGTTATATGCATGAAGGACTTGAAAGTGAAACAAAAGCTGTGTGATACGAAGGGGAAACATCAGGGTGTGGGAAGAATGGTCAGAGAGAAGTAAAGAGGCCATGTTTTCAGTTAAAAATGTAAAATCATTGTCCTTCAAATGGTGTTACTTGAGATTGGGCTGTAATGCCAGTTAGAGCTCATATCAGGGTACAGTACAAACCTTTTACAAGTCACAGGTGTTCACTTGATAAAGCCACAAGCTGGAAGTGTACATGATGGGCCTTTGATAACTGGGTTTCAGCCAGC